>NW_020539726.1:16608662-16653348 GCF_003426905.1 Ctenocephalides felis
TTTGCTATACTAATAAAATTTGTCAATTCCAACTGATACTCCAGCTTGTATTTCAAATTGGAATACAGTATTTAATTTTTAATGAGAAAGCTAGTTTATTTATCCCTTAAATGCAAAACGTCGCATTTATTAACTTTCCGAAGGAGATATTTATGTTTTCATCAAAAAATCTGATTCGATAATTTTATGTTTTCTCGACGTTTTAAGCCATTCTGAGATCAAATTTGGAAAAAGTATGTGTTTGCGTATTCGATATATCGCGATGAGGACTAGCGATTATCATTTTTGCGCAATGATCAGCCAAGCCGTTTCTTTGCAAATAGCCGAAAAGTGAAA
This sequence comes from Ctenocephalides felis, assembly GCF_003426905.1. Taxonomy (NCBI): domain Eukaryota; kingdom Metazoa; phylum Arthropoda; class Insecta; order Siphonaptera; family Pulicidae; genus Ctenocephalides; species Ctenocephalides felis. Next base: position 16,608,999 of record NW_020539726.1, read on the forward strand.
AAAAATTGTTCACGTTTTAGCGCGCAGTTCTGAATCGATTTTGAAAATTCAAAACCCGTTCGAAAGATATTAGTTGGAAACCGTACTGATGAGTTTTTGGTGGAGATCGGCCGGGCCGGGTAATAAAGTGTTAAAAAAAAATTTTCCACGATTTTTATTATTATTTTTTTGACGGTATTTGCCATAGTCTTCTAGATCATACTGAAATATTACTATCCTAGAACAACTCGTTTAGCTTCAAAAATTCGTCAAAGTTTGCAAAAATTAGTATCGTTCTTTTGGCATTGGTCAAAATTAGATCTTTTATCGACATTTGCTCAAAAACGCCTGAACCGATTTCAGAAAATTAAAGGTCATTTGATGTATCTCGATTAGAGTTATCGTTTCTCAGTTCGACGATCGGCCGAGCCGTTTTTTTCAAATTTGGGAAAGTGTTAAACTTAAAGTGTCCACATTTAAGCTCATACTACCGAATCGATTTTGAAAAATCAAAAACAGTTCGAAAGATATTAGTTGGGAGTAATACTGATTAGTTTTAGGTGAAAATCTACCGAGCCGTTTTCTTGTAATTCGTTGTTAAAAAAAATTGAGCCAATTTTTATGAAACATTTTTTGATGATATATATCATGGTCTTACACAACCTATTGAAATATTACGGCTTTACGACAAGTAGTTTAATTTTGAAAATTCACCAAAGTTTGAGAAAATGAGTACTTTTTTTGACGTTTGTTAAAATTAAAATTAGACGATTTACTTTGTATACCGATAGAGTACTTGGTTTTAATGAAAATACTAAACCGGAAACTGGTTCAATTATAAAAATGATTGACTTCTGAAAATTTGCTTTTAGAAAATACTCAGAGGTAACGTGTTCGTTCGCTTTCAATTATGTGCAATAAATCCACTCGGAATACCTTTAATCACTCATAAATTAATTTATTTTTTATTGATTAAGTCGTTTATTTGCACATATCGGGAAGTTCATGCAACTTGCCTTAATGCAAAATACCAATACCAACTATATTTTTATTTATTGTAGAGTTACTACAATGGACCGAAATAATAAATTTATATTACAAAATTTGAAAACTAAACATAGGTTTTCAAAAATTAGATAAAAAAAATTACCAATGAGTCTTGATCATGACCTTTTTCCTCTGCATTCAAAATAGAATATTTAGGTACGTATATATTGTTTGACATTATTAAGAACAATGATTCAGAAGAAACTATATTGTATTACCATTTAATTTAGCCAAAGTAAATTGTATCTACTATGAGGCCATGGGAATATTTAGTATTCGAAATTTAATTATTTCCTGTTATTTTTCTTTACTTAATTCGTCTAAATTTAGCGATATCCAAAATAAGCATTGAATAACTATATATTGTCCGACATAATTATTAACATTTTTATTTATTTCTTTATTCCGGTGAATATATATATATATATATATATATATATATATATATAATATATATAAATAATATATATATATATATATATATATATATTTCCCTTACTTGTTCGTGAACATGGAACCGTATCTTCTCTTGCATTCTGATGAGTCAATTATAGGAATAGAGGCTCCTTTGAGAAATTCAGAAATTTTTGGCCCTCCATCCTAATAAATAAATTATTACTTCAGTTATTGTATTTGTGAATTCAAGAATTTGGTACAATTCCAACTTATGAATATAAAACATTTGGCAACATTCAGGTTGTATTAAAAATGAACAGGTTTAAACTTCATTAACAACTCTACTGGATACTAGTTTTCAGTGAAGCAGTTGTGTGTAATTTGTAAAAAACCATCGGTTATAAATATTTTCCAGTTTGAAAAGGCAGAAAAATAGAAAGTATGACTCACTATTAAAACTAATAAAACATGATTTTGTTATAGAAAACTAGAGGTTATTTCTTAGATAATTTTTAACTATTACATTTATCTTTGTGTAACCCCATCCAGTTATTCTGACAATTTCACCTTGCGGCATTATTACTCCTGGCTCTATTAAACTGATAGTACGGATTGTGATACCGTTTAAAGTCAATGGCGATTCCAAATAAAGCAGGGATACGTCATTATCATAATTGGTATCATTATATTTTGGGTGATTTATCCCTTTTTCTACTTGCATCATAATTCCTCCTTCGTTGATGGTATCACTTCCAGCTCTAACTGCATAGTGTCTTATAGGTATTATGCTAAATAAATTATATAAATGATAAATAAATTAATTAATATTTATATGAGAAATTAATATTAAGAAAATTTATATTATCGTGCATATTCATATTTCATTTAACATAAACAATTTTAAAAATCAATATGCAGATCTGTAATAGTTTGTAATATAAGTAGTTAGCATACCTAAAGAAGCAATGTGCAGCTGTAAGAACCCATTGCTTTGCAATAATTGACCCTCCACAAAAATGAACTTTTAATAATTCGACAGAAACTTGCCATCCATAGTCTTTGATGCTCACATTTGTACCTCCCACTATTCGATCAATGGGCCGTTTGTCGCAACCTGTATGGGCAAATTATTGATATAATGCACACATATCAGGTATATCAATATGAAGTGATCGTCAAGATAAAAATGTCGTGATAAGTAACATTTATTGTGACCAAACCTAGGACATCTCTCAAGCATATTTAGTATACATCAAGCCATATTTTGATAGTGGTAAAATGTTGAATTTTTTACCAGAAAGTGATTTTTTATTGAAAGAAAATCAACACCGATTTGTTAATGGAAAAAACTCACTCATTCTGTTACAACCTTTAACGACGACTGCAAAGCCAGTTCAAGAATACGATGCTGTGGTATATTACGAATTGTTAAGACCTGGAAAAACCGTTATTACTGATCAATTTGAATCATACATTGATCGAAAATTGACCAGAATGGATCAAAAGACAAGAAAAGGTATTTTTCTACATAATCAGGCACCTACACACAAAGCAAAACCGGTTCAGAAAGCAAGCAAAGCACTTCTCTATGATTTGCTACCACACCCGCCGTATTTACCAAACTTTGCTTCTTCCGACTTCCATTTGTTTAACCCTCCGTCGGTCGGCGTGGTCTGGCCAGACTGTTTTCGACTTCAATTAAAAAAAAATACTTCTAGTAATCCTATAGACTTGAAATTTTTTGACTTTTCCTAAAATTTCATTAGCTGTCGATCAATGAAAAATTCAGGACGAAAAATGTACAGAAGGATAATTATAAGGATAAATACTTTTTTATACTTCGAACGGTCGGAAAGGTCTGTCCACCACCACCACCCATACATTTTGTATGAAATATACGCTTTTTGATATATGTAAACCAGTATTTTGTCTTTTTTCATGGTATTTTCTATTCAATTTCTATTCTGCGTTGTGTATATTCTTTGCTATGTGTTGTAACATGAATGTTAGTATTTTCATGACGAGAGTTCCTTGAAAACCTACCAAACTTATTGGTAATCGCAAACACTGAAAATCGGATGAGTATGCACACATTATCAACAATTTTTTACTCATACTGCGTTCAAAATTTTTTTTTTTGGAAACCTGTAGTGAAATTATATTTTCACTTTGAGTTTCACACCTCATTTCGTTTTCGTTTGAATTTCACATTCATTTCAAAGGCGCCGAAAAAGAATAAATATTGTTTTTCATTGACATGAAACAGAAAAATTAACAAAAAAAGCAACGATTTTTTTATAATTCTTGATTTTTTTATATAATATAATATGTAATATTTTTATTATAAGCAAGCTCAAATGCAAAAGACGGTAAGAAAAAGAAAAAATCAAAACTTTAAATATTTACTACTAATAATCGTTAATATATAAGACACCAAAAACTCATTTATCCCATATAAATGCATGTAAAATGAATGGTGGTCCAGCCAGACCTTTCCGACCGCTCGAAGGTGAAAAAATATCCGACCGACGGAGGGTTATAAAATCTGATTTTTTTGTCGTGGTGTCTACAAATTATCGGAAATATAGACAGAATGGAATAGACAGAAAAATACATTGAGTATTTTTTTTACTTACCTATTAGTAATTAGTGTTTAATTTTTACGAAAAACGCTCATTTCATATTGATAAGATTATCATCGTTACTATCTTAAGATTGTTAAGTTTTGTTAAATAATCAAAACGAAAATATGTTGTAGTGATTTTTAGCTCATTTTGCTGTCGATTTTCGATGGACATATATATATTTATAAATTCCCTGTTTATATATATATATATATATATATATATATATATTTTATATTTATATTTATATATATATATATATAATTTTTTAATTAATTTATCAATTTTCGAAAAAAACAACACTACAATCAAAACTTTTTTCATAAAATAATATATATAGTAATATAACTATAGTTGATTATGTGTGCCGAAGGTAATATTAACTATAAATAATGTACAAAAAATTATCGTATATTATTTACTATATTTCATAATATAATACTTACGTGCACCTCTATTCAAAAGTATAGTGTAACTAAATATTAAAAATATTAGCCCACAGTTCATTTCAACTGGTAATAGTTGTTATTAACTGTGATGTTACTGTTATATTACTGTTACAGTTTTATTACTGTTACAGTATATACAAATGTTTTTCGTTTGCTTAAATTAACATTCATTTGAAAACATATAAATTTCCTCCATATCTTTGTAATTACTGATAATTGCGTGGGTAATTTTCATTAATGGGGAATTCGAATAAAAAAAATAATTATTCACTTTTATGTAAATAAAATTTATGTAAAACTTCATTAACTTCCCGTAGGATAAGTTACAGTAATTGCAAAAAAAATCTAAAATGAAAATTTTTATATATTTTTACGTTTCAAAGGTTTTTGAACATTTTGGCATACCATAGAGAAAATGGATGTATGTGTGTTTGTGTATGTGTGTGTGTGCGGATACAAATTTTCGTCGACGATTTCGGGAACACCGATCCACCGATTTGAATTCAAATTCAAAAAACATTTCATTCATATTGTGCTAATTAGTTTTTAGCGAAGGCATGTCTAGCCGTTCCAAAGATATGGGACAAAAAGTGCCAAAATCGGTAACTCAGTTTTTAAGAGAACGGAGCGTTCGATTTTAATAATTCAAAAAAAAAAATTATTTGTATTGACAAGATGAAGAACTGATTAAATTTTTGGGAAGGTAAATAAGTTAAATGTCATTTTGCGGTCAAAAATGTTTATTGGACATATGTACATCAAATTATCAGATATTTTATAGAGATTCTAATAAGGTATACACATTTTGTGTAAATTTTTTGGGTACTGTTAAATTAGGGTACGGGCAGTTCCAACAATTTGTCTTAAGGCACGATGGCATGCAACCCATTAGTTTAGTGTTAAATCATGAAAACGAAATGTTTTCAATGTTTTAAATCATGATGTTGTAGTGATCCTTAGCTTATTTTGCTGTCGAATATTTATTATATTGTCCAGAACTTCTGGCCAGAAAAGTTACATATATTTAGAAATTCTCTATAATATATTATCATTTTCTAATTAGTATATTAATATTTAGAAAAACTAGTATATGACATCGTGCCTTATGGCAAATTTCTGGAACATTTTGTAACGAAACGAAATGTTCGAGGAATATCAAATGTTTTCAAATAGATTATATAAAATAAATACTGTATCATTATCTAATATTTATAAGAATTATATAAACTGAATTGCAAAGTTGAAATTATTTGTTTATAGTATATTAGAACAGAATTAAAATTAAAATCTGAATTATTTTCGATGTACAAAAAAAAAATATTTTTTTGATAAAATGAAAAAAAAAATTGAGAAAAAAATTAAACAAATTTAGCCTGTATTTTTGAAATAGCTGGACCTGCCTTTGCCAAAAACCTATCACCTCTTCTCTCAATCATTATAAATTGAATATTTCTAGGATTATTCAAATCGGATACTCTTTTTGTTTTGTTTTAAATTTCAAAAAAAAAAAATTTTAATATCAAAAGTAATTCGGATTTTAATTTTAATTCCAACTAAAGTTCTAAAGCTTACTTCAAATTTATAACTTTTACTTTGCAATATCTTTCATTTTAAATCCGATTGATTAAGTTTGCTTATTCAATTTTCTATAAAAATGTATAAAAGTCGTCGTTCAATTTATAAGCTCTTATAAATAATAAATGTTACAGTATTTATAACAATCTTTTTGAAAACATTTAATTTTTTTCCACTATTTCATTTCGATACGGGAAGTTCCAGCAATTTGCTTCAAGGCACGATGCCAAACACCACTAGTATATATAATTTATAATCAAAATTCAATAATTATCCGTTGTAATTAGGTGAAAATCCTCATACAAAACAGATCAAATACTGCACGATTGCACAACTTATCTTAATTTATCTCCCGACAAATATTGTGGAATATCTTCTTCATGAAATATTCTTTGTTTAGTTGAGTAATTGAAAGATGATGACAGTATAAGAAATTGACGCTTATCTCGCGCCAGTAACCGAATATTGCCATTAATTCTTTGTTTATTTTCTTACTGTTTTTCCGACTCATAGAACCTGAGCTTCCTTCGTGAAAATCGAAAATTAATCTATAAGTACTTTTATTATTTTCATGTTCGATAATGCGTTTAACGTCTTCTTCTTTATTTTATTCCGAGCTCGGTTAAGAAGCACTTTAGATTTCTCCCTACTTTGTGAGCCATTATCTCTACCATGGATATTTATCTTTTACATTATATATATGGATATACACACATATATATTATATATTATATATATATATATATATATATATATATATATATATATATATATATATATATATTATATATATATATATATATTATATATATATATATATATATATATATGTATATATATATATGTGTATGCTTGAAAAGCCCGACATTTTCATAAAGCATTTGTTTGAATCTTCACGGGTTTTATGGTAAATTACGCTACTTGTCACACGAAAAGGTAAACTGTGAAGTAAAAGTAAAAGGTATCAAATGGGCTTTTAAATTTGGGACTTCTTTCGAAAGCGAACATAATCATATTCTGTTTTTATTTTTTACATATGTGCTTTTACCGAAGCTGGTGTAACATGGGTGTAACCATATGGAAAGCAATAAGGAGGTAATATAGCATTTTCAGACTAGTCGTTTTATAATAAAAGTACAATACCGCATTGTGATTTTTTTTTTTAAGTATTTACCAATTTGATAAATTTACCAATTTGATAAGTTTTCATTGGTTTTAACATTTGACTAGGATATTTGGTATTTGATGAAGTTATTAGTGTCTTTCCCACAAAATAAATATCCAGATATAAGTAGCGTTTTGTATTAAAAAATTGCAAGAACTTCACGATAATTGTAAATAATCTACTTAGTCAATAAAAATTAAAATGTAGCAATTCAGGAAAAACTGTTTATTTTGGAAATATGTTTTCGCCTTCACTAAAAACTGAACCTAGTGTTGCATGGCATCGAGCCTTAAGGCAAATTCCAGAAACTTCGCTTACCGTAATGAAATATTCGAATAATTTTAAATGTTTTAGAGTAGATTATTATAAAAACTGTAACTTTTATTAATCGTATTTTATAGATAAAGTACAAGACTTATAAACTGATCAAATACGTTTATATATCTTCACATGATAAGTTAATAAACAAAATATGATCAAGAGGAGTTAGAATGAAGAAAAGCTCATCTCATATTTCTAACAATTATATAAACTGAATTGCAAAGTTTAAATTATTTCTTTCAAGCATATAAGTGAAGTTTAAAACTTTAGGTCTATTTAAAATCAAAATCTGAATTATTGTGGGACATTTTTTTAATAATTAATTTTTTTATCATTTAAATTTTGAAATGATAATTTTGTTTTGGCTCTCCAAAAACTACTCGATTCTTCAGACTTAACACAAGCAAATCATTCGAATCGGTTAATCCGTGCTTGCAAATAACTTTTTATCAATAGAAATCGAAGGTTTTTTGAATCATTTAAATTGTTGAAGCGGTGCTACTGAAAACGTCGACGAAAAATTATATCTATACCTACATACCTACATACATACTAAATACATACATCATTTTAAGGCATACCAAACTATTCAGAAACCTCTGAAACATAATGATTACTATAACTTTTCCTACGGGAAGTTAAAAATACCATTCCCAATTAGAAACGAATTCTATCAAATAATTGATATCTTTTTGAACAAACATATAACATTGTGACATACAATTTAAAAATAGTTAATTTCAAATGAAATAATTTTTGAAATGTTGAGTTGAATTTTTATAATATTAAAAGTAAGAAGATTAGAATTGGAAATCAGATTTAGAAGAGATGAAGAATGATGAAATCAGTTGAAAAACGCAATTCAAAATTTGGATAGAATGAAAAATATATAAAAAATAAGATAGTCTGAAATATCAGTGATTGTATTGAATAAATTAGTTGTATTAAGTAGCATTTTACTTTAAAAATATTAGTCAATAAAAATAAAAATTTAAATTTATAAAAATAAATAAAAAAATTAGTCAATAAAAATCGAGCTATTTAGGTAATTTGTATATTTTCAAAATTCATACTATTATTCAACGAAAAGATTTAATGCGATTTCTAATTGATGTCTTCCAAACATACTTACAGTATCTGTAGCTGTGTAAATTATTTTTTATTAAAAAAATTAATTTTATTTATTTTGTGTTCAAGAACTTCATCAAAGTGTGGACGTCAACTGTAATCAATAGATAGCTACAAAACACGGGACGTATATAGTAGCATAGATTCTGATTAGAATTGTTCAAGCGCATGGCCAAATTCTAGATTTTTATGAATTTTTATAATTCATCAGTCTATCGTAGACCTATACTATTTTAGTTTATTATTTCAGACTAAAAAATCTATCAGTTTCAACAATATCGTCTTTTTTTCAACATTCAATTGAGAAAAAACGGCCCGGCCTAAAGCCAATAGATGCAATTCCCAACCAACAGCTATCGAACTGTTTCTGAATTTATAAAATTGATTCAAATCTCTGATTCTGGTAAAATACCAAACTTTAACAACTACTGTTTACTAAAGTTCATCAATTTTCCAATACCTTTAATAAATACGCTAACAGAATGCTAATTTGATTTTATTTGTATACTTTTTCCAAAGTTTCTGTATGTTTGCACATGCATTTTTATGTAATCCGTTTTCTGTGCAGCTTGCACTACCATACTTATGATCAATTTTTCTGTTTTATTTGCACGTCATTAAAAGTTTCCGTAGCATATAACTCAATGCAAAAACTCATTAATTTAACAAAGCTTTTAAAATATTTGCAAATACTCGGATTATATATGTTATTATTCTATACTCATATGCATAGCGATGCTGAAAAAGCTTATGGCTTAATAAATTATTTTTATTTTCCAACTTTGCTTTTCATTTATTTTATTCAGGATGGAGTAACAATGGTATTGAAGCTTTTATTATTAGTGTTTTACGTTAAAATGCTGTTACACACCATAATAGCTGGTACCCAAAATTAGACGTATTTTACAATTTCTGACACAATGTATAAACGATGAATGACATTGTGCCTTTAGGGGGTATTCTATTGTAGAATTTTGAAAAAATCAAAAAATTTTTTTCATTATTCAAAGTTTAGTTATTCAAAAATATGTCATTAAAAGGATTATTCTTATTACTATTATTTCCTGAGTTATATCTGTTTTAGTGAAGTGGCCTCGGTTCTGGTCTGACCGAGTCACAAAACTTTGAACTCGTTTTTCTCGGAACTACTTTTTTCGAGCTGGTAAGGATATCTCAAATTCTAATAAACCGATTTACTTTAAATTTAAGAGGATCTTCTTTATACATCGCTTTATCGCATGGACCTTTTCCAAAACTATAACTTTTCATTAAGTATTTTTAAAAAATTCGGAACTGTTAAAAAAAATATGAAAACTATTTTTTTTTCAAACTGCCGCCATTCAAACAATTTTTTTTTTAACTTATCCAAGGTTTATACGATAGCGGAATAATTAAGAATCTATCTATCTCTTATGTTTCGGATCACCAGGAGGGTTGGAATCATGCACGCCAGGACACCCTCTTTTTTTTTGAGCCCCCTTTTTGACTGCTCATAACTTTGTGAATTCTAATTTTTCTTTAATATTTTTTTTATGTAATAATAAAATATGTATAAACAAATTATAAAAAATCGATAGTAAAAATATTATTTGTTTCCTTTGTACAGCGCTTCAAAAACCGGGCAAAATTCATGCTTTTACAGCAGAATACCCCCTTAAGGCAAATTGCTGGAACTTTCCGTACCGTTATAGAATATTCGAAGAATATTGAATGTTTTCAAATATGTTAATATAAGGATTATTTCAAGTAAGCTGTAGAATTTTATCTAAAATTAACATTAAATTTCGGATTTTTTTTTTCAATATTAAAAAAATATTTTTTGGTAATAAAAAAAAATAATAAAAATATTTTTTTTGCTTTACCGAGAATTAATTGTTTCGATGATACAATCAAAACATTTTCTGAATCACTTAAATCGTATGCTTTGTTCTCTCAAAAACTACCATTTTTGCACATTTAGCTTCTTATTTCCAAAACGACTGGATCTGTCTTTGCCAGAAAGTAATGACCACACCTTCCTATCGGTAGAAATTGAATGTTTTTTTAACAATTTGACGGTTGATCAAACGTCTCGAACGTGAAGTAATGCAAAAATTATCATTTCAGATTTGTGGACGATTACTACAACTCTACGGGAAGTTAATAAATACAGAAATAAAAAATATAAGTAGTTCTATACTTGCATCTTTAGTTTATGTAGTGAAATTCGAAAAATTAAAAATGTTTTTTTATGCCCCTTCGATCCGTTTGAAGACCCTTTGATCCCTTTGACATACTTCAAGCATTAAAAACATTCAATTTGTTATTCTGAGGCAGGTGTATCTATTCTGGATATAATCGATAAATTATAAAGATAATATCACAATATCTTCTTGATAGTGTACATATTTTATACTGCATCTATTGGGATCTCTACCAATAGATCAGCATTTTGCACAATTATAAGAATTCTTTTTAGTAAATATTTCAACTATTTCTCTAGAAATTGAAAAATCATTATTAGCTTAATTGAGGATTTTATTCTAATATACATGTCATTTCAATATATTTTATAATAGAAAATTTGAACTTTTGACCTAGTTATTATTTTCTTTACACAATCAAGTGAAAAATTATATGAAACTATTAATAAAAGAAAGAGGTTAAGAGGTTTATTATAACCATCAATCGATACTGATATATATATATATATATATATATATATATATATATGTGTGTGTGTGTGTGTTATTATATTGTGTGTATCTTTGCTTTGTTGCTGCATTAATTTCTATTCTTCAAAGCATACCATCTGCGTTCAAACATTTTAATTCTGAATAATTAGGTACAGCCAGCATGCTCGTTATAATAATAAGAGTATTTCTATATTACCTGCGGAAAATTATATTTTTCCTATATAATTTATGAGTTCGTGGAATATTACATCAATTATAATCAGAACGTAGAAATGATAACTGAATGACAATGAGAAAATGTATACAGTTAATGATATTTTTATATCATAAACAATGCTCCATATACTACCCTGTAGCATATTGCATACCGAAATGTTCATATACAAAGAGGTATATGTATGTTACATCTTATCGTTTGGAAAATTGATCATCTTATCGTATTGGAAATTTAATACGACAACTTCGACTTTGAGGTTGCAAGTTTCTGATTATTATACAAATCAGCTGATAATAATCGATTAGTGTTGATGAATTTGATACAATTACAGATTAACTTTGTGGATGTTGTTTAGATAGTAGCTATGATTGTTATAATACGTGCCGAAATTTATATTTTAAATATAGTTGCAGAATTAACTTATCAGAATTTATTGTTATGCTATTGCATTCATCAGAACTCAAATGATGAACGCAAGTTTAATATTTTTGTTTAATGAGATAATAAGGTTACCATGTTTTTTAAGACAAAAACGTGAAGGTAATTTTTAGTCATATTAATCCGGGAAGTACGGAAAGGGAGGGAGGTAATATAACATAAAATTTTTGAAATAACAAATACTATTCAAGAATGCAATAAAAATCATATTGTTTTAAATGAATGCGTTTAATCATAATTACTGACTTCTGTTATACGAGTTTGTTATATTATGTCTTATATATTTTGCTTTCAAACTTTTTAAAAAATTTTATTCATTTTTTATAATTATCTTTTTATATGGTAAAGATTTTCATAATTTTTGTTTCTTGGTTGAAATTATTAATGTAAGAAGCTATTTTAATCTGCCTTCAGAATTTTGTATTAAGCAATATTTTTATTCATTTATTCAACGTATTGATTCATAAGAGCATACTCTTTGTGCATAATATTTTCATTATCATTTTATGTGATATGATAGTTGTTATTAATATTACCAAATGAGGGCAAACATTCAATTCAAGACTATACCTTTTGAAAACCTGGAACAATCGAAGATAAGATATAAATCCAGGAAAAATAATGCTTTTAAACAAACTCGGGATACAAGATGGAAATTCGGGATTGTTCCAGCCAAACCAGCACGAATGGTAACCTTATAGATAATCATATAATTAGGTATCATATTCATGGATTCTACAATGTCTAAAAGTATTAAAAATACTCGCTTGATGTGAATGGTATTTTTACATAAGGCAAGTTGTATGTAGTTTCAAATATCTATAGATAAAAAAGAGTGCGCGTAAGGTTCACACGCGATTGAGGTAAAACTTTGTTACTATTGTACGAGATGGCATTTAAGTTAAAAGTAAATACATCATATAACAATTTTGAATAATGTTCATCAGTAATATGGTAACACTCGTGATGCACACATTTTTTAATGCCAGCCATTATGCACATTTATATGATAATAAGTTATAAATTTATAAAAGCATTAAAAATATTTATAATATTTAAAAACAATAATGCAATTAGTCATACGACATGATCGGTTTGTCATTGGAATTAGCATCTATGACTTGAACCTTTATTAGAGAAATAAAGTTATTGCTGATTAATAAATTCTATAATATTCGTTCACACAGTGGACAGCTGTAATATAACAATCTTGAAAAAATTTCTTTAACACTAGCAATGAATAAACTGCATATATGTCCGTTATGAAGTATATCTATATATAAAAGATAAATAAAAGCTACACAAACTATTGTTGTGCTTGATCTCTGGTTTAGAGTTATAAATATGAATATCAATTTATTCTTTATTATTTATAAAAATATGCTACTTTGTAATACTTAATAGCCATCATAAATGAAACATGTAGACTTCCAAATGTGTCTGAGATATAATTCTGAGAAAGATATATCTTCGGCGTGTTAGAATAAAGCTGTACTGCTTTAATATTTTTTAATATCTATAAAAATGCAGAGAATTATCATTTTAAACAACGCCTAAATAAATATTGTTTTCACAATTTCACTTGTCATGTAGTTATGTTTGAAGAACTTCATGTAATTAAAATTAACATACAATCATTGATTGCTTGTTTTTTTTAGTATTTCGCTGGCGATACAGTTTCATTATTTGAACAGTTATAGTATCTGTCTTGCATATAAAAATAATTTCCATTTTAATAACCTCAAAAACATAGAGTAACCGCGAATAATACGAATTACTTCAATAAACTTACGTTTCTTATACGGCACACATTTTTCATTTGCTTTATTAATTGCACTATAATTATTTACGGGGGACGGGATATAATATTCTTTCGATCCAGACATTTTTTATTAACTCAAGATTTGTACTCATATTTAACCTTAAAATGTAATGACATTAACACCGAAAAATGAACAATATGCTTCACGCTTTCGGTGACGTACGCACGTATAAAGTCAGGCATACAAAGAAGCTTCGCACAAATACGATGACCAATCAGAATCGACCGTTATAGAAATAATCACATCGAGAGCAAATGACGAATCATTGGCACTCGACCTTGCCGTAACTCACTTCCGTTGCATTTGTACGGATTTACACCCATAGAATTGAGTGGGAAACGCGATTTAAAATTTTTAAACTTTTTAGCGAATTATGAAGAAACTGCTATGCGAATTGTCTCGCATAAATAGTGAACGCTAGTTCTTATCGAGTTGCAATAAATGGCTGGATGGTGAAAACGTTTTTAAGAAAACTTTGACGAAGGGACAAATTGTCCAGATATAAATACACACAAAAACGTACATATATACTTTTTATTATTTTGGTTTCAAAAGATTCATAATAGTGTCAAAAGCAATGGCATATAACATATATTAACTTTTGTGTTGATTTCACGTCACGTAATTAAATTGAATATATTATTTTCATTCCCAAATGTCGCATCAGGAAAAAAAGTAGAAAAAAGTCCTTTAATAGCACGACTTCATAAAGTTTTCTGTTCCGCTCCAGCTCAAATCCAAACTTCCGTTATGACTGAAGAATTTGAATACTCTTGTGTTAAAACGAGGCTTTTGTTTTGAATTATGACCGTACACTCGACGAATAAATTCGCGAATGCGAATTTTGCAATTTACTGGAAGAATGGACAATATTTCTGAAAAGCAAGGAGTAAAAATGGCTATGTCATTGCGAAATAACACTAATAATAGAATAATGTACAATGATAATCTTTACAAATGAGTATACTTAAATAGGATCCAAACTCTCTTACACTTGTTTTGTCTTGTTGTAATGGCGGAGAGCAACAATTCTATTAGATCATGAGACAAAAGAAGCAGCGAAAAAGAAAACTCATCTACAGAAGTGGGGAAATGAAATGTACATTCAGGCGAGAAGTCTTTTGGAAAAGTTTGAGGAAAAACAATAGGCTTATAAAAGTTCTGCAACAGATCAAAATAGGTTTATGGCCTGAATTTAGGCAATGAATGGGGGGTAATAAATTATTAATAATATATTAGTATTATGCTACTACAATTTTTGCCGTCATCGATGAAGGATATATGAATATTTTGACTAATTTAAAATAAAACTTCTATTTCAAAGACTAATTTGTGAGCTGAAACATTCTTTAACCCTATCTGCCAATACGTTTTTGTGGCTTATGTATTTCTATCTAAACAATTCACACTTAAATATTTTGCAGATTCATATCTAACAGCGCTCTAATTTTGGCCGAATATTCCATGAGCTAAGTATTGCAATAAAGTATAGAGTTGACTACTCAATAATGAGCACTTAGTCATATAAAATTAATATATTTTTAGCACTACATATTGATAATATACCAATGCTCAACAATGGGTTCATTTTATATAAGAGTAAATAGAAGAGTAGATTTCACGAAATTATGGTTTCAAATACGCATTTTTTAGTACAACCTGATATCAAGCAATAGTAATATCAATTACCAATTGAAACTATTGTTACATACAATTATGTAACTCAAGTGAAGTATGTAGTCGGGCTTTTCTGTTTTTTTTGCAATAAGCTTGATTTAATAAATTGTATCGAATAGTAATGACCCACTAAAGTAACTACTATCTATAATTATATACAATTAATGTAAATCAAAATAAAATTATAGAATGTATTTAATGTTATGTTTAATAAAAAAAATCAAACGGGTGCTTGGTTCTCTCAAAAAATATCATTTTTGCACATTAAGCTCGATATCTCCAAAACGGCTGGACCTGCCCTTGCAAAAACTAATCACGACTTCTATCCATCATTACAAATTAAATATTGCTTCAATCATTCAAAACGAATGCTTCGTTCTCTCACAAACTCATTTTTTATTTTCTGCACTCTTTGCACTGTATCTCCGGAACGGCTGGACCTGCCTTTGTCAAAAACTAATTAGCACATCTCTTAATCAATAGGAATCGAATGTTTTTTGAACCATTCAAATCCGTGCGCCCAAAAACGTGGACGAAAATTTGTATCCATACATACATTTTTTCTTCTCAACCTTCAAAACGTGGAGAAATGTAAAAAATTTTAATTTCGATTTTTGGACGATTAAAATAACTTACTCTACGTGAAGTTAAATAATAATAAATTTAAGAAAAAGGGCGAGCACTGGGTTTATTCGCTAAAAAAACTACTGTTGAAAAGGTCTTTAAGAAGTCAAATAATAAGGTATATTACAACAGATCATTTAATAGTTAGCTAAAATAAAAAACTAATTTAATAGTGTTTGAGTAAAATACCATTATTATAGCAGCTTAACAAATGCAGCCAAGTTTCATATATATATGATCATTTTTGTCAGCGGTATATTTGTAATAAATTATTTACAATCTTAAGAAAATATCGATCATGTTTAAATTTAATTTCTATCATCTCTTTATCTCTAGTTGCTTTTTTTCTATTTATACTTTACTCCTCAAAATAGAGGACAAACTTATGTACATGCATTCACACAAGTTCGAAAATTAAACAAGCGATTAGTCGGGGAACAAAGGTTCAATTTGACTTTAAGTAATTATACTGTCTAAATCAATTGAACTACATCACAACACATAACACGTGTCAGAAAAACAACTATGGAAATATGTTTATTAAAATTCCCAGTTACTTCCTAATTATAGAAATGTGTTCTTTTGCTATTATTCTAGAATCTAAAATTTGTCATCCGTCTTATTTTACCTAATAGGCGGCCTAAACTGGGACAACTAGGGTGCAAACAGATCCAATGTCTTATTTTTAATTTTAGAGAATAATAGCTACATTATTCAAGCGATGCAAAATATAATTTTTATGGAAACATGTTTCACAAACAACACTGCATATAACCTTGGTCTGGTATTTGATCAGAAATATTCATTAACAGAGTTAGACTCGGAAATCAGAAAAATCATTAGAACTATTAATATAATTTAAATCTAACTTCAATAGGTGTCTTTAGCATGAAACCAGCAATTAAAATAGTTGCCTCGATGGAATGAAAGAAAATATAATACCTCTCTGTGTAGTATTATTAAGTGATTTATTGATCTGTTTAATATCTTCTTTAATTCTATATATATTATCCCAATTGACCAGGGGATACGCAACCCTGTACAGAATTTCTAATATCATTATTATTTCAAATGTAACACGGTGGCAAATACGCAACTTTTATCACAATTGTCGGAATAGTATTATTGGCATTGTAGAAACAAAATTTATACAATCCCACAATGGTCGTACTATTTCAGTACAGGCCAACCCGTATAGTTAATGTTACGTTGCAGTAGTGAATGCGGCGAATCTACCAATAATGGTTAACATAAAGTTGTCTAGTGTGGCAATTGATAACCACAAAACAAGAGGCATTTCAACGTCTCGAGCATTTATGAGCTCCTATGCAATAAATTCAGCAAATTTGTTTTATCTTGAAGCTCTTAATGGCTGTAAATTTTAATGCAATTTAAATAATAATGAGCATTCTAAGTATTTGACTCAGACCATGAATACTTAATGCATATCTTAAAATTGGTGAAATTTATTCATAATTATCTGTTTGTATTGTAAGCGCATTTAAGACAAGATTAAGATCAACAAGCAATTCTGTTTGCAAAGAGATCTACAGCCGAAATAATATTTTACTGCTTATACAACTCCTGTTTATTGTTCCGGCGTTTTCTGTGAATAATTTCAATGGGCAATTTAGTTCGAATTACAGCACTATTACGCTACAAATCATCCTAATATTCACAACTTATAATATATATGGCTTTACTAGCATTTCCAACAAGAATTCTGTGATAAAACTTCTTTAGGCACGACTAGAGAGTAAATGTGCGATAATGCAACGGAAGTTGCGTTACGTCCGAATTGTTTGTCATTCGCTCTTGATGAAATCATTTCTATACGGGTCGATTGTTATTAGTCGTCGTGTCGAGTTAATAGAGATCTTTCGTTGTACGTGCAACGGCGTACGTTTTTATGCGTCACCGAGAAGCATTATATCAGAATGTTGTTAGATTTTAGGGTTACATCGTAGTACAAATCTTGATTTATTAAAAAATGATTGAATCAGAAGAATATTTTACCCTGTTCGTCATTCGCTCTCGATGAAATCTTTTCTATACGGGACGATTGTGATTAGTCGTCGTATCAAGAGAAAAGAGATCTTTCGTTGTATTTCGTACCGGCGTACGTTTTATGCGTCACCAAGGAGCATTTTATCGGAATGTCGTTAGATTTTGAGGTTACATCGTAGTACAACTCTTGATATAATGAAAAATGCAATAATCAGAAGAATATTTTACCCTGTCCGTCGTAAATATTTATAATGAAAATAATAAAATAAATGAAATATTTATGTCGTGTAAGAAACGTAAGTTTATTGAAATAATTTTTATATTATTCGTAGTTATTATAAATCTTTGAAGTTATTTAAATGGAAAATATTTTTATGAGTAAGACAGATATTACAGCTGCTCAACGAATGAGTTTGTATCGCCAGCAAAAAAGTGAAAAACAATACGAGCAGTCAAATGAATGTATGTTAATTTTAATTACATGAAGTTCTTTAAACACAATTACATGATGAGTGAAATTGTGAAAACATTATTTCTTCAGGCGTTATTCAACATAATCCACTGTGTGAACGAATATTATAGAATTTATTAATCAGCAATTACTTCATTTCTCTAGTGAAGGATCAAATCCTTCTCAAAGGATCAAATACTAATTACAATGTCAAACCGATGATGTCATACTTGAAGTATGACTTTAATTACATTATCATTTTCAAATATTATAAATATTTTTAATGCTATTCTAAATGTTTAATTTTTAATTTATTATTATATAAATATGTATAATGGTTGACGTTAAAAAATGTGTGTTATCATAATACTAAAAGACAGTATTCATAATTGTAATATTAAGTATTTATTTTTAACTTAATTTCCATCTTGTACAATAGCAAAAAAAGTTTTACTTTAATAGCATGTAATCCTTACGCGCACTCATTTTTTTGTATCATATTATATAATATTAAACAGTTTTATAACATCAGTTAACAGCGATATGCCAGCTTCTGAATGGAAATTCAACAGTTTGTTTATATAAAATATGGTACATAGATATTACAAAATTAAAAGTAAAACTATATATTGCCAGATTTCCTTAGAAACAGTAAAATGAATTTTCATAATGTTTACATTTTGCCAATTATATAATCTTTCATATATAATTCATATAACATTTTCCTAAGTGATTAAATATTAATGAAATTTTGAATTGTATATAAAGTCTTGACACATAAAAGTTTTTCAAGTTTTGCAATTAATTTATTTCCGTAAATAATTAAATATTAATAAATCCTTAAATTGTATATTTATAATCTTGAATCCTAAAAGTTTTTGAAGTTTTGCAATTAATTCAGCTGTTTGCACATGACATTTATAATAAAAGATTATATTGAATATTTAAGTAGTTTTTCCACTTTTCATAATTCATTTACACAACATGATTGAAGCACCATTGAGTGCTGCAATTAATATTTACATTTTCTAATTAGAGTCAATAGTAACTATTTATTTTGGATATAGTTTAGTAAATATCAATTATAAAATGGGCTGCAGATTCATATTATTGGATATTACTGATATACAGCAATCACATTTTCATGTTTGCACTGAAAATAACGAAACTTTAATAAAAAAATCGAACTTTTAACTTTTGTTCTAAAGTTTTGGCCGAATTCTATGTTTTCTTACGTTGCAAATCATTCTGAATCTTTTGACATAAAAGTTGGAAAATAGTATGCATGTTTTAAATGTGTTTGTGTAAACAAATAAAAAATGAGCTTTTATAGACGTTTTTACAATAATCGATTTCAACAATTTAAAAACAATTTATTAGGTGCGCAACTAAGTTCTCGCTGTTTTTCGATGAAAATGTAACTTTATTATAAAAAAAACTATTACATCTGATTCATTCAAACTATTTCCCATCGCTAGACACATCTTTTGCCCATCTTTCTGGCAGAGCTCGAATACCTTGACGTCAGAAGTGGTAGTCTTTTGAGGATATCCACGAATCAAGTCATTTTCTGATGTCTTCGTATAAGTTGAACTGCTGCTCAGCCAGACCATGTGCCATCGAACGGAACAAGTGAAAATCGGGCAATACAATATCTGGGAAATATAGCGGGTGGGGTAGGATTGCCATTTGACCGTTCCCAAGTAGGTTTTAACAGGCTTGAAAACGTGATGCTGAGCGTTGGCATGCAGTAAAATCACTCTGCTCGTATTCTGGCCGTTTTTCGCGCAGTGTTCGGCTAAATTGCATCAATTGAGTTCGATACAGTTCTCCAGTGATGATTTCGCTCGGTTTCAACAGCTCATAATGAATAACACTGACCTAGTCCCACAATATTCAAAGTAAACCTTCGCAGTGAATATTCGGCCGAGCCGAGATGTTTTTCTATTTGGATTGCTGTAATGTATTCATTTTTATCACCTGTCACAATGCGATGAAGAAACCCTTCCTTTCTCGCCACTGGAGCAGTTGTTCACGGGCGAAAAATCGACGCTCGACGTCTCATGGCTTCAACTCACAAGGAACGTAAGTTTCTTGCTTCTGAATAATCCCCAACGCATGCAATCGCTTGGAAATGGCTTGACGGGTAACTCCTAATTCTGAAGCAAGCTCTTCTTGAATTTGGCGCGAATTCTCTTCGAGAAAGGCCTTCAATTTAGCGTCTTTGTAGATTTTGGACCCTCCTTCACGAGGGCGGTCGTCAACATCAAAATCACCGTTTTTGAAGCGACAAAACGCACCACGGCATGTTGTTTCACTTAGAGTAACATTTTTGTAGCTCTTGATGCACTTGAGCTGCCGTTTTTTTCGAATGAAAGAAGAAAATCATTTGGCATAACATTAGACATTTTCACTTGATCACAAGTATATATTGCGAAAACTAAATCACTTATGTGTAGCATCAGTTTGTTTGCCACATGTCTAAGCTTGGTTCATGACGTTTTGGATTTGTCAAAATCGACCAACCCTTACTGCTAGAGCCATATACTGACAAACAGCGAGAACTTAGTTGCGCACCTAATAATAACACTCGGTAATGATTAGTTTTGCTTTATTTTATTGATAAAAATGCTTCTTTAAAATTAGTTAGGTGCAAAATTTTTTAATCATGTTTTTATAAGAAATCTTATAAAAAGCCTTCTTCAAAATGTCCAAAACGTAGAATAGATATCAGTTGGGTGCTGATTACTTTTTGGTAAAATTGGTACTTTTGGTCTGGCCATTTTTTTGTAATTCTTTCAATTGTAAGATATATGTAAAAAAATGATTAGAATAAATAATAATAAGGTATTAGAATGTATAGAAATTGAATTAGAATTGAAAATAAAAATGAAATAGTATAAAGAAGTAAGAAGATAAAAAAGGGAAGAATGAAGATTAGTTGAACTATGTAAAAGATTTGGATTTATGTGAAGAAGATAAGTTGAAAGAAAGTATATATAGTATATGAAGAATAGAATCCTATATATATATATATATATATATATATATATATATATATATATATATTAGGGTGGTCCTTAAAATGGTCATTTTCGAATTTCCTTGCTCCCAGGGGCTCAAATGGTTCCAAATAGATAAAAAACAATTCTCTGAAAGTTTTAGCTCTTAATATTAACGTTTAGATAGAGCGCAATTCAATCAACGTTTGTATGGAAAGAGCATGGAAAAAAATTGAAAATTAAAAAAACGTGTTTTAGGCGTAACTTAGCGACGAATGAATGAGTTTTATTTATTCATTAGTCGAATAATTACATCTAAAAACCATTTTTAAAATTTTTGAAAATTTTTTCATGCTATTTCCATAAAAAACTTTGATTGAATTGGGCTCTATCTAAACGTTAATATTAAGAGCTAAAACTTTCAGAGAATTGTTTTTTATCTATTTGGAACCATTTGAGTCCCTGGGAGCAAGGAAATTCGAAAATGACCATTTTAAGGACCACCCTAATATATATATATAAATATATATATATATATATATATATATATATATATATAGATTGAATACAATATAAAATTAGTAAGCGAAAGCAAATAAACAAAAAAAAATAATTCTGAATTTAAACAAAAAAATGACCTATTATGGACGTTTTTCTAATAATCGATTTAAAAACCATTTGATGAAATTTGGTAAGTGCTTGCATTGATTAGTTTATTGATCGAAGAACAACTTCTTTAGAATTAGCAGAAACGTGCAAAATTGTTTCATCCAGATTTTTATAATACATTCTAAACCTATTTCAATAAGTCTAAGACGTCGAAAACTATCAATTGGATGCTGATTACTTTTTGGTAAATGTCTGGTTATATCTTTGTAATTATTGGTGAAAAAATGGTGTCGTTTTTTATGAGACTATGTATGTGAAAAGAATACTTGGTTAATGAACATTGTGAATTATTATAGTCTTATGACAAGTGATTTAATTACAAAAATCCTATCAATTTTGGAAAAATTAGGGCGCGCTTTCAGAATGCTATATTTTAAGTTCCTGTTGGTGCACTATTGTTATTGCAACTATAGATATTATAAGCTTGCTTGAAAATTAAAAAATTAAAGCGTATTTTAGAACATCAGGCTAGGAACTTATAACCTAGCCGATTAGATCTTAATAATTTAACAAATACATTTAATTTTATATGAGGATCGGCGTTTATATTTAACCAATAATTACAGGTCACGTCGATTTTTAAAACATCAAAAGGTTTATTATATTTAATTTTTTTTTATTTTAATCAGGATTGGTTAGTGTTCAGTAGGAAGCCAAAGCTTTAATCTAAAATTTGATCACCATATCAAAAGTTGCTACATCTCAATTCTTGTTGATCAAATCGACTTATCCGCCAAATGCCGGGGAGAGGCATATAAAATAGCCTTAAGTCCACTTGCAACTAGTTTATTCGAAAAATACTGCTTCAGCACAATTATTATCATTTAAAATAATAGTTGGCAATAAAAAATCCTAAAGCAAACGACATTTATTTATTTATCTTTATTGGATTATCCCCGTTTCGTCCATTATTTAAGTTGAATATTTTACCATTCTGTAGAAGACAAAGCGCCCTGGCAACTGGCCAAGGTCAACCCATAAAACCGTGGACATCGTTAATCATTCAGATATTGTTAAGAAATTTATTTATCGCAGAAGCGAAGCATCCTACCATCACTATGAGAGTAAAATATGTTCGTTCAATGGGGTTTAATGCGCCTTTGGTATTTCGTGTCCTAGTAAACGGCTGTGAATTATGGTCTCACAAAAGCTGCCAGTGTCGTCATTGCTTCCCCACTTTCGAATGGTTCAACATCAACCGAGTGGTTTCATTACGTAAATTGAGTGAATTTTATTGAAGTAATTGCTTCGGGTCCTCATCGAAGGATCGTGGGCAGTTTTTAGTCAATTACATTTCGCAGTTATATCGATATCATAAATTGACTTGTTATGTAATTATAAATTGATTTTGGATATTGAAATTTTATGATTTATGAAATAATGAGCCATCAAATACAAGTAATTGGTTTGGGTCCTGAGATAAGGTACAGTCTGAAATGAAGACTAAATGCAGTATCTTTATATAGTTTTGAATTACAATTATTATATTTTTTTCAGTTGTATCGATATTATAAATTGACTTGTAATTGGGTAAGTTATTGTAATCGTCCAAAAATCGAAAATGAATATTTTTGCATATCTTTATGTTTCAAAGTTTTCTGAATAACTTAGAAACTAGTTGGTATTGGTTTTTTGCCTTGAGGCAAGTTACATGCACTTCCCGATATGTGTAAATGATTGACTAAATCAATAGAATATAAAATAATTTATGAGTGATTAGGAGTATTCCGAGTGGATTTATTACACATAATTGAGAACGAACGACCACATTACCTCAAAGTATTTTGTAAAAGCAAATATTCACAATCTAATGATTTTTATAATTGAACCAGTTTTCGTAGGGCTTTAATGGTTTACTATGTTCATTAAGACCAAGTACTCTATCGTTATAGCAAGTAAATCGTCTAAGTTTAATTTTAACAAACGTCAAAAAAACTACTCATTTTCTCAAACTTTGATGAATTTTTAAAATTAAACCGGTTGTCGTAGGGCCGTAATATTTCAGTAAGTTCTATAAGACCATGGTATAAATCGCGAAAAAAGTTCCATAAAATCGGCTTATTTTTTTTTTCAACAGTTAATTACAAGAAAACGGCTCGGTAGATTTTCACCTAAAACTAATCAGTATATTCCCAACTAATATCTTTCGATCAGTTTTTGAATTTTTAAAATCGATCCGGTAGTATGAGCTTAAATGAGGACGAAAAGTTTAACACTTTTTTCCAAATGTCAAAGAAACGGCTTGGCAGATTGTCGCACAAAACTGACAAACGATAGCCTTCATCGAGATACATCAAATGGCTTTTAAATTTCTGAAATCGGTTCAGGCGTTTTTGAGAAAATGTCGGGCGAAGGTCTAATTTTGACAAATGCCAAAAAAACTATACCAATTTTTGCAAACTTTGACAAATTTTTAAAGTTAAACGAGTGGCCGTAGGGCCGTAATATTATAATATGATCTAGAAGACTATTGTATCTATTGTCCAAAAAATAGTAATAAAAATCGTCCAAAAAATTTTCTATTGATAGGGAGACGAACTGATTAGTTTTTGGCAAAGACAGGTTCAGCCGTTTTAGAAATACGGAGAAAAGAGTGCAAAAAATAGAAATCGAGAACGGTTCATCCGATTTGGAGTATTAAAAAAAATCATTTTGTAATAATGGGAAGAAGTGGTGATTAGCTTTTGGGAAAGGCAGCGTTTTGGAGATTCGGAGCTAAATATGCAAAAAATTGCAGTTTTTGATAGAACATAGCATCTAATTTGAATGATTTGAAAAACCTTTTGTTTGTGTTGACGAAAGGATTGTTTTTGGGCAAATCAAACTTTTTTTTATTTATAAATTTCAAAGATATTTTTAATTTCCAAGAAATATTTTTTTTTCGAATATCAAAAATGATTTCGATTTTATTTTTTAATTCTAGCTTAAATTTGAGAGTTCACTTCTATACATTGAATAAATAATTCTAAATTTGCAACTACACTAGGTATATAATACTTATTAATATGAGATAATATCTATCACCTTTGCTTCACTAAATATTGTTTATTTACTTTTTATGTAAATATGTATAAACGTCGCTGTCCAATATATAAGACTCTATAAAATATATAGATATTCTTATATGTTTTGTCCAAAAAATACGAATAATTAAAGTTACAGTATTCATAATAATCTATTTAAAAGCATTTAATTATTAAATTTTAATATTTGTCAATTATTTTATTATGGTACGGAAAATTCTAGCAATTTGCAAAAAGGCACGATGCCATGCAGTAATTATATTACAACATACCAATTCTAAAAACTCAAAAAACTTATATTATTGCTTTATTCAAAAAACAATTTCATAAATTGTATTACTTTTAATATGTGGGTGAGCAAATTTAAATATATTATGCAATTTTATTTACTGGTATTACCTACGATATTAGCATATTTATGGACGTCGTAAATATTTTACGTTATATTAATATGCAGTAAAAAAATTATGAAGCATTTTTAATTTTATAATTTTATTTGCATATTGATTTTTTTCGTGATTTATGGCTGCGATGCTTGCTATAAAATTTATGAGGCTGTTCACAATGCTCTATAATAAATAACGCTGCTCTCTCCATGCGCTTAATTGAGCGAATTTCATTAGAATAATTACGTCGAGTTTCTAAATTTATTTGGTTTTATTTTATGTCGATTTTATAATGATTTATAAAATGCTTAGCTTTTGGTAATATTTTACAACCCTATAATATCATATTTAATCGACTTTTTTAATCACACTTATTTAATATATATATTTTTTTCAATATAAATTAACATAAAATATTAACTTATGTCAAAATTTAATATTATTGTAGGGGGGGCACAAACGTCCAATTTGACTTTAAGCAATTATATTATGAAACCAAATATATCACAAAAAATAACACATATAAAACAACTCTCTATTCTTAGAAAAATTCCCACCTAATTCATCATTGCAGTGTTTTTTTATGCTGTTTTTCAAATTCTTCTCAAGGTTTTCTTTACCTCATAAGTGTGAAATGGGTCCAATGTTTTATTTACAGTTTTACTAAGATTTTACGAAATAATAGCTACAATATTCGACACAACGCAAAGTATAAATTTTATGGGTACATTTTCGACAAAGATAACACTGTATATAATCTTGATCTGGTATTTCGTCAGTAATATTCATCAGCAGAGTTGGAATAACTATTTAATTTATATCTTGTGAAATTGCTTTTCTCAGCTTAATTTACTTTTTTATTTACAATTTTTAATTGTTTACACTTTCGCCTGGGCAAAGGTTAAGTTGGTTCTTTTTACCCCATACAGGTAAAAGCTTTTATGGAGATTATATAATAAAAACAGTTGAATATAACTTAATATTAAAAATATATATCTTGTAAAACAATTAAATAACGTATACATAAAAATTATATTAGGGTTTCGTAACTAATAATGAAAGAAAATACTTTTATTATGGATTTTCCAATTTATCGAAAGATTCAAGATGAGGGCTGGTTATACATCTTTTTCTTTCTACTTTCAAATATTGTTGTTAATATTTTTCTGACTTTACTGGTTTTTGAGATATTGGTGATGGACCTTTTTACCCGCGGACCTTCAAGTCTACTATATTTCTCTTCAGATTTAGAAACTTCTTGATAAATTGAATACCTCTAAGTGTTCTTTTATCATCTTTTTCTAATAGTTTTCTAATAGTACAGTATTAATTGAACAGTATATATGTATTTTCATAATTGGATATTAAACTAGTGATGTATGGCATCGTGCCTTAAGTCAAGTCAAATTTTCAGATAGATTATTATAAATACTGTAACATAGTTTAATATTTATAAGAATTGTATGAACTGAATCACATAGTCAATTCATTTAAAGCAAAAAAATTGAAATCTGAATTATTTTCAATACTCAAAAAAAAAATGTGATCAAATTTTTTTATTCCAAATGCAGAAGTCAAGGAACTGCCATTTTTTGTATATTTAGCTCTGTATCTTCGAAATGGCTGGGCCTTCCTTTGCCAAAAGCCAATAACCACTTCTCCCAATCATTACTAATTGAATGTTTATTAGAACAATCAAATCGATTTATATTTTCTGCACTCTTTTCTCTTCATCTCCGTAATGGCTGGACCTGCTTTTGCCAAAATCTAATCATCATACATCCCTATCAATAGGAATCGAATGTTTTTTTAGCCATTCAAAACTGTTGATCCGTGCGCCCAAAAACGTGCACGAAAATTTTTATCTATACATACACATTACAATATTTTACCCTACGGAAAGTTAATGCGACTACAGTATTCCGTAAATTGTTTTCAAATTTTTTTCTACAGGGTTAATAATTTACAAATTTTGAGCTCTATACCAACTAGACTCAAGATTTGGCTGACATACTCTAAAGTCCTAAATATAATATAAATTTAGTTCTTGAGAACAAAAGCAAAACATGCATACAAAAATATACTATAACTAGCTGTAAGTGGAATTCTGTCTTAAGGCAATTAAGGCATCGTGCCTTAAGGCAAATTGCTGGAACTTCCCGTACCAAAAATTATTATTTTTTTAAAAACGATTAACATTTTTGAAAAAAAAATTACTTTGAAAAAATAAGATTTTTGAGAAACTATAAATTGGACAAAAAATTACTTTTTTTTGAAAAAAATTTTTTTTAAAAAAAATATTTTTTTTTTAATTTTTTTTTTTGTTTTTTTTTTTTTTTTTTTTTTTGTTTGACATATTGTGGAAGATCTGAACTTTTTAACTTCCCGTAGGGCACTTTGTCTAGTTATCGCAAAAAAATCGAAAATGAAATTTTTTGCATTTCTCGACGGTTTGCAGAGGTTTCTGAATATTTTGGCATACCTTAGAAAAAATGGATGTATGTGTGTGTGTGTGTGTGTGGGTGTGCGTGTGTGGTATGTATGTGCGGATACAAATTTTCGTCGACGATTTCGGGAACACCAATCAACCGATTTGAATAATTCAAAAAACATTCGATTCGTATTGATAAGGAGACGTGCTGATTAGTTTTTGGCGGAAGCAGGTCTAGCCGTTCCGAAGATACGGGGCAAAAAGTGCCGAAAACTGTACCTCCGTTTTTAAGAGAACGGAGCGTCCGATTTGAATAATTCAAAAAACAATTTACTTATATTGACAAGATGTAGAATTGATCAAATTTCATGAAGGCAGGTCTAGCGGTTTCGGAGAGTATCTAATGAAAAAGTAAAAAAAATGCCATTCGGCGGTTAAAAAAATCATTAGACATATGCACATCAAATTATCAGATATTTTATAGAGATTTTAACAATATGTATACATTTTTTTACATTTCTATGGGTTCCGTACCAATGCTTATGCGTTAGACAGCGACGCGGCGCTTACGCGCTTTATATTTTGTCCCTATGCAGTTAAAGCAGTGCGATTGCTTTGAAAAAAAGTTCAAAATTTCCAAAATATGTCAAAATGAAGAAAACATTTTTTAAAAAAAATTTTTTGTTTTAAAAAAAAAAAAAATTCTCAAAAAATACAAATGCTATCAACTCAATACTCTCCGAGCGAGAATAAAAGTGAGATAACGATGAATTCTTATGAATTCGCCCCGACGTTTTCAATCTAACGAAGGGTAAAGAGACTGTTTGAAATTAACTGGGTTGTTTTGTGAGACGCAGTGTTAATGTTAAGTTAGATTCAATAGTTTTTCTTATATAACATCCATAAAAATTTACACATGGATGGGGTTAGAAGAATCAACTGATTCTTAGCACATGCAAAGGCGTAAACAATAAAAAATACTAAATAAGATTGTAAATTTAGTTAAAAAGGTAATTTTACAAGGAATAAATTGAAGTAACTGTTTTCCCAACTCCGCTGATGATTATTTCTGACAAAATACCAGATCAAGGTTATATACAGTGTCATCTCTGTAAAAAAATGTACCCATGAAATTTATATTTAGCATCTATTGAATATTGTAGCTTTTATTTCGTAAAATCCTTTTGAATTAAATAATTACTCATTTGATCTGTTTGCCACCTCGCTGTCCCATTTTACCCCGTCTATGAGGTGAAGAGGACCAAGTGACAAACTTTTGGAAAATAGTAAATAAAAATCTACAATGAATTTGACTAAGAGTTTTACAAAACATAGTCAATTAGTTGTTAGTCTGATATGTGATATTTGTTGTGATGTAAATAGTTTGGTTTTCACAATATATTGCTCAAAGTCGAACTGGACCTTACTGTAGCCCACCCCATATAACATTTTAAGATTGGAACCTTTTACAAATCTGAAGATAATATTCCGTTTTTTTTTTCATTTTTAAAATGGCGTTAATATATAATTGCTTGCTTGAGGAATGCTTTCCTGCATGCTTTAACTCTTCAAAATCATTCATTGTAATTTTTATTTCACATGTATTAATTTTTTTGAAGTATCTGGAAGCAAATATGTTTCATTTCCTATAAATGAATATAGTAGGACATGATCATATTTTTCACAATTTACTTTATATATTAGTAAGTTTGTTTTTTTGGTTTAGTTGAAAACCAGCAAAGAACAGCAGTTTTGATACATGCATGGTTAATCTAGTTATTACAACAATATAAGTTTAAAATCATTTATAAATCTCATATCCTCATCCTATTTTATTCTGATAAATAATTCATCTTTACATTTCATAAATCCCTGCAATGCATGATGAGATCAGATTTAAATCATTCCGCCGCAGAATAAATCCTTCACGATACATATAAATTGTGTATAAAATCCATTCCTTCTACAAAATGACAATTGCTCTGGGGTGGATTCTATATCCGAGAACACAACAAAGAATATATAATACATCAGACTTTAATACTCTGAGATTAAACTCTTTTAGAAAGATAAATGACTTTGCAAAAAACAAAACAATCCAAATAGAAACGAGAAACTAAAAAATTTAATAGTCAAATAATATGAGAAATGTAATATAACGAGCAAAAAATGAAATAAGTTAGGCTTCACAAACATTTCACAAAAGGTTTTGAAATAAGTTTTCTTTATTAACTTCCCGTAGGGCAAGTTATAGTAATCGCAAAAAAATCGAAAATGAAAATTTTTATATATCTTTACGTTTCAAAGGTTTCCGAACATTTTGGCATACCTTAGAAAAAATGGATGTATGTGTGTGTGTGTGTGTGTGTGTGTGTGTGCGTGTGTGTATGTATGTGCGGATACAAATTTTCGTCGACGATTTCGGGAACATCGATCAACCGATTTGAATAATTCAAAAAACATTCGATTCGTATTGATAAGGAGACGTGCTGATTAGTTTTTGGCGAAGTCAGGTCTAGCCATTCCGAAGATACGGGGCAAAAAAGTGCCGAAAACGGTAACTCAGTTTTTAAGAGAACGGAGCGTCCGATTTTGATAATTCAAAAAACATTTTACTTGTATTGACAAGGTGAAATACCGATCAAATTTTCATAAAGGCAGGTCTAGCGGTTTCGGAGATCTAATAAAAAAAGTAAAAAAAATTACATTTGGCGGTCAAAAATGATCATTAGACATATGCACATCAAATTATCAGATATTTTATAGAGATTTTAACAATAAGTATAATTTTGGTTTACATTCCTATGGGTTCCGTACCAATGTTTACGCGTTAGACGTCGACGCGGAGCTTCCGCGGTTTGATATTTCGTCTTTATGCAGTTAAAGCAGTACGATTGCTTTGAAAAAAAGTTTAGATCTTTCAAGATATGTCAAAATAAAGAAAACATTTTTTTTTCAGAAAAAAAATTAAAAAAAAAAAAATTAAAAAAATTATTTTTTTCAAAAAAAAATAATTTTTTGTCTAATTGTTTGTCAAAAATCTTATTTTTTTGAAGTAAATTTTTTTCAAAAATGTTAATCGTTTTTAAAAAAATAATTTTTGGTACGGGAAGTTCCAGCAATTTGCCTTAAGGCACGATGCCTTAATTGCCTTAAGGCAGAATTCCACTTACAGCTAGTTTTTGAAATGCTTAAGCCCCGCTTTATCAAAACTGTTTTTTATGAAAGAATGAAATAAAAAAGTATATATTTACTAAGTATTATATTATAATTGATAATACTATGAGGTAAATCTTAAGAATTAACAACTCACATTATAACTAACATTGACTATACGAAAGAATTCTATATTTGTTTACTTAAATTTTTGCAACATTATTTTCAGATTTTTGCATTCTGCCAATGAAAAAAAAAACGTAAAGTGCATAAAATTATTTAGATACGGTACGTTTCGATACTGTATGTGTATCATCATTTAGCATTAGGAGCCGTCCATTAATCACGTGATCGATTTTTTAAGGATTTGTGGACCCCTCTCCAAAATTACCCCCCCACCAGACATCACGTGTATTTTTGGTCACGAGAAAAAATTTTTGAATTTTGTTTAAGTATTTGTTTTTTTTAATTTCAGGTAAAAAATTAATACACTTACTATACCCCTCCCTCCCCCACGTGATATCTAATTTTAAAAATAAAAATAAAATTTAGACAAAAATAGGATCAAATTATAGAATTAATCAGTTCGTATATATTTATATATATATTTATATATTAGGGTGGTCCTTAATATGGATATTTTCGAATTTCTTTGCTTCCAAGGGCTCAAATGCTTCCAAATTGATAAAAAAAAATCTCTAAAAGTTTTAGTTTAATATTAGCATTTAGAAAGTCCACAATTCAATTAAAAGCTTCGTATATTTATTATTAACCTATGTCTTTAGGTCATGTCCATAATCATATAATATGTTCATATAATTTCTATTGTTCTAAAGAGCTATCGTATTAATCATGAAAATGATACCGGTCAATTTTCACGGTACAACTCCGGGCTTATAAGAATACTTGTATCCAGGGACATTAATAACGTAAATCATACCGCTCTAAGAGTCTTCGAAACCTAGTAATTATGCACGTTCAGACCTTTCTCTCTAATTAATTAATGCTAGATAATGATTTACCATTATTATATGTATACTTATCTGTGCTCTCTATACAAGAGATTTTGATAGTGAATAATACTCTCTCTACTAAATTACAATTAGTTTGAACGTCGATTCCATTTACATTTCATTCCATGATGTATACTGAATGATCTGCACCACAATCATCTGTAGCACGGCACTGTCATTCACATAAACATTATTCCTGAATGATTTATTAATCACAACACTGTTACATGTTCTATGGTAGGTACTTGATTGAAATTTATCGGAGGCTTGTCATATTGATAGAAACATAGATCGTCATTTACAACACATGCTCTGTTTCGAACGTGATAATAACTCATAAAAATGTGTCAGAATGTATTTGGGTTCTTTTTTATATTTACAGTTTTTATTTTGATATGGATTTATTTAAACAAAACGCTGTATCACAATTCTCGATTCAAATTTAGCTTTGTTTATTGCAAATATTGATCATATTTACGCAATGCCGAGCTTTTGGGAGAACGTTATCCTTTCATTCGTTGAGCGTTTTATATATCAATATCAAAAATGTGTTCATGATACATCATTGAGAATACTTAAAATTGTATTTATCAAATTTAATTCCAACTGATTTACACTACATTTTATGTTATTGGAATGAATATACGTATATAGGACTCTCTACATAGCTCTTGTCTACCCTTTTTCCATTTTTTACACTAAATAGTTAAGTTAGTTGTCGGAATTGTTAACTTCTCGTAGGGTAAGTTATAAGTTTTGCAAAAAAAATCAAATATGAAAATGAAAATTTGCGTGTGTATGTGTGTGTGTGCGGATACAAATTTTCGTCGACAATTTCGGGAACACGGGTCAACCCGTAATTTAATTAAAAAAATTAACAAATTTCTCATAAACATGAACATAAGTTGTTCGTAGAACACGCTCGTCGTCCAATACAATAAGCACTTATTAATTTACAGTATGTATTTATAATAAATAATCTCTTTGAAATTTTTCAAAACAATTATTGCTTATTTTTATTCCTTGAACTTTTAATTACGGTTAAGCATTTAAAATATTTAATCATCCTGTACTGAAAATTATTTCACAAATTCAATTATAATTTGTATTAAACCACTGACTCTATAAACTGCACTAGTATTTTAAATTGAAAAACCCTCAATTGTAATAATGAACTGATTATTATAAAATGATTTTAATTCTAATTATCATAATTATTCAATTAGTAATTAATTTATATTGCAAACTCAAATAATTATGAAATACATACATATAATATAATAATATGATTGCGAACTGTAAAGTTAACTGAATTTATTATAAAAACTGCAAATGATATACATAATTCCTGGTTTGTTTATTTCAGTTCAAGAGAGTATTTCATTCGTTTTTCTGGAATTAAGCAGGAATTTAAATTGCCTTATGTTGTAAAAGTAATAGGATTCTTATCGGCGAAGATAAAATTCCCATATGTATATGCCGAGATCTCAAAATACACCCGTTCGCAATCCTGCGTTTTTCCATCGACCGCAAAAACGATTTTGATTAACTTTACAACCATTGGGCCGCTTTTTGGTTCAGATCTTGAAAATGTAGAGATGCTCAAACTATTGCAAAGAAATTCGATTTATATATAACATTTCATCAAGCCAAATAGTAGTATTTATCATATGCTTACAGAGCTTTACTCTAATTATAATGGTTTGTTTTATAGAGCTCTGAGACAATTTGTTGTGCTTTATTAAAAAAAAATTGAATTGCTATTAGTGAACTATTATTCTAACTTTGATTCAGATTTTCATATTATATCGACAATATATCAAATAAAGTTTTGAAAATTTCATTGTGACTTATTTCGTTATTTCTTTCGCTTACATATGTATATGATCATATGAAGTTCACTAAAGTAACTTTATATACAAAAATTTATTACACAATTAAAAAAATTAGATGATATAACCTAACATTTTACTGCTTAATTATTTACTAGAAAGCGTTTAAAAAACATCCAGATAAAAATGAATATACGTAAGTTATATTAAATAATTTTTTAATGAGTCTGCCATACGTATCCAGTATCAGTTTAACTTTTTTTCAGTAATTAAATTTACAAATTATTTAAAAAATACCATAACCACGCAAAATTGATAAAAAAAAAATTATATGCTGATCATATTTGTAGAAAGTTTAGTTAGTAGAAAATGAAAATTTTTATATATCTTTACGTTTCAGTGATTTTTGAACATTTTGGCATACATTACAAAAAATGTATGTATGTATGTATGTATGTGTGCGTGTTTGTATGCGGATACATATTGTCGTCGACGATTTCGAGAACACGGATCAACCGATTTGAATAACTCAAAAAGCATTTCATATTGATCAGTAGAGTGCTGATTAGTTTTTGGCAGGTCTAGCCATTTCGAAGATACGGGACTATAAGAGTCAAAAATCGTAATTCAGGTTTTGAGAGAAGAAAGCGTCCGATTTGAATAATTCAAAAAACATTTTATTTATATCGACTAAACAAAGAACTGTTCAGGTTTTTGGAAAGGCATGTCCAGCGGTTATGAACTCTCAATAAAAAAAAGATAAAAAATGCCATTTGGCACTCAAAAATGTTCATCAGACATATGCACATCAAATTATCAGATGTTTTATAGAGATTTTAATAATGTGTACATTTTCTTTTTTTTGGGTTCCGTACTAAGATTTTTATCGTTTCAAAGTTCATTTTTATGGTTCAAACATATGTCCTTTTTTTCAAAACATATGACATTTTTGATAGTATTGATTAACCGGTATGTTTGATTGAAAAATGCGAGACGTTTTAAATTTACAAACAATATCAAAACTAGTGGGGTGTATGGCATCGTGCCTTAAGGCAAATTGCTGGAACTCCCCGTACCGTAACGAAATGTTCGAGGAATACTGAATGTTTTCAAATATGTTATTATTAATATTGTCTAATCTTTATAAGAATTATCTAAACTGAATTGCAAAGTTGAAATTATTTGTTTAAAGTATATTAGAACTATAGTCAGAAATAAAAATAAAATCTGAATTATTTTCGATATACAAAAAAGTTGAAACATTTTTTTTTTCAAAAACAATTATTTTGTTAAGACAAGCAGAAAGTTCTTTGAATCATTTAAATCGGACGCTCAGTTCTCTCAAAAACTGCCATATTTACATATTTAGCTCCGTATCTTTGAAATGGCTGGGCCTGCCTTTGCCAAAAACTAATAAACACTTCTCCCGATCATTACTAATTGAATGTTTTTTAGATTATTCAAATCGGATACTCCGTTCTCTCAAAAACTCGATTTCTATTTTCTGCACTCTTGCTATGTATCTCCGGAACGACTGAATCTGCCTTTGCCAAAAAGTAATCAGCTCTTTTCCCTATCAATAGGAATCGAATGTTTTTTGAAACACATCCATTTTTTCTGAGGTATGCCAAAATGTTTAGAAACCTTCAAAACGTCGAGAAATGTAAAAATTTCCAATTTCGATTTTCGGCCCATTACAATAACTTACCCTACGGGAATTCAATACCCTACGAGAAGTTAATTAAAAAAAAACTATTTCCTACAAAAGATTGAGGATATTTCGAAAATTTCAAAAAAATCGAATACTTTAGAAAATTAAAAAATAACTGTTTTTCCATAAATTACAAGAAATTTCAAACTTTTAGAAAATATTCAAAACTGAAAATTTTTCAAAAAATCAAAATAAAAAATATATATAACAATATATAACAAAACAAAAAATTGTAAACAAAGTTCACGAAAAATTTTTGTGAAATATTTTTTTTTTGAATTGAATTTTTTAATATTTAAACTCTTTAAGTTTAGAAATAAATCGTTTAAATCAATTTTAATTTATATTTGAAAAACTTATGTACGAGTATGATCCTATTTATTATTAATACAAATATACTAAAGTTTTGCAAATATATCAAAACTGTTTTGCCTTCAAATTAAAATACAAAATAACCTTGCGCTTAATAGAGTCAATGCATATATTATACATAACAGGTGCATAACGCCGTTGATAAAATTTATTTGTCAATATCACCACCACAACCCGATCAGTAAATCATTAAAACCCCATTAAAACATAATGTATATTGTAATTTCGACAATATCGATAAATATCTTCATCCCTTAATGTCTCATTTTCAGTGTGCCATTTATTGCGCACCGGGGTCGCTGCTATATTCGGGCCGCAGTCGTCGCACACGGCCTCTCACGTTCAGAGCATTTGCGACACCATGGAGGTGCCTCATCTGGAGACGCGCTGGGATTACCGACTGAGACGGGAGAGCTGCCTGGTCAATCTCTACCCCCATCCCACGACGCTCTCGAAGGTATCGTAATGCCATATATTATGATAGCTTTTGTGCTTTTGTGCTTTTGCGCTTTTACGCTTTTGTTTCGAATGCTAAGGAGAAATTCTGATTCCTATGCTCTTAATGATAGTAGAGAAACTACGGAATGGACGGAGCACAGTGTGAAATAGAAAGAACACAGCGTCTATAGGTGCTTAATGTATAGTGTGTTGATAATGGTATGTGCAACAAAATTGATTATTTGGTCAAAATAGCGATAACGGTATAAGCTTATTCAATTGCTTTCTGTTAAGGCAACCATATTTTTAACTTCCCGTAGAGCAAATTATAGTAATCGCAAAAAAATCGACAATGAAAAATTTCATATATCTTTACGTTTCAAAACCTTCTGAACATTTTGGCATACCTTTAAAAAATGTGTGTGTGTGTTCGTGTATGTACGTGTGTGCGGAAACAAATTTTTGTCGACGATTTTAAGAATACGGATCAACCGATTTGAATAATTTAAAAAACATTCGATTCGTATTGATAAGGAGACGTGCTGATTAGTTTTTGGCGAAGGCAGGTCTAGCCGTTCCGAAGATACGGAGCAAAAAGTGCTGAAAACGGTAACTCAGTTTTCAAGAGAACGGAGCGTCCGATTTCAATTTCACTTGTATTGACAAGATGAAGAATTGATCAAATTTTCATGAAGACAGGTCTAGCGGTTTCGGAGATTTAATGAAAAAAGTAAAAAAAATGCCATTCGGCGGTTGAAAATGATCATTAGACATATGCACATCAAATTATCAGATATTTTATAGAGATTTTAAAGTATAATTTTATTTACATTTCTATGGGTTCCGTACAAATGCTTATGCGTTAGACGGCGGCGCGGCACTTGCGCGCTTTGACATTTCGTCTCTATGCAGTTCAAGCAGTACGATTGATTTGAAAAAAAGTTCATAATTTCCAAAATATATCAAAATAAAGAAAACATTTTTCTTTTCAACAAAATTTTGTTTCCAAAAGCAAAAATTTTTTTTAAAAAAAAAGTAATTTTTGTCAAATTTATAGTTTCTCAAAAATCAAATTTTTTCGAAGTAAAATGTTTTCAAAAATGTTAATCGTTTTTAAAAAATAATAATTTTTGGTACGGGAAGTTCCAGCAATTTGTTTTAAGGCACGATGCCTTAATTGCCTTAAAACAGAATTCCACTTGCAGCTAGTTTTAATTCAAAACCGGGATGTCTACTTTTAGTTTTGATAATCCGGGACGGGGCGTGAGTGTTTATGCTGAGTATGCTAAATATAATTTAAAAAAGAATGCGTGTAAGGTTCCCACGCGATTGAAGTAAAACTTTTTTTCTATTGTACGAGATGGCCTTTAAGTTAAAAATAAATACATCATATAACAATAATGCATTTAAAGTCATTCTTCAAATACGAGAGTGAATAAGGAAACATTGGCACTCGATCTTGCCATAACGCACTTCCGTTGCATTTGTACGCATTTACAACTTGTCGCGCCTAAAGAAGTTTTACTTCAAAAAACAATTGTTTTTGAAAATACAGTAAAAATCTATGTTTTTGAATCAATTTTTAGTAGCACTTATTTATTCGATTATATACTCTATTACAACTTTTAATTCTTTTGCTTTCAAACCTTGTATAATAATTTTCTTCATAATTAAATTATTGTTACTAAAAACTAACACTTGAGCAAGATGTTCAAAAAGTTTGTTTTCATAATTTTAGCAAATTTTTGTAAAATTGAAAATGAAAGTACTACGAATTTTATGAATGTCAGAGGCTATTTTAATCAGTATTTGGAATTTTGCATTAGACATTTTTAACTTCCCAAAGGAGAAGTTTATGTTTTCATAAAAAAATCCGAATCGCTAATTTTATGTTTTCTCGACGTTTCAAGCCATTCTGAATCGAATGAGACCAAATTTGGAAGAAGTATGTGTGTGTGTGTGTGTGTGAACAGATTTTTTGCCGTAAATCGACGTTTTTTCGAAAACGGGTGGACCGATTTCAAAAATTTAAAAGCCACTCGGTGTATCTCGATGAGGACTATTGTTTGTCAGTCTTGTCCGACGATCGGCCAAGCCGT
Organism: Ctenocephalides felis; assembly: GCF_003426905.1. NCBI lineage: Eukaryota > Metazoa > Arthropoda > Insecta > Siphonaptera > Pulicidae > Ctenocephalides > Ctenocephalides felis. The sequence goes on from NW_020539726.1 coordinate 16,647,727, forward strand.
TTGTTTCTTTATAAATTGCAGAAAAGTGAAAAAATTTTTGTCTACGTTTTAACCCGCAATTCTGAATCGATTTTGAAATTTCAGAAACCGTTCGGAAGATATTGCTTGGAAATCGGCCTGATTAGTTTATGGTAAAGATCGGCCGGGCCGTTTTCTTGTAATGAAGTGTTAACCTTTTATTTTCAGCAGTTTTAATGATTTTTTTTGACGGTAGGTATCATATTCTTATTGATCATACTAAAATATTACGGCTTTACCACAAGTCGTTTAAGTTTAAAAATTCATGGAAGTTTGCAAAAATTAGTATCGTTTTTTTGGCGTTTGTAAAAATTAGAACTTTCAGACGTTTGCTGAAAAACGCGATGTATTTCGATGTGGATTATCTTTTCTCAGTTTTGTGCGATGATCGGCTGATTTGTTTCTCTAAATAGCAGAAAAGTGAGCATTTTCCGTCCACGTTTCAGCTCTCAATTTTGAATCTATTTTAATAAATCAAAAACTGTTCGAAAAATATTGGTTTGGAAAAATTTACTGGACCGTTTTCTTGTAATTAACTGTTGCAGAAAAAATGCCGATTTTTATGATACTTTTTTGACTATAGATATCATAGTTTTATACAAAATACTAAAATGTTACGGCGCTACGACAAATAATTTGATGTTAAAAATTCATGAAAGTTTGAGAGAATATTATAGTTAAAATTTGTGCCAAATTCGCTTTTGTGATGTGATGAGTCAAACATTATCAATTCATTAAAATTTATAATAATAATATAAAATTAAGGCATACAAGCACATGTCTGTACAATTTAAAAAATAATCACAGATAACTTAAATATGTTCCGAGAAAATTCCATTGAAAATCGCAATATTCAGATTTACTTGATTTGGTACTACTTTATTATTCTGTTATATGTTCTATTCCATCATTGAATTCTTTTGCTTTTAAATCTCGTGTAATAATTTTCTTCATAAATAAATTATTGTTACACTTGAGCAAGTTGCTCAAAAAGTACGTTTTCATAATTTTTCCAAATTCTTGTAAAATTGAAAATAAAAGTACGAATTTTAACAGGCTTTTGGAATTCTGCTTTAAACAATTTTCTCATTCATAACGCATTGGTTCATATAAGCATACTTGTTCTATATATATCATATTCAGATATTTGATGTAATTGTAATTTTATTTTTAAGTTATTGCAAAGATTCAATATGATTATTAATATTTAGAAATCGCGAGACAATTCGGGACAAAGGCTCTAAATCCGGGACAAACATTACTTTCAGAAAACCCCGAGACACATGGTGTAAATCCGGGAATTTCCCAGCCATACTGGGATTCTGTAGCACAGAGAAGAAATGAATTTCGTATCTAACAAATTGTAAACAGTGACCAAATCTTCGAAATATTTTGAAATGAAATTGTCTTTTAAGTACTTTCCATACTCTGCATAAACATCTCTTTAATTTTTTTGATAGTAAATATTTTTTACATAAATCCGATGCTTTATAAATACATTATTAGAGCCTGTGAGATCCAACACCGTCTGGATTTTGAGCATAGATGCAAAATTTGTAGAGTATTAATTATTGTATGTGACAAAATTGATGGTTTGGTCAAAACACGTTGTCGATGTATAATTCGCAATTTGCTTTCTGTCAGTCAGACAAACTATCATTTATATATTTTTCAATAACATAAAAATATGAAAATTCAAAACTATTGAATTGAAAACACGAGTAAACAAGACTCAAATTATTATTTGAATAAAAATATTTTTGTGTATATACGGTGAAAATTGTTGGAATTCGACAAAAAATACCAAATGTGTGACGAGTTAATGTGAGTATTGTGTATAATAGTGTAACATTTTGCAAACCAATGTAACTATCTTTTATCCGTTACCAATAACACAAAAATATAGAAATTCAACATCAAACAATAATGACATATTTATAAAAATGTAATATAGAAGTCTTTTCTCTATTTTCTACTATTTTATAAACGGCATAAGCAATTCGCGAATGATTCTTTGGATAGTAAATATCCCATCCATATATTCCCAAGGTTTGAGAAATATATTAGTCGAGTAACTTCTAGAAAGCCCTAAGGATAGAGTGAAAACATCATTTGGAATTCGAAATTTCGTACAATATTTGCTAATTTAATCGTTTTTGAAAATTAATGGAATAGCCAATTACATAGATATGAGGAAATTCGAAGCTATTAAATTGCAAAATTACCAAATCTTTGTTCAAAAATTAATTAATTAGTACTTTGACTTAGAATAAGCAAATTTAAATTATTATGTAAATAGTAAATATATTAATATACCTTACTGAATAAAGAGGTAAAGATATCACTATATAGTATCTGATATAGAGTGAAAACTTTTTCAGATCATACGGAAAATGGTAATATTTGAAAGTAATGTATTACAAATACTGACGAAACTTTTGTAAAATTATAATTAATTATAAGTCATTTTGGTACTTCTTATATTCGTAAAAAACAAACATTAAATTATTATTCAAATAGTCAATAACTATTACTTAGATCTAATGTTTGCTGAATAAAATTTAGATTAATTAGGGAAAGTACTAAATAGCTTGTTAATGGAGTGTAAACATCATCAAAGACTCGAATATTGGTGGAAAATATATACCAATAGATTTAACAAAATACACTACTTAGCCAAAATACTGATGGTATTATGAAAGAATCAATGCTATTGGCAATATAAATTACATAGACAAATAATGTATCAAAAATATCAATTTTTATATGGCGCAATTACAATGATGCCAGATTAGCAGAATTTAGAAAACAACTAGTAGGGTGCATGGCATCGTGCCTTAAGGCAAATTGCTGGAATGTCCCGCACTGTAAATAAAAATCTTGGTACAGAACCCAGGAAAAATTAAACAAAATGTGGAACCATATGAAATACAACATTATGAAACTCTCTTTAAAATATCTGATAATTTGATGTGCATATGTCTAATGATCATTTTTGACCGCCAAAAGACATTTTTTTTAACTTATTTTCATTGAGAATTTATAACCAAGAATTCATAATTGCAATTCCCTTGATCAGTTTTTTATCTTGTCAATACAAGTAAAATTATTAAAATCGGACGCTCCGTTTTCATAAAAACTGAGTTACCGTTTATGTCACTTTTTGCCCCGTATCTTCGGAACCGCTAGACTTGCCTTTGCCAAAAGCACGTCTCTTTATCAGCACGTTTCCTTATCAGCACGTCTCCTTATCAATACGAATCTAATATTTTTTTAATTATTCAAATCGGTTGATCCTTGTTCCCTTACACACATATATACACACATACATATATTCATTTTTTTTAAAGTATGCCAAATATTCAAAAACCTTTGAAACGTAAAGATATATAAAATTTTTCATTTTCGATTTTTTTTTTGCAATTACTATAACTTACCCTACGGGAAGTTCAAAATCATTTTCTATATCAAAATATCCATAATGAAATATTTCACCCTTCACCCAAGACACGATTTACGTAAAATGATATAAATATTTATTCGTTTGGAGACAATCAGTATAGAAAATTTCCTACTATATTAATTCTATTACTTCAATCAAACATTTTTAATATTGCCTGAAATACATGTGAAATTAAGACCATATTCTCAACAACTAATATTGTTTAGAATATAAAATTATTCAATCAATCTCTAAGTTAAGGGGTTAGGGGTACTTGGGATTTTTGAAAAATCGATTTTTATTTTTTTGCATTTTCATTAAGGGTAACATCTTGAAAATATTCTCTGAAAATTTCAAGTTGATCCGATGATTAATTTTTGAGTTATTAGACTCTTACCAGCGCGTTGACGCAAGTGGAGAGCTCGATACTTATACTCAAGATCATTCTCCCTCACCTCCTGATGTTTTAAACGCTTTCAAACCGATTTACGACGATCTCAGCAATGATAATTTACTTTCAAGATGTGTAGTTCAAGATTAAATCCATAATCAGAAAAAATTAAAAACTTCAACCAACTAGTGTAAAAAATATACCTAGAAACCTTGATTACTATCGTACAAATTGCTGAATTCATATACATAATTATTATTATTGATTATGGATACCCTAGAATCTAATTGTGGGTATAATTCCCATTGGTATGCTGAAAAATTGGATGCTGCACGTGTGAAAGTGGCAGATCAGCGCGCCAACGAGAACACTCAGGAGGCCAGAATGCTTTGTAGGCAACAGCAAATGGAAATTTTGGAAACTTGCATAATGACTGATAAACTATTATATGGCCCAGAGATAGATGACTCGGTTTAAGTAATTCAATAATTCGAATAATTCGAATTTCTGTACGTAATCCAATGTGAAACTTTAAAACCGTTTTTCTCAAAACTATGTTTTCTTGACGCGGTGACACTGAAACTCGAAAACCACTTATACATTTTAATGAAATTCATACAGCTTTTAGAATACATAATAAACTCGTGCCTGATCGAAGGATTTTTATTTTTTCAAAAATTTGAATTTTTTAAGACCAATCAACTGTTGATTTTTACACAAAAATCTAGATTTTTTCTTTCTGATGCTGCCATTTTGTTTAATTTTTGCAAAAAAAAGAAAACCTTCGATCCGGCCGGGATTAACTATTCATAAAACTATTTTTTTAATTTGATTGATTTTAGATGAATCTCTAAGGAGTTATGATGGTCACCGCCAGGACCGTTTTTCGAAACAGGGTCAACAAAAACGGCTATAACTTTGGGAATATTGATTTTTTTTTTCTGAAATTTTTGTTACATCAAGTCAAAACATTGTATAATAATGCTGTATTAATATTTTTGTAGAAAAACATCGTTTAATAACAAAAAAAAATACTGAAAACACTCATTTTTTCGTGCCTGCAAGTACCCCTAACCCCTTAAGAGTATGGTAGTCTTAAATCACATTACATAGTTTTTAATAATTATATAGTTAGAAACTTTTAGCGCTAGAATATTTGTATAATTTAAAATACATTTCATTTTGTATTTACCTGATATTAAAATCAAATTTACGACATCTATTATGTTGTTAACATATAGAAATAAAATATCATTCAATTAGTTTATATATGATTGAATTCAACTAGTGGTATATACAATTAAATTACAAAATGAATTTTATCAAACAATTTTAAGCAACAAATTAAATACTCAATTTATGAGATTTATGCCACCGGTAAATATTAGACAGTATCTAAAAGGGCATTGAAAAGTGAGAATTTCAAGCACTGCAGAAATTATCTTGAGAATTTACATATCGCGGACTAATATAATATTAATAAAAAATAAACATCATACTGGAACAGATTACTTCCATGTACTATGCATTATATCTCAGTAATATATTTTATATTCAAACTGTACTTTTATTAAAATGTAAAACGAAAAGAAAACAGAATATTCAAATATCATAGAAATAGCAGAATTTATTATATCTCGGAAACGACGAAAAGATTTCATCGTTTGATGTTTTAATCATGCTAGATGAAATCTTCTGTTTGATGTCATTTAAAGTAAAAATTGGGTTTTCATATTAATTTTATTTGACTTTAAAGAATTGGTCAAAGGAA
>NW_020539726.1:16654348-16671396 GCF_003426905.1 Ctenocephalides felis
TGTTGCGGATACAAATTTTCGTCGACGATTTCGGGAACACGGATCAACCGATTTGAATAATTCAAGAAACATTCGATCCGTATTGATAAGGAGACGTGCTGATTAGTTTTGCCAAAGGCAGGTCAGCCGTTCCGAAGATACGGGGCAAAAGTTCCGAAAACGGTTAACTCAGTTTTTAGAGAACGGAGCGTCCCGATTTTAATAATTTAAAAAACATTTTATTTGTATTGACAAGATAAAAAATCGATACAACTTTCATGAAGGTAGGTCCAGCGGTTTCGGAGATATGAGGAAAAGTAAAAAAATGAGCCATTTGGCGGTCAAAAATGATCATTAGACATATGCACATCAAATTATCCGACATTTTATAGGATTTTAACAATAAGTATACATTTTGTTAACATTCCTATCGGTTCCGTACCAATGCTTATGCGTTAGACAGCGACGCGGCGCTTACGCGCTTTATATTTTATCCCTATGTAGTTAAAGCAGTACGATTGCTGTTGAAAAAAAAGTTCAGATCTTCTTCCACAATATGTCAAAATAAAGAAAAAAAATTTTTTTCAAAAAAAAAAAAAAATTTTTAAAAAAATTTTTTTAAAAAAAAATTTTTTTTTTCAAAAAAAACTAAATTTTTTGTCCAATTTATAGTTTCTCAAAAAATCTTATTTTTTCAAAGTAATTTTTTTTCAAAAAGTTAATCGTTTTAAAAAAAAAATAATAATTTTTGGTATACGGGAAGTTCCAGCAATTTGCCTTAAGGCACGATGCCCTAATTGCCTTAAGACAGAATTCCACTTACAGCTAGTTTTTCATGTCATGGTAAATAAATATTTGTTAAACAGCCCGCATGGGTTTAATTAGAGGTTAAGTGTTTTATAAATATTTTTAAGTGCCATAATATTTCAGTTCACAAATGCTATCGCAGCTGGCACAAGAATTTACTTAATGACATATGTTAATAATAAAATACGCAACTTTAATTGAATTGCGGACTACCTAAAGTTAATATAGATATATTAGGAACTTACACTCTAGAGGATTTTTTAAATTTATTTTGATAGCATTTGAGCTTGGGAGCAGAGAAATTCGAAAATGGTAATAATGAGGACCACTCTCTCTCTCTCCTCCCCCCTTCTATATATATGTATTATATATATATTATTATATATATAATAATTATATATATATTACATATATATCGATGTACATATAATTTCTATTGTTCTAAAGAGCCATCATATTAATCACGAAAATGATACCGGCCAATTTTCACGGTACAACTCTGGGCTTATAAGAATACTTGTATCCAGGGACATTAATAACGTAAATCATACCGCTCTAAGAGTCTTCGAAACCTAGTAATTATGCTCGTTCTGACCTTTCTCTCTAATTAATTAATGCCAGATAATGATTTACTATTATTATGTGTATACTTATCTGTGCTCTCTATACAAGAGATTTTGATAGTGAATACTACTCTCTCTACTAAATTACAATTAGTTTGAATGTCGATTCCATTTACATTTCATTCCATGATGTATACTGAATGATCTGTACCACAATCATCTGCAACACGGCTCTGTCATTCACATAAACATTATTCCTGAATGATTTATTAATCACAACACTGTTACATGTTCTTGGTAGGTACTTGATTGAAATTTATCGGAGGCTTGTCATATTGATAGAAACATAGATCGTCGTTTACAACACATGCTCTGTTTCGAACGTGATAATAACTCATAAAAATGTGTCAGAACTGTATTTGTTTTTTTTTATATTTACAGTTTTTATTTGATAAGGATTTATTTAAACAAAACGCTGTATCATAATACTCGGTTCAAATTTATCTTTGTTTATTGTAAATATTGATCATATTTACTCACTATCTAGAAACAAATTTAATAATTTTGAAACAATCTATAAACGAGTTTTATTATTTTGTAAAAATATTATTTTATTTGCTGAGCTTTTTATATATCAGTATCACAGTATGAATATATCAATATATATTATGATATAAAAACTAGTGGTGGATAGCATTGTGCCTTAAGGAAAATTGCTGGTACTTCTTATACCGTAAAGAAAATGATCGAGCAATATTAAATAAACTATTATAAATACTGTAACATTGTATAATATTTATGAATATTAAGTAAACTGAATGACAAAGTTAAATTTATTTATTTAAAGTATATTCAGAGTTAAGTAAGAGCTTCAGAACTTTAGCCAGAATTGAGTTCACTCATTCGCATTCTTTGCTCCGTATTTCCGCAACGGCTAGACTTGCCTTTGTTAAAAACTTATCAGCACATTTCTCAAATCGGTTCGTCCATACGGCCGAAATCATCGACGAAAAATTCTCTTCACACATACACACTTACATCTATTTTTTCTGAGGTATGCCAAAATGTACAGAAAACTTTGAAACGTGAAGATAATACGTAAACGTGAAATTTCAATTTTTGATTCTCATAATTCACACTACGCAAATATTTAATTACAATTAAATAGTTTGGCTAGTTGTAAGAATTGTTCTTCTATTTGCTTACAAATAGAAAATAATTTGTTGAGTTAATTATTAAAATAATTGTATCATATGAATGAATTTCTTTAATGTCTAGCAATAAATTTCAAATTTTGTAAAATATGTTCAACGTATGTATATATTGTTACGAGTAAAGGGTTTGAGGGTTTCTAAAAAAATATTTCATGTGCTATATTCAGAACAGTTCAATATATTTCAATGAGAAATATTTGAATTTTAATCTTCTAATTTATAATTCAATTTCTTTGAAGTAATACTTATTAACTTTTTATAGGGTAACTCATAGCAATCGTCCAAAAATCGAAAATATGTTTTTTGCATATCTACACGTTTCAAGGTTTCTGAACATTTTGGCATACCTCAGAAAAAATTGATGTGTGTATGTGTTTTGTGTGAATACAACTTTTTGTCAACGATTCCGGGCGCACGGATCAACCGATATACAATATTCAAAAAATATTCGATTCCTCACTAGTTTTTTTTAACTCTTGGAATGTGAAGTGTGTGCTGTCACCATAAAACGGATTTACTAAATTTATGTTCTTTCGAAATTTCATGTCGAATGTCTGAATTATTTGCATGTATGCTTGTTTATCTATGATTATTTGATACAAAATTTAAAAAAATGTTTATGTATGGATATGTGACAAAAAATTTGACCTATTGTCGACTTTTTGTTCGAAAACAGCTACCTCGATTTCAAATATTTAAAATATTTAATTATCCTGTACTGAAAATTATTTTACAAATTCAATTATAATTTGTATTAAACCACTGAATTCTATAAACGATACTTGAGTATTTTGAATTGGAAAACCCTCAATTATAATAAAGCACTGATTATTATAAAATGATTTTATTTTTAATTATTATAATTATTCAATTAATAATTAATTTGCAAACTCAATTGAATATAAAATTTATATGATAATGTGATTGCGAATTATAAGGTTAACTGAATTTATATTATAAAAACTGCAAATGATATATATAATTCCTGGTTTGTTTATTTCAGTTCAAGAGAGTATTTTATTCGTTTTTTTAGAATTAAGCAGGAATTTAAATTGCCTTATGTTGTAAAAGTAATAGGATTCTTATCGGCGAAGATAAAATTCCCATATGTATATGCCGAGATCTCAAAATACACCCGTTCGCAATCCTGCGTTTTTCCATCGACCGCAAAAACGATTTCGATTAACTTTACAACCATTGGGCCGCTTTTTGGTTCAGATCTTGAAAATGTAGAGGTGCTCAAACTATTGCGAAGAAATTCGATTTATATGTAACATTTTATTAAACCAAATAGTAGTATTCATCATATGCTTACAGAACATATTACTTAAATTGTAACTACCTAAAATGATGAGGATTTGTTTTGTAGTGCTCTGAAATAATTTTTTATTCTTTATTAAAAATTTTAAATTTGATTTGCTATTTGGGAATTATTATTCTAACTAGATATATTATACAATACTAATATTTTACTTGCCATTTGACTCAGATTTTTCATAATATATCAATAATATATCAAATAAAGTTTTGAAAATATCATTATGATTTATTTCATTCTTGTTACCTTAGCAAACTTTATATATGCATTCATATGTATAACAAGTTCAGTAAAGTAACTTTATATATAAAAATATATTACATAATTAAAAAAATAATACAAACATTTTCTTTTATTACATAATTGTTCACTACAAAGCGTTCAACAAACATCCAGTTATTGATAAATAAAACTAAGTTATCTTATACATAAAAATGGAGCTCAATATGGTGTTAGGTATGCTAAGGCTCAAAAACGGGTCAACGGATTTGGCCAGTTTTAGACTTGAAATATTTGTGGTAATCCCGAGATATTATGTCAAAACCACCCAGAAAGTTCACATTTTTTATTTAATTTTTTTCTTATGCGTATTTTAAAATGAAGCCACGGCGTCTCATACGTCAAATGTCAAATGGTTTTGACAGATTATGCTCAATTAAATTTATTTAACAATAATTTTGGTATTTTAGATGAATATTGTTGAATATTATTTAATTGTAGTATGTAATTTTTTGTAGTTTTATTTATACTTATAAAAAATTATTAAACGGGTCGCTAATGTTCAATAATTAATGAGTCTTCCATACGTGTCGAAAATTAGATTGATCTTTTTCCAGTTGAACTTACAAAATATTTGAAAAAAAAAATACAATATCCTCACATAAGTAATAAAAAAAATTGTTTAACGCTAATATTGTGAAAAAGAATCGAATATTTGAAGTTAGTTTTAATTTGGAATATTTTGAAACCAAATCTTATTTGCAAATAACATTGTTACTCAAGTTTTTTATTCATTGTGTGTAATTATTGTACGTTTTCTCAAAATTATTGTGTTTTATCTATTAAAAAGAATCAAACTAGGTCTGTGATCATATGGAACATTACCTAAAATGATTTTAAACAATAGTATCATAAACATCTAATTGTAAGATTAATTTTCGGCATGCTTGTTTAAAAAAATTTCATTTTAAATTATAGAGTTTGAAATACTAATATCACAGAAAACATTTTCTTTCATTTGAAAATTTTTATTGCAACTTTTCGTGTTTAATTATTTTGTCTTAAAAAAGGAAGATAAGTATTTATATTATCTATTTTTAATCGTCTTTCTTCATGACAACGAATCTAAATTTTAATAAACAAAATTTTTCATTAAAAAACATCGAATTGGTCAATGCGTTATTTAAGTCATCACTTTTATTTTTGCAATTATCATTTATATAACAGAAAACAGGTTCTTAAATTAGGAGATTCTTATTAACCATGTTTGTATTTAATTATTTTGAGTGTAGAGAAGAAAGATACATTCTAGTAAGGGAGGCTGGGTACGTTTGTGCCACTTTTGTTGACCAGCAATAATTTTGGTAATTAACCAGATAGCTGAGAGAAAAGAACTTCGAAATACTAAAATACTATCTTTAAATGCGATGAATTTGTCATAAAATCGAATCATACAAAAAGAGGGCGAGTGTCACAACCGTCCTGAGGGTGTACCATACATATGTTAAAAAACAATAGGTATAAACACTGAAATGGTTTATAATGACTTTTATTGTCCGAAATATATAACTCATCACAACATTATCATTTAAACAAAGCATATGAATACAATATACTATTATTCTTGATGTTAATTTGCAGCCAATCGTCGAATTAAAAGAAGAATAAATAATTAACTATTTATTTATTTGTTTCGAGACGGTATGTGTGTCAACATTCAGCAATTTTGTTAATATCTGCACAGTATCATATCAGGAAAAACACTGACAAAAAATAAACTAACATTAATTGAAAAATAAAAAAAAAAATGAAGTAAAAAATTTTGTTTTAAAACAAAGAGATATGTAGTGTAGCTGCCAAAAATGTGGTATATAAGTGATAAAAAATTGCTAAATGATGACACACATGCCGTGTAAATAAATAATTCATTATTTTTTATTCTTTTCATTCGACGATTGGCTGCAAATTAACATCAAGAATATGTCTCAATGTCCAACAAAACGTTCTACGAAACGAATCTAAATAGTATTATATCATTATATAGCAAAATAAAAAATGTTAAAGTTTACAAAAAATATTGTGAAATCATTTTTTTGTATTGAATTTTTAATTCTCTTTCTCTTTCAAAGTTTTATTTATTTATAATTAAACTTTTTATGAGTGTGTAAATGAAATTGTTTAAATCAATACTATTATATATTTGAAAACTTGATTATGATCATATTTATTATTAATACAAATATACTAAAGTTTTACAAATATATCAGAACTGTTTTGCCTTCAAATTAAAATATAAATTAACTTTGCGCTTAATATAGAGTCAATGCATAATATTATACAGGTGCATAATGCCGTTGATAAAATTTATTTGTGATACCACCACAACCCGATCAGTAAATCATTAAAACCTCATTAAAATATAATGTATATTGTAATTTCGACAATGTCGATAAATATCTTCATCCCTTAATGTCTCATTTCAGTGTGCCATTTATTGCGCACCGGGGTCGCAGCCATATTCGGGCCGCAGTCGTCGCACACGGCCTCTCACGTTCAGAGCATTTGCGACACCATGGAGGTGCCTCATCTGGAGACGCGCTGGGATTACCGACTGAGACGGGAGAGCTGCCTGGTCAATCTCTACCCCATCCCACGACGCTCTCGAAGGTATCGTAATGCCATATATTATGATAGCTTTTGTGCTTTTGTGCTTTTGTGCTTTTTCGCTTTTGTTTCGAATGCTAAGGAGAAATTCTGATTTCTATGCTCTTAATGATAATAGAGAAACTACGGAATGGACGGAGCACAGTGTGAAATAGGAAGAACACAGCGTCTAGGATTTTATCCATAGCCTAATGTATAGTGTGTTGATAATGGTATGTGCAACAAAATTGATTATTTGGTCAAAATGGCGATAACGATATAAGCTTATTTAATTGCTTTCTGTTAAGGCGACCATATTTTTTGAAGTCAAAACCGGTAGGTCTACTTTTAGTTTTGATAATCCGGGACGGGGCGGGAGTGTTTATGCTCAATATTTAACTTATTGAGCATAAACACTCACGCCCCGTATGATTTAAAAAAGAGTGCGCGTAAGGTTCACACGCGATTGAAGTAAATTTTTTTTGCTATTGTACGAGATGGCATTTAAGTTAAAAAAAATATATCATATAACAATTTTGAATAATGGTCATAAGTAATATGGTAACACTCGTGACACATTTTTTAATATCAACCATTATACATATTTATATAATAATAAATTATAAATTAAACATTTATAATTGCATTAAAAATATTTTTAATATTTGAAAACAATAATGAGATTAAAGTCATACTTCAAACACGACATGATTATCATCTAGGACTTGGAATTACTGATTAATAAATTCTATAATATTTGTCCACACAGTGGACAGTAGCAAACAGTAATATAGCAATCTTGAATAATTTCATTAACACTAGCAATGAATAAACTGCAAAGTCGTTTATTATAAAGTATATCTGTATATAAATGAAACACTGCTACACAAACTGTTGTTGTGCTTGATTTCTTGTTTCGAGAAATAACTCTGACTAGCAATTTATTCTTCATCATTTATGAAAATATGCAACTTTGTAATACTTGTGGGGGTATCAAGCGGGCTGGTTTTGATTTGTAAAAAACAATGGGACATGTCATGTATATTTTTGATATCGAAATATTTTTATATTTAATAAATTTATATTTTTTTATATGTTGGGAGTTTCTAATTTAATATATTGTCATAATCATTACGACTCTCACATTGGTGACTCACGACGATGGAGATGAAGACAAAAAAAAGGAGTTTTATTTTTCGAGGAATTAAGAAAAATTGATTTTGACGCAGCACCATAATCACTGGTCTTCAGAGACGACCTATAAGGTACGTCCAGTCCAATCCATCATAGTTAATGCACTTACTATCTGGATCAGACTTCCGAGGTTGCTCATTTGGTATACACAGACCTCAGTGTTTATTGCTGACAGAAAAAAATAATTTGGAGCCTGAACTTTTTATTGGAATGCAATTCAACCTCTCTTTCTCTGTTAACTCAACAAATCGTCTTATAATGCTACCTCCCATTATCGGTGACAACGACGAGTCAAAACAAAATTTGACATAATTTATTGGATTCCACAATTCTGGACTCTTATGTCAAAGAAACCAATGATCCTGATTTGGATAAAGAGCCAACTTCTTTCTCTGATCGGAACTCATCAGATACGAATGCAACACTTGCAGAAATGGAAACTGTACCCATAAATTATGCATTCTAAACATTAAGTAATTCTGATATAACTAATACCAATTAGATCGAGGCTGAATCTTAGAAGTTCACCGACATCGAGGTACAGGAAATTTTCCACATTTTTTTTTTTAGTCAGAACCTTATGCAGAATGTGGAGTTGATGGCAGGTCGAATCACCACATACAGTGGATCTGCTAACGAAACATGGAAATTTGTAATTGACCAGTATTACAACACTGGTCTGCTATAATCTGCTTTCCCACCACATTTTTATAACGTGTTTCTCTGTTTTTTTTTTTTAAACTGTGAGATCAACACTGGGCAGGGAGTGTGTGGGGGTATCAAGCAGGCTGGTTTTGATTTGTAAAAAACAATGGGACATGTCATGTATATTTTTGATATCGAAATATTTTTATAGTTAATAAATTTATATTTTTTATATGTTGGGAGTTTCTAATTTAATATATTGTCATAATCATTACGACTCCCACATACTTAATAGCCAACATAAACGAAAAACATGTAGACTTTCTCTAAACTTCCAAAAAGTGTCTGAGATATAATTCTGAAAAAGATAAATCTTTGGCATGTTAAAATAAAGCTATACTGCTTTAATATTTTTTAATATCTATAAAAATGCAGAGAATTATTATGTTAAACAACGCCTAAATAAATATTATTTTCATAATTTCACTTGTCATGTAATTGTGTTCGAAGAACTTCATGAAATTAAAATTAACATACAATCATTGATTGCTTGTTTTTTTTAGGTTTTCGCTGGCTATACAGTTTCATTCTTTGAACAGTTCTAGTATCCGGCTTGCATATAAAAATAATTTCCATTTTAATAACCTCAAAAATATATATTAACCACGAATAATACAAATTACTTCAATAAACTTACGTTTCTTACACGGCACAGATTTTTCATTTGCTTTATTATTTGCATTATAAATATTTATGAGGGACGGGATAAAATATTATGCTCTATTACATCTCTTAATTTGTTTGTTTTTAAACCTCGTATAATAATTTTCTTCATAATTAAATTATTGTTACTAAAACCTAACACTTGATATTCAAGATATTCAAAAAGTTTGTTTTCATATTTTTTGCAAATTTTTGTAAAATTGAAAATGAAAGTACAACGAATTTATAAATGTCCGAGACTATTTTAACCAGTCTTTGAAATTTTGCATTAGACAATTTTCTCATTCATAACGCATTAGTTCTTATAAGCATACTCGGTATATAAATCATATTTAGACATTCGATGGGTAGTTGTAATTTTATTTTCAAGTTATTGCAAGAATTCAATATAGCTAAAAGCCTCAAATCCGGGACAAATATTGCTTTTAGAAAACCTCAGGACACTAGGTGTAAATCCCAGCCATACTGGGATTCTGTAGCACAGAGAAATAAGGAATTTTAAACCTAACAAATTGAAAACAGTGACTAATCTTCGAAATAAGTTCAATGAAATTGTATTTCATGTTTTTTCCATACTTTCCATACTTACATCTCCTTAATTCTTTTGATAGTAAATATTTTTTACATAAATCCGATGTATGATAATTATATTATTAGAGCCTGTGAGATCCAACACCGTCTGGATTATGAGCATAGGTGAAAAATTTGTGTATTTATTATATGTGATAAAATTGATGGTTATGTCAAAACACGCTTGCGATATACAATTCGAAATTTGCTTTGATTTGAAAATATGTAAATTTCGAATTAATGAATTGAAAACACTATTTAGTCTCGAATTATTATTTGAATGACAAATATTCTTAATATAGATAAAGTTGTAAATCTTGTCGACTTCGATTATAGAAGACAAATATATGATATATTAATACAAATATTGTATATAATATTGCAACTTGCTGCAAGTCAATGAAATTATCTTTTACGCATTACCAATAATATAGAAATGAGAAAATTCATAGAAACATTGATCAAATCTTCATAAAAATGTAATGTAGAAATCTTTTCTCTATTTTTATACTTTTTTATACTCGGCATAAGCAAATCACGAATTTTTGTTGCATTAAAAATACCAATTCTTATATGGCACAATAACATGATACCAGATTAGCATAGTTTAGAAAAAAAACATTTTCTATATAAAAATATTAATATCTAATAAAATATTTTGACTTAAGACACGATTTACGGAAAATGAATTTTATTTACCTGAAGATCACATTCGCGACATCTATTATGTTGTTAGCATAAAAAAATGTAATATCATTTAATTAGTTTATATACAATTGAATTTAATTAGTGGTATATATGGCATTGAATATTGCATATTTAAATAAAATCTAGAATTTTTAGATTACAACATGAATTTATCAAACATTTTAAGCAACAAATTAAATACTAAATTTATGAGATTTATACCGCCGCAAAACATTTATATTAGCCAAGTATCTAAGAGGGCATTGAAAAGTGAGAATTTCAAGTACCTCAGAAAGTACCTTAAGAAATTACTTTATCCGGACTAATTTAATATTGATAAAAAATAAACATTATACAGGAACAGATTACTTTCATGTACCATACATTATATTTCTGTAATATATTTCATATTCAGACTGTACATTTATTAAAATGTAAAACCAACGAAAGAAAACAGAATATTCAAATATCATAGAAATAGCAGAATTCATTATATCTCGGAAACGACGAAAAGATTTCATCGTTTGATGTTTTAATCATGCTAGATGAAATCTTCTGTTTGATGTCATTTAAAGTAAAAATTGGGTTTTCATATTTATTTTATTTGACTTTAAGGGATTGGCCAAAGAAATACTGCTTTTGGAGAATGAGTTTAGAACTTTTAAATTTGCGTAATATATTTATAGAAAATCATGAAGTGTTCTTTAAGTCAATGTAAAATCATTCATCTACTTTTAATCACAAAGAAATAAGGAAAGTTTTAGCTAATACATTACAAACACTGACATATTTGTCAAAATATAATATTGTACTTTTACATTCGAAATAAACAGAATTAAGAAAGTTTTTATAATTCGAAAGTTCAATATATATATATATATATATATATATATATATATATATATATATATGATATTTCAAAATTTCAATAATATTTCCATAATGCAGCTAATTTATATTTTTGCAGCATACCAATAATGTAAAAAAAAAAATCATTGTTTTTGTTTTTACAGGTATGTGCCTTTACATTTAATTTCAAGTTTTATTAAACATACTTCATTATTAAAATAATGTTAATTTAATTTGGAAAATATAAATGTTCAATTTAATACAAACGTGATCAGTTAAATCCGCGTAAAAATCTTTATAGCATTTTTAACGATTTAAAAAGATTTCTAATTTTTGTAGGATTCATTCAAAAGAGTCTGAATGTCATGGATTATTGACTCCTTTTTCTACAATTTTTTTTTAGAAATTTATACAGCATCTGCAACATCAAATTTAAAATCTTTGTTTTTAATTCTGTTGAATTTAAAAATAAATTAAGTTTAAATAGCAACATTGCCTCAAGACATCACAATAAGATACAGCATATTTGCAAAGTTTCTACAGAAACATCAAAATGGAACTGCAGCTGTTGCTTGCAAATATAACGTTTTATATTCATTTTTAATATAAATACGAGTACCATTTTTATTAATTTTTATTATAAATGAAAATAGTCCAAGATGATATATTGCTCTTTTTTATTCAGCGTGCAGAAACCTAATTACATTCTTGTTCGCTGATTTATCTTCTCATATCAGCCGCAGCTTTGCAAAATCTCATTAGCGAAAAAATTAAATTCTTACAAGATTTAAATAAGTTTTTCTCTGAAATATTATTCAAGCCAGCTCATATATTATTATTTTCTATACTAATCGTACGATTAAGTAATTTTAAAGTTATGTTTTTATTGTTATTTTATTATTAATGCAAATGTAATTGTTATAGCACTGAAAGTTGAATGTGAAAAAGAAAACTTTGCCAGTCTTTAATTCTACCTACTGCTATTTTATCGTTATATTATTTAATATGTTTTTGTTATTTTTATTCTATGTTTATTATTTTAAACAATATAAACTTATATTTCGATTTCTGATAAAAAAATGCTCAACCGTATGGTTTCGAAACGGCTGGATAAATAATAGTTTTCTTTGTTTTAACATATGCTTTGACTCCATACCCTAAAAAAGTAATCTGATATGATTAATGCGTGGTGTTTATTTTTATTTGAAAAGAAAGACAGAAATATAAATTATATAAAACCTAAATATTCACTGAAAATTACAGTATAAAAGACTATATAATGAAATTTTCTTACTAAAATCTGTCGAACTGAAACCAAGCTAAGAATTATTTTATTGTCAGTTCAGTATCTCCTTTCGAGTAAAGTAGGCAATCACGAGTATTTCTCTCGAACAGCAATAATAATACTACAAAAATTTTAACAATGTATTTTTGATATTTGTATCCTATGACTTGCACCCAAATTGGTTTATTAATTTCTCGAAAGGGAAGACATGAAGACAGATAGGAAGGTAAAGAAAGGAAAAAAGTAGACAAGTCAGCAGGCCGAATTGTTGTCACAGGTAGACAAGTAGACCGGAGAACAAGTGCACAGATAGGCAGGTAGAAATTGCAAAGTCGACAATTATAGTCGACGAGTATACACTCAGACAAGTAGACGAGTAGACATTTGGAAGAGTAGACACTTAGACGAGTGGACACTCAGACTAGTAGACACTTAGGCACTTAGACAAGTAGACATTTAGATGAGAAGACACTAAGAGAAGTAGACCTTTAGACTAGTAAAGACTTAAACGAATATACACTTCGACAAGTAGACACTTAAGCACTCAGACAAATAGTCACTTAGGCAAATAGACATTTATACGTGTAGACGTTTATACGTGTAGAAACTAAGACGAGTAGACTCAGGGACAAGTAGACCCAGGAACGAATAGACTCAGGAACGAATAGACTCAAGAACGAATATACTTGCAGACATGTAGACTCAAAGCATGTAGACTCAAAGACATGTAGTCACTTGAACAAGTATACAAGTTAATATGATATCATATATGATAGATCTAATACAAATCAAATACTTATTAATTAAATCGATTATTTACACGTAACAACCTTTAGGCAAAGTATCACTTATACCTTGAAATTTTTATTAGAATTTTGAACATCAATCAGAACTATTCTATTAGTTGCAATGATGTATTTTTTTCTATCTATAACTTTATTTGGGGCAATTAAATGTGTTGGTTTGATTTGATTAATCTTTCAAAGGACCAATGATTTGTAAAACACTTTAATTGTGATATTATGTGTTCATTTTAAATAAACTACAAATTGTATTTGAATTTAAAATACTTTCATAGCTTAATTATATTGTTTTGATTGATTTCATTTTGTGTTGATTTTTTATTTGATATCTTTTTGGTTTTTTTATATCAATATTTGGCATGCTTTGATTTTGGCGTGAACAAAATGTTTGTTTTTCTATTTATTTTGAGGAAATTTCTACTTCATGTAAAGTGATATTCTGCGCGATGCACCAACAGACTATTTTTACTTGGAAGCGTATTTTGCACGAAAAATGAAACACTGACTATTTTTTTATGTGTTTTATAACATCAAAAACATTTTGAAAAGTATAATTTACATCAAACTTATATATATATATCACTAATTTGGCGTCAATTACTCAGAAATGAATATTATTTTTTATATATGTGTATACTATAACTTCGATGTACAATTTTTTCTATAATAATAATTCTAGTGAATTCAAGATTACCTTGGATCTCTCAAAAGCGTCTAAAATCATATCTCCACCGTATCCATTCATAACTCGGTCGCTATTCATAATTTTGAAAAAGCCAATTTATCTTTTCAGATAGATATTGGATTTCTTGCGATCAATTTTTTACTGTCTGAAGAGATATTGGTAAATATGGCTAGGAATCTTTTCGATATTTATCAATTGATATTTCATCGATGCCATTTTAACTTAAATAATGAGAGCCGTATATTTTCAAGCGAAACGCGCGCATCTGCAATATGTTATATAATAGAAAACGTTGGTTGATAGATGTAATTACAATTTATAGTGTTTTGAATTAATTTCACTAGTACATTGAAAAAGTTAATTATTAAAATTAATTATTAGTTTAATGCATATAATCAAAGTTAATTAATAGGTACACCGAACAATAAATTAACAAAATGTACTATAGTTTGAATAGACATACATACAAAAACAAGCATATATATATATATATATATATATATATATATATATATATATATATAAATTTTTTTAATCCATTATCTATTCAGAATAAATACGTTTCGGTCTTTGTCAAGACCGCCATTCAGTGGAACAAAGATAATTAATTATACAAAAATACACTATACTATTACACAGTAATAAACCATGCTATTAACAATTGTAACATTTAAAACTAATGATTTTTGTCAATTTTTTTGTTACATGCTAGTGTGTACAGAGTAACTGACTACTCAGACAAGTATTTAGACGTCAGTTACTCTGAACACACTAGAATGTAACAAAAAAAATTTCAAAAATCACTAGTTTTTTATAGTAGCATTCGCTCTTTTTATGGAAAATTATACACTTTAGCTTATATTCAATTATTTTTTCATTGATTTATTACACCTTTATATTTCTTTCTAATTTTTTTTAGTTATTATTGAGTTTATATTTCACTTTACTTTGAAAATTCTAAGTTAACGGTAATCTGCTTCGACTGTTGTAGAAAGCAAGTCATTCTCAACAGATAATGGATTAAAAAAGTTTTAACTAATATATATATATATATATATATATATATATATATATATATATATATAACTCGTAGACAAAATATTTGAATCTAAATTTGAAATTATTTTCGGAACTTTCATGCATAATGCCAAATTGCTTCAATTATAATGTAATGGCATTATAACTCTAGTTAAATATAATAGAGTTATAAATAATTGATATTTATTTAGTGTTCAAAATTGAAATGCGGTTTAAAATAACAATCATAATATAAATTCAACGAGTGCAATCCAATATGAAATGAATTCATTTGCTGATATTTTACGTCATACTTTATACTACCATAACTTTGTTTTAAATAATTGATAATGTTTTATGTGAATCCTGATTATTTGTTTTTAATTTATGATATTTGTAATGTATTACCTATTAACATTGGAATTACAGTAAGCAATACCAACGATTGTTATTATCAACAAAAAAATATAAACAAAAATTGTACATTTTTTCATTTATGATACGTTCCAATATAAGGTTTAGAAAAATAATCAATTTGTATTTAATACTTTTGTTTTTAATACTAATATAAATTACTGAAAGCGTTTGGTAATTTATCTTTAAGTTAATCTATTTTATTATTCCTAAATCTATATAGAATGTGTAACTACGACCTAATTATTCTTTGATACAAAAAATCATCCCATCAAAATATCATTTTCACATTTTCTTTTGACGAACATTAGCAAATGAAAATTACATGATTCCACGATTTAATTTTTAATTAATTCTGAATCGCAACCCAGAACGTAATCGCTAAACTTTTTTTCCAAGATTGTAAAAACGAGTAAAAATGAATTTAATACAAACAAAATGAAGAATTATCGAAATGATAATGACGACTGGATTTTAGGAACGTTTTCGTGCAAGAACTAAGATCAATTTTATAATTAGTGATCAATTTTATAATTAGTATTTAATGCATTATATTCAAATGATGTTTTTGTAATCCAGGCGTAAAAGCAAATATTATCATTTGGACTTATGTACAATAATCTAAAATAATATTAATTTTGATGATGCACAAGTTTATTTTTAAATTTTATCTCTACAAAAATGTATTGATTTCAATTTAATTATTATTATATGAGTTTCTTTATACTACTTTTTTCGTGTCATCTGTACCATATAATACCAATTCTGTTGCGAATTAATGATTTGTTATATTTTCGAAGAGCAAACAATAAACCCTTATACCTATTTGTTTTTGTTATCATTAAATATGGTTTGCTTTTCAAGACTATATCTAGATATCATTTAGATATGTCGATTAACATAGGGTAGAGCAGGGCACAAAGGCCCGTGGGTTCGAAGGACCACCATCGATATGTCAAGAACAAGTAAAAATAAGATTTTTTTAACAACAACATTTAAAAGTCGAGGAATTCTTATGACGTTGCTATCAGGAGATAAACAACAATGTTTGAAAATCCATCAATAAGTTTTATTGCTTATGAGCACTGTTGTTTAGTTCACGTGACTTTAATATAATTTTAAGTATTTCAGGTGTATACTAATGTATACACAATGTATGCACGCAATGTATAATGTTTTGTTAATTTTAAGTTAGATTCACCAGTTTTTTATATAACCTCTATAAAACCTTGCACGTGGGTGGGGTAAAAAGGACCAACTAAAGCTTTGCCATTGCAAAAGAGTAAACAATAAAACATAGTGAATAAAATGTAAATTAAGTTCACAAAGACAATTTTACAAGATATAAATTAAATCTCTTTAAAATTAAAAATAAGATATTGTACCCATTTGTCCTTTGCGGGTCCTATTTCACCCTTCTTCTATGGGGTAAA
>NW_020539726.1:16671496-16693080 GCF_003426905.1 Ctenocephalides felis
AAGCTCCGTAAGCATGAATAACATTTGAGGGACCGCAGTGAAATATATAAGTTTTCAACAATTAAGACTTTTTGTTGAACTATGAATTAACTAATGGGGTGCATGGCATCGTGCTTTAATGCAAATTGCTGGAACTTCCCGTACCGTAATTAAAAATCTTGGTACAAAACCCCAAAAAAAATTACACAAAATGTGTACACATTATTAAAATCTCTATAAAATGTCTGATAACATTTTTGTCCGCCAAATGACATTTTTTAACTTATTTTTTGGGGAGTTTATAACCGTTGGAACTACCTTCCCAAAAATTTAATCGGTTTTTCATCTTGTTAACACA
Source organism: Ctenocephalides felis (assembly GCF_003426905.1). Lineage (NCBI taxonomy): Eukaryota > Metazoa > Arthropoda > Insecta > Siphonaptera > Pulicidae > Ctenocephalides > Ctenocephalides felis. The sequence goes on from NW_020539726.1 coordinate 16,671,834, forward strand.
AGTAAAATGTTTTTTGAATTATTAAAATCGGACGCTCCGTTCCCTAAAAACTGAGTTACCGTTTTTGGCACTTTTGCCCCGTATTTTTGGAACGATTAGACCTGCCTTTGCCAAAAACTAATCAGCACGTCTCCTTATCAATACGAATCGAATGTTTTTTGAATTATTCAAATTGGTTGATGGGTGTTCCCGAAACCGTCGACAAAAATTTGTATCCGCACACACACACACGCATACACACATACACACACACATACATCCATTTTTTCTAAGGTATTCCAAAATATTCAGAAACCTTTGAAACGTAAAGATATTTACAAATTTTTATTTTTGATTTTTTGCGATTACTTTAACTTACCCTACGGGTAGTTAAGTATTGTTAAAATCAGTCAACTTGGAAAGGTCCTTCTTAAAAGAAGTACTAGAGTGTTGACAAATTTCATCATAAGTTGGTGCATTTAATCAGGATTGCAAAATAGTATAATTCTTATAAACAAAATCTCACCATAGTACTTGGTTGCACCTATAAGCTCATAATTTTCAAAGAACATAATATAATTTTTTGCTCTTTTCTTTTTTTGGTAGAGGTCATTACTATCACCCCGTTTCGGCTTAACGTTAAATTCTGAGATACCCTGTGTAATGGATGATTATTAAAAATTGGAATTTAATATTTAACAGTGATTAATTTGCAGCATTTTTAAAAATGAGCTTTTATAAAGATAGTATTTGTTACTAACTTTTTTTACTATAAATTCCGATTGGATCTAAATATGGGCAAAAGTATGTGTGTATGTATGCATGTGAACCAAAATTTGACCACTCATCGGCGATTTTTCTAAAACAGCTAAACCGTTTTCAAAAATTAAAAGCCCCTCGATGATTCTGGATAAGAACTTGAGACGAGTAATATTGCAAAGTAATTTTTTAAATTGTTAATTTCTTGTTCACATTTTCGCAAAAATATCTGAACACATTTTGAAAGTTTTATAATTTTTTTCCACAAGTAATTGTTGATTTTTTGATGATATTTAATCTTTGCATGATGATTGAGTTTATAGCCTTGATGAACATCCTTAAATATTTTGGGCCTGCAAAAATTGATTTATTTATAAAAAATCATTAAAGTTTGGAATAATGAGAGGCACCACAATTTTAAATCTATATCATCACAATTTTAAAAGAAACTGAATTTCAATTTGAATTAATTAATCAAAATAAATAAGGCAAAAGGTTTTAAATGAATTTATTTATATTAAAAAGTTACTTTGCATAATATTATAACAAAAATTATATTGTTACAATCTCTGGTCCATTCTCAAGCATTTCGAATGTTGAATACTGTAAATTAATCTTTGAGCAACAGTTATTTGCTGTAAACATATAAATCATCTGCACAAAATTTATTTGAATTTTCTTTATCTTGTGTTTGCTTCCAAGTTTTAATGATTTATATGTTCAAATATCTGTACCACGAATTTGTATTATGGACACATAAGTAATTATTCTTCATTTCTTTCCGCAGGCCTATGTGGACTTAGTCCAGGCTTGGGGCTGGAGGACTTTCACGATTATTTACGAGAACAACGAAGGCCTAGTACGACTTCAGGAACTTCTTAAATCTCATGGATTATCGGAGTTTCCGATTGCCGTACATCAACTCGGCGAAGGATCAGATCACAGGTAAAACTTGCTATCCTTTTAATTAAATCTTAATTAAATGTCATAAATTCTTATAAGCTTCTGATGAAATGTTTTATTTTGTCGATTAATATAGAATTAGGAGTTGATAACTTTTTGGAGAAATAAAACTTTTGGGTTAAGATATCTGCGTCGTCAGGCTGGATTTAGATAATTATTGCGTTTGGAATACAAAAATTTAATTCGTAAAGAGCAAAAAACTTGAGCTTGACCTTTTTTAACACAATACGTAAAATGTTTCAGTATTATTATAGATGCTAGTTAAATATTTGGATTTTGTATGCTTGCGGCAGAAGATGAAGTGACTAATCAAAAAATTAAAATAATTATACTTCTTGCAAACAAATCGCCACTTTGCTTTACCAAAATCATTATGTCATTATATCATTATGTAGATATTTATTGAACAAATATCATATATTCTGCGTAGTATTTTATGCCACGGATTATATTTTACATAGAGAAAATTTAATATAATAATTATGAGGCAATACAAATAGTCATTAGTTTTAGGAAAGAATGATAACATTCAAATACTTGCTAGTTTTTAATAAATAAATTTATTAAATTATTGAAAGTAATTTACTAAAATATGATTATTGAAACATATAAAAAATGCTCATTAAATTTGCATATACCCACATTAGATTACTTTCTACCAACAATGTAATTGTTAATAAAAGTAATCATTATTAATAAAAGATTTAATGATATTTGAAGCAAATTTAGATTTATCTGTGAACCATGTGTCATTTATCGCCTTATGTGTACTATTTGAAAAATTAAAAAAAATTTGATATAAAAAATCATGATATATTGCCGGAAAAGATTTTTTTTAGTTTTTCACATCATACCTACCGCATGTTGAATTGAAATATTAGATTTTACGTTTGATCGATATATTCGAATTAAACTTTTCGAAGACTAGTATCGGCACTAACACAATTTAACTTTTATTCAATTAAATTCAGAAAAACCAAATTGAGACGTCAAAATCACTTTGATTTTTTGTTTAAAATAAAATGTGCATCTAATGTTTAAATACTTGTTTTAAATGCAATAATAAAAATATAAAATAAAACATTCTGTCTTCAAAGTAATATTGGTATTGAACAAAAGATAATATAATATGATAATTTTAAGAATTATACAAAATATTGAATTTGTCTATATTAAATTTATGAACCAAAAATGCTCAAATTTGAGCAAAATAAAGTTAGAGTTTCGAATTTAAATTAGTGCAAAAATAATATTGAACTAGCAGTGTATGACATCATGCCTTAAGGCAATATGCTGGAACTTTCCGTGCCAAATATTTTTTTTTTCAAATATAATAATTTTTTTTTTAACTTTAAAAGTACTTGATTTTTGATTATTTTAAAATTTTTGAAAAAATGACTTTTTTGAAAGAAGGCTTCTTTGAAAAAAATCATTTTTTTACACTTTGAAATATTTTGAAAAATTTGAATTTTTTTCAAAGCAATATAGCTTCTTTAGCAGCATAAAGAAAAAATATGGAAGCGCGTAAGTGCCGCGTTGCAGACTAACGGAATCCTTAGTAATGTTCACAAAATTTTTACTTATTATTATATTAAAATCTCTACAATATATATGATGATTTGATGTGCATCTAATTTTTTACTGCCAAATAGCATGTTTTTTTACTTTTTTTTCTCGATCTTCGAAACCGCGAGACCTGCCTTCCCAAAAATTTATTTCAATATAAATAAAATATTTTTTCACTCATACAAATCGGACGCTCCATTTTCTCAAAAAATCAAATCATTTTCTGCACTTTTCGTCTCGTATTTTGGAAACGGCTAGGCCTATGCCTTTACCAAAAACTAATCAGCACCTCTCCTTATCTATACGAATTGAATGTTTTTTTAAATATTCAAATCGGTTGACCCGTGTTCCCGAAATCGTCGACAAAAAAACACACACACACAAACACATAAACAAACACAAACACACACACATTCACGCACAAACACACACACATTCATTTCTTCTAAGGTATGCCAAAATGTTCAGAAAACGTAAAACTATGCAAAAAATTGTATTTTCGATTTTTTGCGATTACTATACTTTACCCTACGGCAAGTTAATTATATCCACAAAAAGTACAGTGTAAAAGTACACATGAACAAATACAAACACATACACAAACACACACACACATACAGGCATAAACACACACATATCCATTTCTTCTAAGGTATGCCAAAATGTTCAGAAAACGTAAAACTATGCAAAAAATTGTATTTTCGATTTTTTGCGATTACTGTACTTTACCCTACGGCAAGTTAATTATATCCACAAAAAGTACAGCAAAATTTTAAATTGTGTCTTTTTGTATTGAAAATATTTTATTAATGATGTCTCGTATTCATATTGCCTCATATGATATTGAATTTGTTATAAACAGACGAATCAGTTAGTTTTCTGTTGAAATTTGTATTAACAGCACTTATTAACTTCCCGTGGGGCAAGTTATAGTAATCGCAAAAAAATCAAAAGTGAAAATTTTTATATATCTTTACGTTTCAGAGGTTTCTGAACATTTTGGCATACCTTAGAAAAAATGGATGTATGTGTGTGTGTGAGTTTATGTATGTATGTACGTGTGTGTATGTATGTGCGGATACAAATTTTCGTCGACGATTTCGGGAACACGGATCAACCGATTTAAATAATTCAAAAAACATTCGATTTGTATTGATAAGGAGACATGCTGATTAGTTTTTGGCGAAGGCAGGTCTAGCCGTTCCGAAGATACGGGGCAAAAAGTGCCGAAAACGGTAACTCAGTTTTTAAGAGAACGGAGCGTCCGATTTGAATAATTCAAAAAACATTTCACTTGTATTGAGAAGATGAAGAATCGATAAAATTTTCATGAAGGTAGGAGTAGCGGTTTCGGAGATATGGAAGAAAAAGTAAAAAAATGAGCCATTTGGCGGTCAAAAATGATCATTAGGCATATGCACATCAAATTATCAGATATTTTATAGAGATTTTAACAATAAGTATACATTTTGTTAACATTCCCATGGGTTCCGTACCAATGCTTATGTGTTAGACAGCGACGCAGCGCTTACACGCTTTATATTTTGTCCCTATGCAGTTAAAGCAGTACGATTGCTTTGAAAAAAAAAAGTTCAGATCTTCCACAATATGTCAAAAAAAAGAAAAAAAATTTTTTTTTCAAAAAAAAAAATTTTTTTTTAAAAATTTTTTTTTTCAAAAAAAAGTAATTTTTTGTCGAATTTATAGTTTCTCAAAAATCGTATTTTTTCAAAGTAAATTTTTTTCAAAAATGTTAATCGTTTTTAAAAAAATAATAATTTTTGGTACGGGAAGTTCCAGCAATTTGCCTTAAGGCACGATGCCTTAATTGCCTTAAGACAGAATTCCACTTACTGCTAGTTAATTTTAGCTCTGAAAATAACATAGATATGTGAAAACGTTGAAATAACATCTTTTTATATATTATGTAGAAAATATTACATTAACAACGTTTTTTACGTTATTATAGTCGTTTTTATCCTCCTCTCTAGCCTTAATGCAAATGAAGCTTCCACATACCTTCCATATTATTACAATTACGTCGGCTGCAGAAACTTTCTCATCCTGAATCATATGAATTATTTTGTTTTTGTGAAATTATCCTAGTTGCTAATGAGATATTTATCTTGCAGATTTCATGGAACATTTCTAATATATACGTTGTATAATTTCAGACCATTGCTTAAGCAAATCAAGAATTCTGCAGAGTCACATATCGTGTTAGACTGTTCAACCGATAGAATATACGATGTTCTCAAACAAGCTCAACAGATAGGAATGATGAGCGATTATCATAGCTATCTAATCACGTCACTGGTAATTAATTTTATCATTTATTACTATAATTAATTATCTCTGTACTGAATAATATGGTATTTTGTATTTTGAATGTTTTGCATGTTCTATTTAATATTGTGTATTGTGTTCGAAATGTCATTATGATAATCCGTTGCCGACGTTTATTGATGATTTCTAGATCGTAATTGCGATTATATTTTTATTATATTTTTTAATGAATTGTGTTCATTAACAATTTTTCAAACATGACAGTGAATTTTACATTCTCTTACTTCGAAGATTTTCATAAACTGGTCAAACTGGCTAAAACGATGTGTTGGAAAACAGAATTGTTTTTTTTTTTAATAAATAAACTGGATTTTACTTTTTTTAAACGGGTAAAGACTGCATTGTGTTTAAAGGCAATCTGGAACTTCTCTTTCAGAAATTATCCATTAGCAAAATAAAAATAATTATCATCAAAATTTTAAATATTTTAAATATTTTAAAATAATCATTGTGAATACTAATAATATAAGAGCTCGTATTTGGGTTACGACCTTCATCTATAATATTTTCACACCGTGGACACAATCAATATGCTTTTTGAATCACTCTAATCGGATGCGCCGTTATATCAAAAACTAATATTCCTTGTGCTTATTGCTCCGAATCTTTGAGACCGCCAGACTTGCCTTTGCAAAAAAAGTAATCAATTATTTACTCAGTCATTAGTTAAAACCAGTCACAAGTTTTTTGAATTATTCCAATTAGATGTGCTGTTGTATCAAAGACTGGTTGTTTTCGCGCTTTTTGCTTCATATCTCCAGCGCATCACCCCATCAACAAAAATCGAATGTTTTTTCAATTATTCAAATAAGTTGATATGTGCTCTCCATATCGTGGACAAAGAATTGTTTCCAAACACACACATACATATACATATAAATTTTTATGAGGTGTGCAAAAATATTCAGAAACCACTAAAACGTAAAGATATTCAAAAATTTACGTTTTTGATTTTTTTGCAATTATCATAATGTACTCAACGGAAAATTAATAAAATAAAATGATTTTAAATAAATAAATAAATAAATATATATATATATATATATATATATATATATATATATATATATATATCTTGCTCATATCATTACGTTTTAAAATCTCTTCGTTCACTTAATTTTCCTTATAGATGTTCAGATACATTTTTTCCATATTCACGATTTCAAGTGCGATTTTTGATTTTTATTTTTCGCTTATCGTAGAATCCAAGACACTGGTTTTAGTTTATTTTATTTAGTAAATTCGGTTTGGAGTGATCGAAATTTATTATCACAAATTCAAATTTTTATTTTGTTATATATACTTTAAAGAAACAATTTGAGATATAATTCAATATACCGGTATTTGTAATTTTCATCAAATTTTTATGAACTTTATTACAGCTTTTACAGTTGTATCATATATCATACATTTAATTCTAGAACTTATTTTATTTATGATAATGTAAATTATTTTACAAGTTTAGCAGCCAATTTCCTAAATTTTATTCATAGTACATTTTTGTTCATTTTCATTTACAAGAAAAGCCAATTTCAAGATTTCGTGTGCGTATTATATACATGCAATTTTTTGCTAATGTAGAATCTAAAATATTGGTTTCTGTTGATTTTATATAATAAATTTTGTTTAAATGTTCCAAAATACTGTACATTCTGCCATGAGTTAAGTCAGTCAAAAAAATTGTGTGATAGTGAATTTTATTTTTGAATACCGCTATATGCATAAATTTTTTTAAGTTTTCTATAGCGAATTTGTTTTAAACATGCATATTCAATGTGCATATATAAATCTAGATATTGCAAATGTATTTATTTTTCATTGAATATATCAAAGAAAGATTTTGCTTGCCTTCGGCGTCATCAGCTGTTACTTCCCTTGCATATGTTGCATTTTCTTATTGGATTGTCGCAAAATAAATCCGAAAACAAATTTTGTAGTAACAAAATTTACATTATATCATAGCCCCTTGTACGATATGGATTTAGAAAAACTTAAATACAAAATTCAGGCAAATGATGCCGAATTTAAAAGGCTATTTATATTATCATCAACAAAGTAAGTATATAATCAATACGAGAAGACATAATTCAACTAAAATAAATGTGTAATATTATCAAACATACATTATTTTATATTTATAATTTATTTATTCTCATTTATTATTTTTTATTTATAATTCATATTTATTGCTTTTTATTATTAATTCAGAACAATTATTCAACTTCTTGCAACGCTGAGTGTTTCTTTAATTAAATTTTTATAATTTAAAGTTTTTTTAATTAAAATACTAACCGCATTGAGAGCAAACAGCGTAATGCATCTCGACTTTTTTAACATTTCACTTTTTTAGACTTGTATTAAACTCTTATTTTAGTGTGGTAATAGTTCATTTCTTACAAGTTTTTGGTTTCCTCTGTTACTATTTTAATTTCATCTGAAGTTTTTAGTCATTGATATTTTAACTTGTGTTATACAACTTTATTCGAAATAAAGTTGACTTCGATGTATAAATAGCAATAGTATATAAGGTAATTATTTAAAATTTAATAGGGCATGAGTTCTTATTTCAAAGTTATTATTTTTGAATGTAAAGTTTTTTTAAGAATTATAAGATTTGTTGAAAACAAATTTTTCGGATTTTAGCGAAAAATTATTTTTAGTAGGTATAGAGGAGCAAGAGGCTTATTGTAATTTTTTTTATTCAATACATCTCAAGATCCACTAATTATACTTTCCTTCACCCAATCCAATAAGAATATTTCACAAATATTGTTCATTATTTCAAAATTAATCATTATCTAGGAAAAGTGCGCCGTTACAACTTACCCCGTATTGTAACATCTACGAGGGTAAGTAATAACGATAAAAAACCATAGAAATATTTATAAAAATTCATTTTTTATTTAGTTTTAATAAAATTGATATATTTCTAAATATTTTCTTTTATTAGTAAAAGTTTTATTTCAACTAACTCCAGGTGTGATATTAATTAAGATGACTATTTAAACAATTTAGCAATCACAAAAACTGTTACATATTATCGAAGATTGACGAATTCGAAATGAAATAAGATATGTAAATTTCATAGCAAATCGGTTATAATAATGCAAACCGAAGTTTTATGATAGATCAATTTTATATTACCTCTCAAAAATGACGCACCTGCACAGTCCTGTTTATTGCGTCGGCCATGACAATATTATGCAGGACTGTTCACTACATGTCAATCTAGAGTCTAGATTCTAAACAAAAAAATATTTCAATATGGTTTAGGATTGTATCGAAAAATTCCTGTTACTCGTTACTAGTTACCCCTGTTACAGATAGCATAGTTATTATTTGCATTTTATGATTTGGCCCGATAATTCAATAAACTAAAATGTACGGATTTGGTGTTCTAATAGTATCTCACATAATACTAAAGCTGATGTGGTTATTTCAAAACACTTGAAAATGCTTAATCTACCGAACATGCTGTAAATAGCTGAAATAGCTACGTTCTACAAATTTCAATAGCCGTTCTAGAAAGTGCTGGTAATGAGAATTTTGATGTAGTCAAAGGATACCAATTCTAAATGTTCATATTTAGATGGAACCCTTATAATTTAATTAAACCCGTAGAGAATCCGCTCAAAATAATTGTAGATGAACATATTTTTTTGATAAATTTGTTATCTGCAGGTGAAATCTATCTGCCGACTTACTAAATGCAATATGTAGTTCACTTTGTGTTTTATGTGCATTTTATGAAATTCATTTACATATCTATCTGATGAAATGATATACATATTAAATACTTATACGTACTAATAAATACTGGATTCGATTCCCTATTACCACATGCAACTCATTTTTATTCACAAGAACAATTCGCCACGTTTAATCCTTATGAGTTTTAATTTACATTCACTACTATAGTTCCATAAATCTTTCGCCGCAAGCAGAACTACGATCTTAAATTATATATCTGGTGCTTTAATTAATTTTCGCTTGTATATAATCGAGATTTTGCCTTCTAAGATTCACAATGAAATTGCACAAATTGTTTTGCTTGCGTTTATGATTTGTTTCACAATGCTTCAAGCCATCGAGTTTCCATAAAGCGACTGTATTAAGTCGCAAGGGGCTAAAGTTTAAAGTGCCACTGGAGCAGAGATAGAGATTATAATTGGCGAGATTCAATTTCGATATCGGATTTAACTTTTGAAAAAGATATCTTAGGATTTTGCCAACATTATATCTAGGATGCGAAAGTTAACTCTTGTGAGATATAAAATCATCTTGTGCAACGATAGTTTCCATATGTTTCTTTACAGAAGTATGTATCATTCTGTTCACACAAGTGCATGATAATACTGCAAGAAAATTGTAAATATTTCTGTGAAGAAGTCTGCTGGTGCACATTCCGTTATTGAATGCATTCGGAGAAGAAAGTTTTATATGTACACAAACACATACACACACACATATATATATATATATATATGATATTCAGTTTTCAGGGCAATACATCAATTAAAAAATTTGTATGACTTTAAAACATTTTTATTTTTTCCATACGTTTCGACACATAGTTTTGTGTCATCTTCAGTGGACTATGTAATTGTAATAATCCTAATTATTTCCTAGTTATAATTGTTCACAATGCACAATGAAACCAATTCTTGTCACTTTAAATGTAACCATAATAATTTTTTGAATGAGTTATTTTATGAATTTGTAAAATACATCCCGCTATACTGTATTCCGATGCAAGAGTCATGAGTCAAGAGTCACTCTTGCATCGGAATACAGTATAGCGGGATGTATTTTACAAATTCATAAAATAACTCATTCAAAAAATTATTATGGTTACATTTAAAGTGACAAGAATTGGTTTCATTGTGCATTGTGAACAATTATAACTAGGAAATAATTAGGATTATTACAATTACATAGTCCACTGAAGATGACACAAAACTATGTGTCGAAACGTATGGAAAAAATAAAAATGTTTTAAAGTCATACAAATTTTTTAATTGATGTATTGCCCTGAAAACTGAATATCACATATTTCAACATCAAAATTATATAAAAAATTTAATATATATATATATATATATATACATTTCATAACATTTTTTGTTTATAAGAATAATATAATATAATAGCCTTTTGCAAGGCTTCTAACCGCAAAACCACAAACTGCGCCTTAACAAATAAAAAAAGCGTAAACTCACATATAACGAATTTGAACGAGTTCGAATAGGCATTCTAGAAAGGATTACGTCATTTTGATAAGGAATATAAAAATTACAAGATGATAAAATCGTTCATTAACTTCCCGAAGGAGAAGTTTATGTTTTAATCAGAAAATCCGATTCGCTAATTTTATGTTTTCTCGACGTTTCAAGCCATTCTGAATCGAATGAGCCCAAAATTGGAAAAAGTAGGTGTGTGTGTGTGCGTGTATGTGAACAGGTTTTTTGACGTGAATCGACGTTTTCTCAAAAACGGTTCGATCGATTTCAAACATTTAAAAGCCATTCGATGTATCTCGATGAGGACTAACGTTTCTGAGCTTTATGCGACGATCGTTCAAGCCGTTTCTTTATAAATAGCAGAAAAGTGAAAAAAATTTCCTCCACGTTCTAGCCCGCAATTCTGAATCGATTCTAAAAGTTTAAAAACCGTTGGAAAGATATTGGTTGGGAATTGTGCTGATTAGTTTTTGGTAAAGATCGGCCGGGCCTTGTAATAAAGTTTTTTTTAAAAAAAAAATTCGACGATTTTCATGGTTTTTTTTTGACGGTAGATATCATAGTCTTCTAGTCTAGATCATAGTAAAAATATTACCGCCCTGCGACAACTCGTTTAGCTTTAAAAATTCGTCAAAGTTTGCAAAAATTGGTATCGTTTTTTTGGCATTTGTCAAAATTAGACCTTTCATCGACGTTTTCTAAAAAACGCCTGAACCGATTTCAGAAATTTAAAAGCCATTCGATGTATCTCAATGAGCACTATAGTTTGTCAGTTTTGTGAGATGATCTGCCGAGCCCGGTCCAGCCGTTTTCGAGGAAACGTCGATTTACGGCAAAAAATTTGTTCACATACACGCACACACATACACACACACATATTTTTTACAAATTTGGTCTCTTTCGATTCAGAATGGCTTGAAACGTTGAGAAAACCTAAATTTAGCGAATCGGTATTTTTGATGAAAACATAAACTTCTCCTTCGGAAAAATAATTTATACTAACTAGGAGAAAATCTTCAAAATTCTAAAATCTTCAAAATTCTAATCAAAACTTTGGATTCTAAATTAAAAATATAACAAGTATCAATGAATTTGAAGAAATAAGAAAATAATTTTCTAAAGTACTAAAAAAATAAACTATAAAAATAAATTAAAATAAATTGCTTGAACTTCTCGTACGTAAATTTAAATTTTGACATTTTTTTTAAACTTTGCATAATGAGATTTTTGATTTTTTTTTTTAAAAAATGACTTCTTTGAAAAAAATAATTTTTCTATTTTATATTTTGAAATTTCTTTTGAACTTTGAATTTTTCTGAAAATTTTGATGTGCATATGCCTAATTAGCATTTTTGACTGCCAAATGGCTTTTTTTTACTTTTTTCAATCGATGTCTTAAACCGCTATACATGTCTTCGCAAAAAATTAAACGGTACTTAATTTTGTCAATACGAAAAAAATAATTTGTGAATTATTAAAATCGGACGTTCTGTTGTCTCAAAAACTGAATTACCATTTTGGGCTCATTTAGGACTATATATATTAGTCATAATGTATGTTCATTTCGCATATCGCATAAATTCATATATTACATTTGTCGTATATTAGTTACAAATTAGTTAGTTATAGTTAGCTATAGTTAGTTTACGAAATAACATAATAATTACTGACATTTGTCACTGTTGCGTTTGCGTTGTAATTCATCATTAGAAATATATTCATATTCCAAAATACATACAGAGCAATATTATATCATGAAATAGATATACATTATTAAAAAAGAAATTATAAAGAAGGAATAACAGTTTGTAGTATACATAAAAGAATAATTCATCAATTCTGAACAGATTTTGAAAAGTCCAAATCTATTTGAAAAATCAGTAAGGAATCGTATCTACTGATTTTAAGTAAAAATTGGTGCGGCACTAGATTTCTAAATAATTATTGAGAAATTTTTTATGACGAATTTAATTTAACATTGAATACCGACAGCCTTCATGATCTTTAACAATGTCCTTAAATATTATAGTATATTATACGAAAATTTAATTGAAAGTTTACAAGATTTAAAAACTAGGAATAATGAAGGTTGTTTTGAATATAAACTGTTGAAAATTTTATATTCACAATTTTAAAATTGTAGTTGCTATTAATTCTCAATTTTTTCATTCTTAAGTCTTAAATTATTTAGAAATATCAACGCCAAATTCACCTTATGCTACTTCTTATAAGGCAAAATGTCATTTAGATCTTGTTTTAAATTTTGTTCACATTGAACAAAATGTTATATTATAATTGATCTTTTTTTCTTTGAATATGATAATTTTATTCTGTAAAAAATATATATAAAATAAATTACGAATAATATTACTACCGATTCCATAAATATCACACATATAGGAGCATTCTTCGAACGATTTCAGTCATGCTCTATAAAAATATATTAATGTTAAGTTATAATGATATGTATGCAAATACATCTCTATATATATAAATATGAATATTTGACTAATTAACTAGTTGATATTGGTATTTTGCCTTGAGGCAAGTTACATTAACTTCCCGATATGTGTAAATACTCGACTTAATCAATAAAAAATAAACTAATTTATGAGTGGTTAAAGTATTCCGAGTGGATTTCTTACACATCATTGAAAACGAACAAACACGTTAACTCGGACTATTTTCTTGGATCAAAATTTCAAAAATCAACAACTTTTATAATTGAACCAGTTTCCGTAGGACTTTAAGGGTTCAGTATGTTCATTAAGACCAAGTACTCCATCGTTATTCCAAGTAAATCGTCTAATTTTAATTTTAGCAAACGTCAAAAATACTACTCATTTTCTCAAACATTGATAAATTTTTAAAATTAAATTACTTGTCGTATGGCCGTAATATTTCAGTAAGTTCCATAAAAATCGACTTAAATTTTTTTCAACGTTCCCAACTAATATCTTTCAAACATTTTTTGATTTTTTAAAATCGATTCGGTAGTATAAGCTTAAATATAGACAAAAAGTTTAAGGTTTTTACCAAATTACAAAGAAACGCCTCAGCCGATCGTTGCACAAAACTGAGGAACGCTAATCCTCGTCGAGATACATCAAATGGTTTTTAAATTTCTGAAATCGGTCCAGCCGTTTTTGAGCAAACGTCGATTTACGGCAAAAAATCTGTTCACACACACACACATACTTTTTCCAAATTTGGTCTCATTCGATTCAGAATGGCTTCAAAACGTCGAGAAAACATAAAATTAGTGAATCGGATTTTTTGATGAAAACAGAAACATCCCCTTCGGGAAGTTAAAAAAAAACATATTATGATCTATAAATAAGTTAGTTACTTTTTAAATATCTCTATTTAACTAATTTTTACATTCTTAGATAAACGCCAAAAAAACAATATTTTAAGAGCCAGTAACCTGAATATAATTCGTTTTTTTTTTAAACTTTATAAAACATTTTCACCTAAAATTAGTCTTTATATAGATATATCCGGCGTTATTTTGAAAATAAAAATTACTCCATTGAGAATGGGTATTATCCCGCAGAGGGCAGTGGAGTCAAAACTGATCTTAAATTCACTTTTGAACTTAAGGGCAAGATGGAACTAATTCTAAATTTTTATGTAAATTGAAGTACAGTAAAAAATAAGACCCAAAACTTTATATTGGCTGGATATTATTAGATTATTTTAGACAATAACTAACAATTTTTTTAACATTTTTTAATAGTTCACTGCTTGATATATGTTATGTGTGCCGAATAAATAAAAAAAACTGAAATCATACCATGACCACTGGTCATGTGCTATTTTGCGATTTTGGATGAAAATTTTTTGTTGCCGGTTTTGATCATTTTCACAACGTTGGTTCCTTATGGCCTTAGAAAAATGCTATTAAAAATTTCGATCGACTTCAAATAGTTTTCGAGATAAACGCATTTTAAATATGAAAAAAGTAAAAAATTATTTTTAGCAAATATTTCGCGAACGGTTAGAGCTATTATATGTGCATGTTGTTTGATTTTCACAGTATAATTACGGAAAGTTTTAAAATACTCATATGCATGTAAGCCTATATTATATATCGCAATACTGAATGTGATATTTTACTCCAAGGTGCCTGTACTTCAGCTTCGCGAAAGAATGTGAACTATTTTCCAAATTAATAAGTAGATGTAAAAGAAACGCATTTATATGTTTAACACAGTAATGCTTGACAAAGCTAGTTTTTATCTTATTTAGATAATTATTTAAATATTGCCTAGAATTGAGAATATTGAACCAATATAGTTTAAAGAGCTTGTATATAATATCAAACTTGTATATAATATCGAATAAAATAAAAAATATCGAATTATTTCAATTACATTTTGGCATCTCTAAGTTGGTGTATTCAAAGTGCTTAAATCTGATAGCCATATATATGTAGTGACTATCTTAGAACTATTCGAGTGTCCTTGTTGTAAGGCAGTTTCGCAAAATGATAGTAGCTACGTTCGTGCATAGTTTGCTAATGCGTTCCTTATCTATGCTACTGTGAAATTTCGTATTCGTCATAGCGTATCTCAATTTTAATTTTAAATTAATTACCTGGATTTACATAAAGTTTAAACGGAACCATAAATATTACTTAAGAGAGAAAAAATATACGTACAGATGCAAGTAGAACTTTTCCACTTAGAATCCTATGCAAATATAGATTTGGTAAAACAAAAACTTGTTTGATGCAAACTTCGAGGAATTGGACTATGATTTTGATGATAATAAACACTATTTCGTATAAATTTTAACTTTTTATGAAATTGCAAAGTGCTTCAAATCAGCTTCGCAGTATAATTTCTATCAATTATAAGAAAAAATTTAATTGAAAACTGTTTGATACTTTCATTTTATCCGATTATATTTTTTAAGATAGAGTTTTTACTAATAAATAAAAACTACGTAAAGTGAGTCAATATATTAATTTTTTTAGTAATTATAATTTAAATACGACACTAATGATTTTTTATCATGAATACTTGACTAGTGGTGCCTGAAAATTTCTGAATTTTTCCGTATCGTAATAAAATTTTCAATAAATAATAAATCTTTTTAAATAGATTATTATTAGTACTGACTGACTGATACTATAAGGACCTTATATTGTCAGAGATAATTAGAAGTTTTCAAATTGAATGAGTATTTTTCGTAATATAATTTTATATAATTTAGTATTTACACTTAAAATGAAAATATGCTTTTTCATAAAACATGTTCTTTAAAAGTTAAAAAACATTAAGTTTATATTAAAAAGAGATTCCTTAATGATTTTTTTTATTATCTGTTCCTATGAAATAATGAATATAGGGGGAAGTCCCCTAGTAGCGGACACCTAAGGTTATTTATAAATAAATCAAAAATATTTTACGAAATGTTTATTAAATGATGATTTATGTTGGATAAAAAAGTTAGAAATCAAACTAAATTGACAAACCGCAATCTTTGCTAAAAAATAATTAATACTATCGATCAAACTTTGATATAAAAAAATATGTTTTTAAACAGTGGCACCTATTACCGGACATTTCAAAATAACCTGCATTGATCACATATGTAGCCATCTCCACACTCTGGAATGTCTGCACATGTGTCTTTGACGAATATTCTTATATATTGCAAAAAAAATCACTACTCATCCACCCTTTTGGCTGGACCACACCGATGCTCTCAGCTGGACCATTCATCATAAGATTTTCATTCTTTGACTCGGAAATACGAAAAATCTAGATATGTAATGACCGTTAACTCTCACAAGAAATGTCAATATATTTAGTGTTCGGCGCTAAGGGACGACTTAGTGTCCGATGCCAAGGGACAGACATGTTTGTTTATTTGGGGGTACCTACTAAAATTGTTTAAATTATCTAATAATATTCTACCATTTTACGGATAACAATCAAGTACTACTTTTATCATTGAATGCCACTCAAATATAAATGCATATTTACACTAGAATTACTTCCATTGATATTTAGGTGACGCCGTGATTTTGCGCCTAAAACAGCAAAGAATTGCTGCCGCCGGGACCGAGTGCGTCACAGGAGAGTCTTGGCGGGTGATCCTGCACCTGTGTGCACCCCGCGCCCCTTTCACTTATATTCTGATATAAAAAGATTTATACTCGCTTAAATAATACGTGTTAAATAGAGTGTCCGGTATTAGGTGCGGTCTGGCGTTACGGGACTTCCCCCTACTTAAAATAAAACTGAATAGCGAATTGGTATAAAATTGAACTTTTTTTTTTTCAGGATATCCACTCAGTAGATTTAGAAGAATTCAAATACGGTGGCACCAACATCACCGCCTTAAGACTGGTAGATCCAGAAAAACCAGACGTCCAAAAAGCAGTCAGAGAATGGATACAAGGAGAGCAAAGGCTCGGAAGAAGGTTGGACGCAGCTGCATTTGTGACACGGGTAATAATTCAATTTATAAACCAATTTACAAATCAATTTATATTAAATCTTCCTATATCGGTATTTATTATTTTTTTATCACTCGATACATTGTTTTATCATGTTTCAAATCCGTTCAATACAAAAAGCAGATTAGCGTGAAATTATTACAGTTGCAATATTATTATTTGGACACCGATGTTTTATATATTTTGGAATGATTGGATTGTTTTTTATCAATATCAGATTATATATATATTGCTTTCATTAATATAATTATTTAGTACCTATTAAAGTTAAAACGCTGATAAAACAAATACTTATTCTTAATGGAATCAAATTTTATATTCCACATACTCATACCATAACGATTTCATATGTTATATTAGGATACAAAATTGTATGTGTTTTATTATTATTATTATTATTATTATTATTATTATTATTATTATTACTATCATTATTTTTTGTGAAATTTCTCACATATTATTTATATAGTTTTAATTTATATAGTTAAATTGATTGCCACTGTATGAAGGCTAAGATGCTAGCCGAAACGTATGGATTTTAAATAATTTTCTAAAAACTCTCATATTATTTTGAATATTTGAATTTGATCATTCAAATAAATTGACGGAAATTTTTTACTTATGATTCATAATTCACAAGTTCAAAAACTTCAAGAATCACACATTCAATTCTTACAAAAATATTGCATTATTCAATAAAATAATAGACAATAATAAATAATATTTGTTGATAAATGCATGTTTGATTGATGATATATATTTATTTCAATTTTTAAAAAGTGATAACATTAATATTATTAATAACTATAGTACATGGTATCGTGCTTTAAGGCAAATTACGTGAATTTTGAGTACAGTAACTTGATTTTTTTTAATTTCAAAGAAAAATAAGATTTTTTTGAAAATTCTGAATTTTTCACTAAATTTCTTTTAAAGTTAGTATTTTTGGACAAATAAAATTTCTTGTTTTTGTATTTGAAGTTTGAAAATTTTGAAATTTCTTGAAAGTTTTTGATACCCATTCATCTCGATTGATCCATACTGTCGAAAATATATGACTTTCGACCCCAAATGGCAGTGTTTTACCTTTTTTTTGAATATCCGAAAGCGGTGAACCTGTCTTTACAAAAAAAATTCAAAACCTTTCAAAAACTTGATCGCGTTTTTGCATTTTTTGCTTCGTATCTTCGAAATGGCTGGACCAACCTTTTCCAAAAACTACTTTTCACGTCTCTTTATCGATATCAGTCACACACATTCATAATTTTTGTCTAAGGTATGCCAAAATATTCAGAAACTTCTGAAATGTAAAGATATGCAAACACTTTGTATTGAATTCTTGGACAATTACTACAACTTACTCTACGGGAAGTCAATAAGCTAAATTTAGTTAGCTAATATACATAATAATATTGTTTCTAAAGGTCGCTTGTGGCACTTTAGAAGCTTTTGAAATTATAGGTTTTTGAAAAGGTTGTCAAATATCTCCCTTCCGCCTTTTTGTATTATAAACCGAGAGCAAAAAAGCGGAAGGGAGATATTTGACAACCTAATATTATAGAAAAAATAAATCAAAGTATAATGAATTACAAAATGACTATATATTCTCTTTAGTGAGTAATTAATAACTTCCAGTTGGGTAAGTTATAGTAGTAGGCCAAAAATCAAGAATGAAGATCTTTGCATAATTTCACGTTCTGAAAGTTTGTGAACATTTTGGCATATCTCAGAAAAAAAGATGTGTGTGTACGTGTGTGTGTGTGCGGATATAAATTTCCATCGACGATTTCGGGAACACGGTTCAACCAATTTCGATTATTCTGAAAAAATTCGATTGCTGTTGATAAGGAGACGTGCTGATTAGTTTTTGGCATAGGCAGGTCTAGCCGTTTCAAAGATACAGGGCAAAAAGTACTGCAAACGGTAACTCATTTTTGCGTCCGATTTTAATAATTCAAAAAACATTTTACTTATATTGACAAGATGAAGAACTGATTAAATTTTTGGTAAGGCAAGTCCAGCGGTTATAGACTCTCAATGAAAATAAATTAGAAAAATGTCATTTAGCGGTCAAAAATGTTTGGATATATGTACATCAAATTATCAGAAATTTTATAGAGATTTTAATAATGTGTACACATTTTGTGTAATTTTTTTTGGGTTTCGTACCAAGATTTTTAATTACGGTACGAGAAGTTCCAGCAATTTGCCTTAAGGCACGAAGCCCACTAGTTTCTATATATTACATGTCCTAATTCTCGTCACAATTAAATATTCTCTAAAATATTTTTTATTTGTTTTAGGAAAACTCGACAGTGATCAAGGTAAGTCCAATATGTTTTTCCTAAATTGTATTTCACCCATATATATATCAAATTGGTAAATATTGTTCGACATGGAACCTATTTTTGCAGGCGGAAACTGCGTTAATGTACGATGCTGTTTTGCTGTTTGCAAAAGCCCTTCACGACTTGGACACGAGTCAACAAATTGATATTCAGCCGCTGTCCTGTGATGCGCAAGACACGTGGCCCCATGGGTACAGTTTAATTAATTACATGAAAATTGTGAGTATTATCGGAATAGGATTTAATGAATATTTGATGTCATTGGTAGTATTGCTGTACATGAGTACTGAAAAACAGGGTAAATTGGACACGTTTGTAACTGTCTCCAAATGAGGAAATGAAATTAACTCTAAAAATACAAGAACCGATTGATGATATTTCAACTAATCGGCATACAAAGTATTTTAGAAACCCGTTTATTTTGTCACGGAAAATGTATCCAAATAATTTATTGATAATGCTTATTTATCATCACTAATATTCTATATAATTACACAAGTCCACAAACCAAAAGTTGTTTGTATTGGTTGTGCGACATATGTAGCTTTTACCGCTGAACACGAATCTAAAGGGTCAAGTGACAAAAAAAAATCTCTGATCTAGTACATAAGAAGAAAGTAATTTAAGGGAAGAATAAGTAATTAAAAAAAATAATTTCTAGTTACTTAAAATCTTATAATTTTTGTCGTTTCCTTTTCTAGCTCAATTGACTATTCACTTAAATGATCTAAGAAATTTTTTTAAGAATAAGACTGTATTTTGCCAAAACATTTTCAGATTTTCAAATTGCAAACATAGTTGCAGATTACCCAGAGGCAATGTGGAGAAAATTCTTTTGCCAATTACTGCTGAAATCTATAAAAAAAAATTTATAGACAATTTAATTGAAAAGTTCAATCCATATCTAATCGATAAAGATATCAATAGTTGGTAAAAAGGTCAAGAAACGACAGAAATTATAAAATTTTGATTCAATTGCAGAAGAATTACAAGATCGGAGATTTTGCCTCGTTCTTTTATTTTTTTTTTTGCAATGTTTGCCATCTGACCCGCAATTTTGACTTTACATGAATTAGAAAACATATGCCGCACATCCAACACAGACGCATATTTTAAGCTTGAGGACCTGTGTTATCATTATTATGATTAATATTATTCGTATCTTATTATTTTATTAAATATTTCATAATTTTTACTATTTTTAAACGTTTATCAATCTGTTATTTGCTCTGAGTCAAATCAACATAAAGTAAATATTTTTCTTTTATTATTAATCAATAACTATTGAAAACACATGCACCGTTACTCTTACTCTACTTTATATAAAAATAGCTACCAGCTTGGATAAAAATTAACTTACCAAATTTCGAATTTTTGTGCCTTTATTCGGAATCATCATACTGAAATATGATATCAATTTCCTCATCTCTATATTATTTAAATATATATTCGAGTTTGGAAAAAAGTTCACAGTTACTCATAAAAATAGCTGCCAGCTGGGTAAAAATGGTCTTTCCAAATTTGGAATTTTTGTGCCTTCATTCGGAATTATTATATTAAAGTATTATATCAAT
>NW_020539726.1:16693180-16709190 GCF_003426905.1 Ctenocephalides felis
CAAACACGAGCAAGTTGCGAACAGATTCGCCTGGATTCGTGCGCATTCGTGCAATGGGGATGCACCATTAGATTCATCTTTATTTCAATAAAAAACATTTCGCGAACGTTTCGAGACTTTTTTTGACTCGTCTTCGGGTGTATGCATACAAATTTGTATGCATAAAAATATTAATATTTTAAACAAAAAAACAATGGACAAAAACAATAAACACATATATTTATAATATTCATGTATATGTACACAAATATCGGAATGGCCGTTCAGTCGTTTGTTTCATTTAAATCTTGACGTTCGTTTCGTGTTTGTTTTCACAATCTAGTTAACCTCAATTTGTTATAAATGGCTATGTAGTTTGTGATTATAATAATCAATATTTTTCGAAATCTACATATTTCGAAAATAAAAAGTTTAAAGTCTTGCTGAAAGTCTTGGCACGCAAGTCTTGTTGTTATACTGTCAAAAATTCTTTGATATAAGATAAATTGTTGGTTACCGGCAAAATGGTTAATAAATTGTTTTACAACACAGTTTTAAGTCAATGTTTTTCGAATTGTGGAAAATATCTAATTACTGGTAATTTATATGGTGATATATCAATTTTTGAGTAAGTAATTATTTAACTCTTTTTTTTAAGGTTATGTTTACATCATTTATTAATTAAGTTTTTCCTTTCAGTCTAGATAATGTATTAAATCCTACAGATGCTATTATCATCAAAATACAGAAGCCAGTCTGTAATTTTTCAGCAAGTGCTAACTTTCCCGTTTGGAGCCTGGTTATGACAAACACCTTTCTAGTCGCAGGCTCTGTGAATGAAATATTTGGGTGGAATTTCAAATCCCTCTTGTCTTCTAATGTTACAAAACCAGCTTGGACGATAAAAACTTCATCGAATAGGTAATATAAATAATTATATTGAGTAATGTTTTATAAGAAATTATACATCATGTAAGTAGTACGATTTTTCAAATCATGGTTTTGCTTTTTTTTGTCTCTTAAATAAAAATTAAAATAATTTCAGTACCAATTAATCATAAGCTGCAATTAAATAATCCAGTGAATTTCAAAGTTTTTGTTTTAATTGTAATTCAATTGTTCCAAAGATTTTGTTTTAATTTAATTGCACTTAATATTAACAAATTATTGCACTTAATATAAACAATTATTACGCTAGGAAGAATGACTTAAGAATAACTATTCAAGAATATATGCACGAGAGGTTTCTTTCAATTCAAATTATATTCTAGAAAAGATGTATTTGACCAAGATAACCTTCTTCTGTTTGCTTCCTTTGCTAAACTTTAAAAGCGTTTTTTTCTTCTAAACTGTACATGATTTTCTAAAATGTACATGATTTTTTGAGCTCTACAGGGACGATTCACTTGAAATTTTCAGAGAATCTTCTTTATAGACTTCTCCCTAGTACTTATTAGCCTCATCCCCAATTTGAATTTCTACTATTTTTAAAAAATCGAGAATCTCAAGAAAGTGGTAAGACAATGGTCTTTTTTTTAAACATTTTGTCAAAAAGTTAACTACAGTAGAACTCCAATTATCAGAATTAATGGGCACCGGGACCCATTCGGATAATCAAATATTCGGATAATCGGAGTTTGTTTTTAAAATTGCCATTGGAGAGAAAAAAGTTACGTTTTGATATTGCACTATTTTTTTATTGAATAAATGAAAGAAACATGACATTTTCACATGTTTTAAATATAAATAAAATGTACTTATGTACAAGTTTAGAAATAAAAATCATTGATTTGCAAACATCTCCGTCAAATCAAAACAAACAATGTGCCTACACTGGCTTTGCTGGTGGAAGAATAATAGCGCACTTAGACTTTTTTTGGACAATTTTTTTTCTGAAAGTGATTCGGATAATCGGCGATTCGGATAATTGGAGTTCGGATAATTGGAGTTCGGATATTGGAGTTCTACTATAACTCAATCCATAGTATACCATAGTAACATCATTCTAGAAATCTAGATGAATAATCTTTTTGATGATCAAATCTTTTTTTATTTCGGATTACTAGGACGATTGCAAGCTCAGTTGCTGGTCTCATTTTTTGAAACCTCTCACTTCAAACGCTGCTAATTTTTAATTTTTAATTAATCAACTTTTTTTTTGTTTTAATTTTTTTCTATAACCTTGTAACCTTGATGAACAAATTATAAAAAAATAATAGTAAAAATTGATTGCCTTTTTAATGATGATTTAAAAATGACCTAAATTCTTTACACTAGAATACCCTCTTAAATAACCTAGCTCTATTGGAAAAATAATTTAACAATTATGCTTAACAATATATTTTTAAAACTGTATATAATGTGCCAGTTTTTAATAAAATTACATATATTTGATTTCTTGTTCTAGGAATAATGTGAGTACTGATGTTAATACAATATGGTATGATTCAATTAATGAAAGAATTCTTGCTGGGTGTAGCGATGGCATCATGTACTTGTACACACTAGAAGATGGCTCATTAGTTCGAAATTTTGAAGGACACAAAGATTATTTACATTGGATTGAAGGAGAGTAAGTGAGGAATTTGATTTTAATTTTATTTTATGTAATAGTTAATAACAATAAAAAAGATCACTTTGATTACCCAAACTCATTTACCAGAAAACTCCCCAGGGCCAGGTTGAAAAAGAAATTAATTTTTCATGTATTTTATCTGTTTCAAAATCAAGTCATTGGTGATTATGATTATGTATTTTTAAAGTGTATTTTATACTTTTTATATAAAATTTTGCTTATTCTTTTAGAATAGCTTAAATATTTTAATTGGTTTATTTAAGATAGGTATCGTATAATAAAATAAAATAATAGAATAAAGTTAATTTTTTCTTAGCTCATCCCAGATTGCATCAGCAAGTGAAGATGGTACGGTTAAAATGTGGGACTTGAATCAACAAAGTTTCACAAATGAATTGGCACCATATAAAGAAGAAAAACTTCAGAGACCTAAAATTGGCAAGTGGGTTGGTTGTGTTACTATAAATCAAGATTGGCTGGTATGTATTTTAATTAAAATTTATTTTCAATTTTGTTTTGCATATGAGTATTGTACAAAGTTGTACTTCTATATATTTTTTCTATACATATTGCAGTATATATTTAATAATTATTAAGTGTGATCACTAAATCAATCTTCAGTTTTTGTAGTTAACTGCGCCTGTTCAATTTTTCAATTATATATATATATATATATATATATATATATATATATATATTGCTATTGACTTTGCTATATCCGCTTGTCCAATTGTGTAGTGCTTGTAGTATGTGTATATTAATTGGTGCAAATACCCTGTTCCAGTGACATACAGTCAAAATTTTGTTTTCGACTTGTTTTTATATTAACAATCTATATCCATATATGTAATAAAACATTTTCAGAAATTTTATTATACCAAATATTATATCATGCAATTTTATGCCATAATTAATGCCCTGATCATATAATGAACATTCTAAAACAATGTGTAGGCTTTATTTTATGTATGGTTCATAAAGATATGTTTTGTTTGCGAATATATATATATATATATATATATATATATATATATATAAAATACAGTGGTACCTTAACTTAATAGCGACATACCAGAAGCTTTGAGCGAGTAACAGTTTTCTAAAAAAATGTTAATGGCAAAAAAGCAATGATTTTTTTTACCATAGAAACATTTTTCACTATTTTATGATAGTCAACTACCGAGTTGTTTTTTTTCCAACATGACTATTGTAAATTCATTAAATTTACTGAATGTCCTTTACTGGACAGTTGTAAATAAAAGAGTTAATAAAAAAAAAATTATTATAGTAAATTATTATAAAGTTAGCCATTTCAAATAAGCTGAGTTCATGTTTTTATTTTTTGGACATATATTGGGTTGTTTGGAAAGTAACTTCGTTTTTTATAGATTTTATGTATTGGCAGTTTTGATTGAACATCTTTTGTCATATTTCTGGTATTAGCATAATTCTAAGATCAAATTTGTTGGTCATTATTGGCAAAAAACTGGTTAAAGTGCTTTTTGACCTCCTCATTTGAGGTAAAGGTTTTACCGCCTAAAAAGACCGGAAACCAGGAACAAATAATGACCGGAACAAATAATGATCCAATGACGGCAGGTCTAGTCAATATGCTGAATGTGTCATTGGGTTCCATTCAAGCTACAAAAGCTTTTGGCGATTGACCAAACTTATGTGAGGTCATGCATCATCCTGATGCAGTACTATACCTAGCTTGTGGGATAATATATTCCTTATCTAGATTTAGTTTATCCAGCTGATGACATAAGGCACCTAAATTAACCGTTATGTTATCCTGGAAATACTGAAAAGTGAACAACTCTTTTAAAATCTTACCAAACATCAGCATCGCCCTTTTCTGGCAAATTTTAGCTTTGCACCTGTTTTGAGCAGGGTTTTTTTGTTTCATGGGCAATTTCATGTAGGCCATGAAATGTTAAATTCGATAATTTGTAACTCAATGGGTTCTCATGTATTGTTAATTGACAGTTTGCATCAACTAATTTTCGCGTCTTTATCAGCTTCAACCGTACTTCTTGGACTTGGTGCATCTTCTACATCAAAATACCAGGAATGAAATTTAGCAAAGCAATTTTGGCACTGTCCTACTATCAACACGCCATTTCTATACACATCGATCAATTTCATTTTGGCTCACACAGTATTTTTACCTTTTCTACAGCAAAAGAGTAAAATAAGTCGAAAATGCTTCTCAATTCTTTCCTTATTCAAAGTGGCATCATCCAAAAACTACTGCATGTAATTGATTAATTTTTTTTACACATATAAGTTTTCGTACCATATACTAACTATAGGGCTTAAGTGATGTTAGGTTCAAAAAAATATGGTTAAATTCTGGTGGTAATAAAACGAAGTGACTTTTCGAACAACCTTATACAACATATTATTTATTTACCATTCCAACGGAAAAGTACATGTCTTTTGATTTAAAGCGTGTAATTGTTGATAAATATGAGGATAGTGAGGATATATGAACTGAACACATTATAGATATGTACTTTATGACAAGGACCTTGCAATAATTTAAAAGCAGCTTTTTAAACTCCAAATGATAAAAATCACCCTGGAAAAGTTGCAACAGTTTGTTCATGGGAGTTGTTCAACCAAACATGTTTAACTCATTTCCAAATTTTCAGGAATGAACAAGAAAAAACAATAATTAAGTTAATAAATAGTAAATATATTTTTATATACAAAAAACTTAACAAAAACCAATCTGCTGGAACGAATTCATGGCAGTTCAATTTCTTTGAAAAAAATAAAATTGCTTCGTGATACGAGCGATTCGACATACGAACGTAGTTACAGAATGAATTAAACTCGTATGTTGGGGTACCATGGTATACACATACATATACAATTTTTGAAAATTATTTTTGGGAAAGATAGAAATGGTTTATAAGGAATTGGTTGCAAATTTAGAAGAGGCGTGCAAAAATGCATTATGCCACGCATGGTATTTGAATCTAGTTATTTTAACCATTTGTTTATTTTTAAAAGTTTTCAACATTAATTTCATTTAATATTTGAGGTGTGTGGCGGCGGACCAAAACTCTCCCTCTGGCATTTAAGATCTTTAGAAATGTCAACTGTATACGATTTACCTAATTGTGGAATACATGTAACGAGTTTTGTTGATGACCACATATTAGCCGCTGGTGGTTCTGGACATGTATACCAAATGACATATGATGGAACTCTTCTGAGTGATATTGCAACAACACCAACAGCTGTATACAGTGTGGTACACAGAAATATTCCAAAGAAAGTTATGTCGATTGCAGGATCTAGTAATATCTTAGACATATCTACCAGTTTCAGCTATAAAGATCAAGTGATAGCTTTCAAATAAAAGAAAACTGTGCCTAATGTAAATACTCTTTAAATATTAAAGTACCTTCATTTTATACTTAGTAGTAGATAATATTTTACCATGATTGATAATTATTATGAATGATTTCTAATTTATATAAATTATTTTTTATCATAGAAGGAAGGCATTTAGTATAATATTTATTGGCTGAAAAGATTATGGCCTAGTTAGTGAAATTATGCCCATTTTAAATATATCTCAATATTTCTTCTTTATTTCAAATATGCAAAACAAATTGAAGTCATACGTTAGGCGCTATAATAGCTTTACTAGGGGATTTTAGGAATAATTTGCATTTATGATTAAATATTTATTAAAAACACATCATGAATCAATGAATATTTGCTGACTACCAAATATGAGCTAGATTAATATTATTTGGTGCAAAAGCTTTTATAATTTGATAACACAAGTTTAAAAATTATACTTTTGTAGGGTAAATTAATATGAAAAATTTTAAATGAAGAAATTAAAAATATGGAAAGTGTTTTTTATGAGTATGGAAATTACTGACAAATTCCAAACTAATTTTATCACAAAAAAGTTTTCATTTCTTAAAATTTAAGTTTTTATGATAATGTATAGGTATCTTCAAAATCAAACTTCTTTGACAAATTGTTGACAATTCATTTATTTATATTTCTGTACAAAACTTCATTTTTTTAAATTTTTATTAATAAATATTTATTGAATACAATCTTGCCTTTGTATAAACTTGTTCATAAGGCTTTTAAACAATGACTATAGAAAATTCTTTACATAATATGAATTTGGATATGAGCTACAAATCCAAATAAATAATGATATAAACAAAAAGTAAAGTGGAATTAAGAACAATAAATATTGAGCAGAGTCATACCCGAAAATTGGGACAGATTTATTGACCACATTCAAATAGGTGGATTTATGTGTATATCCAAAATAATTAATGGCTAAACATTCATACAGCCCTTTATCCAGCAGCGTAGCGTGAGGAACAACAAATTTACTTATATAAGTATTATTATTTATTAATACTGCTTCCGTTGAGTTGCATACCTAAAATAAAAAAAAACATATTTATCTTATTCAACTAGATAATAATCTAGAGCAAATCTATATAATTACATCTAGTAGTTTAATTTTGAATTAGAATGCTAAAGTACTTAAAATTTAACTGAGAAATATTAAGGATAATACATTTCTAATACTAAAATCAATACTTTAGTTATTATCTAAGCATCTGATTATTTATAATTGAAAACGATTAAAATTTATAATTAGAGTTTTTGGAAATTCTTCATTAATTATACTTGCCTCAAACTCATCATTGGCCAATGTATTATCGTCTGATTTAATTGAGTACTTCAGCCACCAAATTGTTGTTAAATGTTTGCTTCTAAATTTACATTGTAGTTCTGCCTGTTGGATAAAAATATTGATGTCAGGAATTCAATCAGTTTCAAGAAGAAACTTTTAACTTTCAATATTATTCTATCATAATTAAATCATTTTGAAGAAATCATTGATGTACATGATACATTGAAAATTGGTATTGATATGCAGTACTGTTAATTTGCCATTAATCACATCAGAATCTCCATAAAAGCAATGATGGAACAAATTGTTTATCTTTGATGGAAAATTAAACTAAGAAACAAATTTTAAAATTATCATGGACTAGTAACATTATTAGCTATTCTAATATCAGTTACCTTTTCATCTGTGTAAATTGTCATTTTATTTGGTGGACTCCCTATAATCTGTGGTGGATTCTGTTCAAAATCTAAAAAAAATCTGTGTTGTAAACAAATTTCTTACAGACCTGAAGAATTATAATTTAGTAAATGTAATATACCAATTGGGACTAATTCATACACTTTCATCTTTTGAATTGTGTCAGTATCTTCATGAAGTGCAGAACATTGATACAAACCAGAATCATTCATCTGCAAATTCACTATATTTAATGTTATGCATGGTTCATTGCAGAAGACTCTTTTAGATATCTGTAAGCAAACAATTAGTTGAATGTATCAATAATGTTTATAATATTCATATTTCATTAGTTTAAAAAAAGTATCTACTGTTTCATTGTTTCCTCTTCCTATGATTATATAATCATCATCCATTACAAGTGCCCAGTCGATTGTATGTTTACAATTACTTTGGAAATAATCACCACATTGCTATAAAAAAATATTGAAAATTATATCGTTTTACACAAAATTATATCATTTATGATTTATGTCCCAACCTTGAATTTCCACTGAATTTTCATATTTTTGGAAGCTCCTGCAATTTGGCATGAAAGGCGAATGTCTTTTCCAATGGGCTTTTTTAATTGTTTTATGACATTCAAGTCCGGTATGTTTGTATTATATTCTATTAAATGGAATTGTAATAATTAGTAGTTTTGTATATATATATATATATATATATATATATATATATTAATATTTGTATGTATACTTACTGTATAAAAGCTCATCCATCGGTTGTGTTACAGATAAATAGCCAAATATTAAGATTGACACTATCAAAGGCTTCATGGTGTGATTAAATCATTCTGCAAAAGAAAGTTTATCTTCGTTAATTATCATTCATATTGATTATTTAATTTAACCGTCTCAGAAAGCTAGAATAAAGTAAAAAGTAACTAGTTGGTTTGGTATTTAGCCTTGAGGAAAGTTACATGAACTTCCCGATATGTGTAAATAATCAACTTAATCAAAAAAATGTGTAAATAATATACTTCATCAATCCTACCTTAAAAAAAACGATAATAATTTTAGCAAAGTTTGACGAATTTTTAAAATTAAACTACTTTCCGTATTATTACAGTAAGTTCTATGATGTATATATGACCATGATGTATATCGCTAAAAAAAGTTCCATGAAAATCGGCTTAAATTTTTTTTTAACAGTTCATTACAAGAAAACGGCTCGGTAGATTTTCACCTAAAATTAATCAGTACCATTCCCAACTAATATCTTTCGAACAGTTTTTGATTTTTTAAAATCGGTTCGGTAGCATGAGCTTAAATGTAG
Organism: Ctenocephalides felis; assembly: GCF_003426905.1. Taxonomy (NCBI): domain Eukaryota; kingdom Metazoa; phylum Arthropoda; class Insecta; order Siphonaptera; family Pulicidae; genus Ctenocephalides; species Ctenocephalides felis. The sequence goes on from NW_020539726.1 coordinate 16,702,159, forward strand.
ACGCTTTACCCTTTCGTTTAACGTTTAACACTTTCTTCCAAATTACAAAGAAACGTCTTGGCAGATCGTCGCACAAAACTGACAAACGATAGTCCTCACCGAAATACATCAAATGGCTTTTAAATTTTTAAAATCGGTTCAGGCGTTTTTGAGAAAACGTCGATCAAAAGTCTAATTTTGACAAATGCCAAAAAACGATACCAATTTTTGCAAACTTTGACATTTTTTTTAAAGCTGAACCAGTTGTCGTAGGGCCGTAATATTTTAGTATGATCTAGAAGACTATGGTATCTACCGTCAAAAAAATAATCATAAAAATCGTCGAATTTTTTTTTTTTTAAACTTTATTACAAGAAAACGGCCCGGCCGATCTCTACCAAAAACTAATCAGCACGATTCCCAACCAATACCTTTCGAACGGTTTTTGAATTTTCAAAATCGATTCAGAATTGCGGGCTAAAACGTAGACGAAAAATTTTTCACTTTTCTGCGATTTATAAAGAAACGGCTTGGTCGATCGTCGCACAAAATTGACAAACAATATTCCTCATCGAGGTACATCGAATGGCTTTTAAATTTTTGAAATCGGTCTAGCCGTTTTCGAGAAAACTCCGATTTACGGCAAAAAATCTGTTCACATACACGCACACACACACACACATACTTTTTCCAAATTTGGTCTCATTCGATTCAGAATGGCTTGAAACGTCGAGAAAACATAAAATTAGCAATTCGGATTTTTTGATGAAAACATAAACTTCTCCTTCGGGAAGTTAATTATAACTACACGATAATATGATGATTATTATACTTTGAAGTAGGAGAATGAAATCAAATCATCAAAGGATTTTCATAATGATCTAACATTATGAATTCAGGACTTTATTCTCAAGCACATCAGTAAATGATAATTATCAATATATCAATTTATTGGTTAAAAGTACAAGTGAATAAAAGTAACCAATGAATAAATTAATTTAAACTTTGAATACAATATCATCAACAATTTTAGGTACTTCGCGCAAGTTCGAGAAAAGTAGGTCCGGATTATTTTTATTTAAAAAATTAAGTACGTCCATCGTTTTATATTTATTTTTGCATTGTTACTTTTATTTTTTTTATTTTTCAATTACAATTAGAATGTTTCAAAATATATATAAAAATAATAGTGCGAGAGAAGTGAAAGTTCGTAATATGGAAATGGAAATATGGAGGGAAAGAAATTGATATTTAGGCATTTTACAATATTTTCAGACAATCTACAACAATTTCAAACAATCTACAACATCTTCAAACAATTTACATTGTTTTCAAACAACTGACAAGAATTTCAGGCAATTTAAGACATGTTTTAGAATAATATAATCTGAAATATTTTTCCCCATTATAGAACTTTCAAAAAACGAAACTTTGTTCGAAGTTTTACTTCAATGTGAGAAGTTTTACTTCAATAATAATAAGTTCTTTTATATTTAGACGTAATCAATAAGTCGAAAAACCAAAAAAGACTAGGATTGGATTATACCATGTTTTCTATAGAAAGTGTATAAATCTTCGAGATTGATTGTATTAATAAAATATAGACAAACTAATGGGGTTTATTGTTTTTATAATACCTAATTGTATACAGCATTCAAACAACACATCCTTATGCACTTAAAGTATTAGTATTTTTGATTCTCTAGAAATGGTTTAAAATATACCTTATTTAGCAAAACATCGTTTGCTGGGTCAGCTAGTATATATATATATATATATATATATATACATAGTTTTATTAAGAAAGTCCCTAAGTTGTGAAAATTCTACGGTCTACGTTCTGCTCAGGTATTCGATTTTATGTAAGAGGGCGTATTGCTGAGTTCACCCTTTTGATAAATGCCTTAGGAGACGCTCGGGGCAAAAGTGCAGTTGAAATTCATTCGAGATGTTAATTTGCATGACATGACAAGCAATTTAGAATTCCGCATATTTTTCTACATCGAGCAGTAATGGAATCATGCAAAATGCACCCCAACTCATAGTTCACTTTTGATGTAGGTTACTGTACGCGTAAGTTAACCCTAGTTGCGTTCACGAACCTTGACAAATTACGAGCTTTAATGAATTCAATGTACCCTAACACAATGCTTTGTGTACGAGCATAAACGGGTATTAACACACATGCGTGTAAATAAGTGACCAAACAAACGGCATACATTTTGAAATAGAATTTTGTGACCCGCAGATGGCATGTTAGTCATCTATGACTCCAAAATCGCATACCAAAAATAAATGAAAAATTGTATTTTTTAATTTTCGAAGGCAATTTATATTCGTGGAGTGAAAAAAGTATATCTTAAAGCAGAGGTTTCCTTTTTTTTTAAAATGTTGCTTCTTAATTTCTCAAAAAATTCTATTTTATAACTGCTATTATAAACCATTTAACAGGCTACAATTTCATGGAAAATTATGCATAAATTACAATTATGTATTAATATTTTATACCAATTCAACATTTTGGTTTGTATTCAAAAAGTAGATAGTTGTGAAAATAGCGACGTGTCTTCTTAGGAACAACCTTGCTCCTTAATTTCTCAAACAATTAAATTTCATAACTGGTATTATAAACTAATTAACAGGCTACAATTTTATGGAAAATTATACATAAAAACAATTATGAATTAATTCATTTTTTATACCAGTTCAACATTTTGGTCTGTATTCAAAAAAATAGATAGTTATGAAAATAGCAGCATGTCTTCTTAGGAACAACCTACCTACATTTTGGAAAAACATTGTCTTAAAGCAATTGGAAACATACTAATAAAAGACTGTACAAGAAAAAATTGATGTGATTTGCAATATTAAAACAAAATCTCTGTTTTAAAGGTAGATCTAAAAAACTACCTAAAAGGTAGATACTAAAAATCATGTATTTAACATCAGAAATTTGGTGGCAAAATGCCCAATTTAATTTACAAATAGTTGTGCAATATGTTGTATATTCAAAATGAATTTTGGAACTATGAACTAATTAAATTTGAATTTAAAAGCACAACCAAGTGTATAGAAATCATATACACTATCGTCATTATCAATGATGAGGTGGAGCAGCAAAATGCTGATCAATTTGAAGGATAAATACTGTAAAACCCTTACAGTTCAGACGATTCCAGAGAGACCAGTCCAAAAACGTGTATTAAGCAAGATAGTGTATTATGCGGGATAAGACATAATGTTTCAAATTGCAGGAATCGTTTTATCGGGGTTCAACTGTACATTTATCTATAAAAGAAAAAATACTAGTATGTTTAGGGATTATAATATTCCTGAACTTGCTTCTTGTTTCGAGCAGCCTCGATGAAAATATTTTTTTTATCTAGATTTAATTTTTAGGGAGCTCACCCTAGACGATGTAATAAACTGACTATAAATATGTTGCCATTGATTGGCACGTATGAAAATTTTATATCTATATTTAATATAGAAGATAACAGAAAATCGTAGCCAGACAGAGGGTACAATGAGCGTAAATCTTTCACTATGGTTTCACATATCAAAAATAGCGTCGGTATCTTGGTATTTCATTTTATTTCAAATCTTAATCAAGATTTGCTTTGAAAAAAGTTTTATTATACTTCAGGGGCCAGGCCGAGAGGAGGAGGAATATCAAAGTTTTATATTTTAATAAAGTTAAACAATTTCTAACTATGATTGATCAGTTACTTAAACCTTTAAAAATCTCAGAACAAATACTTGCAAGGTCTTGAAATATGGTAAAAGGTGTAAAAGAAAAATTGCGATTCTGAGGTACGAAGTAGGGACTTTTCAGAAATTATTTATCATATTTTAATGGCCAGGCCAAGATGAAAACTAATATAGTTAAACAGTTTCTAACTATGGCTAATCAGTGTCTTGTAAGCCGAAAATAAATGCTTGCAAGTTCTTGAAATATGGTGAAAATTAAGAGTAATTATTGCGATTCTGAGGAAAGTTTCAAAAAAACTTTTATCATATTCTAGAGTCCAAGCTAAGATTTAACCTAAAAAGGTAAGGTAACTTAAAAAATGATCAGCAACTTGATTCCTGTAAAAATCTGAAATGATATTTTGTTACTAAACATTGATAAGTAATTTGAATCCTATAAAAATCTGAAAACGTATGTTTGCAAAGTCTTAAAATATGGTAAAAAGTAAGAGATATTACAATTCGGAGGAATAAAGGAAATATGTTTTGCTATAGCAAGTTTAAAGGAAAAAAATGCATCGTTCATTGGAAGATGAGAAATCATTATTATAATACAACTTTTTAATCAATCAATTAAAGTTGTTTATTGATTTATTCCATGACAACAATTAGAATTGCATCTTGACCCTGGACCCTATACTTCTTGTAGTATAAGGTCTATGATCTTAGGTTTATATAATTCTATCGTCTTCTGTTATTATGATGATAAATACATGAATTGTATAACTTGGATTGTTTTGGTTTACAACTGATATTTTGTCAAAATTAATTTGCATTAAATTATTCATAAAATATGCCATATAAATATGATATTAGGGATGAGTCAGAACTTCGCCCTGCAACTAATTTGTTGTAGAGCCAAACAGGTTTTTAGGAGTCATATTATGTAAAATTTTTCTTTTTTTGTGAAATAGATTTTGTACGAAATTGTTACATTATTAAACAGTACTCTACAATTTACATTTCATTTTCGGTGTAATATGTTAATTATTTGACTGTATAATTGACTAGGTTGTCTTTTTGTATTATAAACCAAGAGCAAAAAAGCGGAAGGTAGATATTTGACAACCTGATATTATTATTATTGTTTATTATTAGTATTATTATTATTATTATTTTCTAAATGACTTAATATTTTATATAAAGTACATTAAATTCGTTATTATAAAGAATGTACTCTACATTATTATTTTAATTGAATTCCTCGCGGTTCAATAAATCTCTTTGATCCCTTTGTAGGAAGACTCGACGCACGTGCTTTAAATGAAATTACAAAACCTCGAACAATCCGTTAAACTTTCCTGAGGCCTTGTTAGGATTTGTAAACTGTCCTAGTTGATGTCACAAATTAAGCATTTTTAATTAAACCCATTACAAAAGGATGCGTGTTCATGAGTGTTTTTGAGAAATTTCAAGAGTATTCATTTATTTTCTAAATTAAGAAATAAATAGGTGGCTGTTTTATCATCATTTGCAGTGTAACTTACGATTAGAAAATTTTGCTAATGAAAGGTTGAATTTTGTCTGAACAAAGAAATTTCAATGAAATCAATGCCTTTATTTCGGACACGACACTGTGATTGAAATATTTCTCCTCACAGCTGTGATTTGGAAATATTGAGTTTTTTGAATACACAGTAATATCCAAAGTGAAATGTAAAGCAATAGAGTCCTAAAAGGGGCTATCTTAAAACGTTAATGATAGGGTTAGATAATTGGCTATATAGTGAATTCAACAACTGTGTTAATTTCTAATAAAAACAAAACTTTCATACGAAAATTCTTCAAAACTGATATAAATGTATTAAAGACAAATAAAATTCAAATTCAGTCAAATCACCCAGTGCATTGTGTGTCAGCTGTTTTTTGCCTTTTTGTCAAAAGGGCATATAATATAGTTTGCAAGTTTCTTTTGGCTTCTTTTAGAAGTTATTGATAAGTGGATAAAGCACCTATAACATCCCGTTTTGCTTTTGAACTCCTGCCAAATTTGGAACATTTTCATCAAATTGGTATAGTTTTTTTTTTTTCGAAAATTAGTTAATTGTTTCATTATTGGAAAATCTAGCTGCTGTTCCTTCAATCATTAAACTTCACATTTTAAAAATCGCTAATAAAATCGGTAATGAATCAATGATTTTAGAAATTAATAGAAACACTTCTTCGGAATGGACTGTGTATGATTTTAAATCAATTAGTGATTTTTGGCCATTGGACACATTTGAAAAATGTAATTGGTAAAATCTGTTTCCAACGTTTCAATAATTCAATACCAAAAACACCCATATTTTTAGAATGAATGCTGGTATTATTATTGGTCAAAAATTTGAACGTTATACCGGTGTTGCATTCCCTACAAAAAATAACAATTACAAGCTTTTAAACTATGTAATTACTATCAAATATTTTTACAAATAGTTCTTAATACTACATTCTCTAATCTATACGTATGAAAATTATCATATATAAACAATAAAATACACGTATGTAACTACACTTACTCCTAAACTTATTTTTAGGTTTTTCTATGTTCTACCATGGTTCTACCTGTTATTATTATTATTTCCCATAAATGATCCCTGTTGCTTTATATATTAACTATATCAAAGTTATAAGTAATAACATGTCTAATTAATAGCATTATTTAAGCTGTATTATCATTCATCGAGTGTTATTTTATAATAAAATTAATGTATATTTTCTTTTGTTACAGGTGTATCTATATTCGGTAACTTAAAGGATTTTAATAAAAGTGGCTAATTTGAGGTAGGTTTAAGCATAGTTTATCAGTTTAGTTTTAAACAACATTCGATTTTAAAATATAGGACATTTATTGATAACATTTAATTGGATTTAAGAACATTTATTAGAATTATTTATATAACATATATAACAAACTAGTAAAGAACGAGAAGAACTCATCGAAAGTTCTGTCCAACATTATAATTACTTAATTTCTTTAGAAAACATTACGTTAGACGAAGTTGTCTTTCTTCGTAATAGTTTATGTAATTGTTAATATCTCATACAAGATTGTGAAACAAACTTTGAAACCCTGAGAAACTTGATGATGAGTTTTATATTGGTAAAAATGTGGTTCTATGTTTATAACATATTCTTTTTCGAATATAAATATATCGAAGCAGTAGTTCGTTTTAAGACAGTGGATAGATTTTATCTCTATTATTCTTTGAAAAACGACTGTTATTTTATGATAATATAAATAATATTTTATAATAATTTTATAATAAATGTATGTTTTCATTTGTTACAGGTTTCTATTGCATCCATGTCCAGTGATTA
>NW_020539726.1:16710190-16741350 GCF_003426905.1 Ctenocephalides felis
ATCAATGCCTTTATTTCGGACACGACACTGTGATTGAAATATTTCTCCTCACAGCTGTGATTTGGAAATATTGAGTTTTTTGATACACAGTAATATCCAAAGTGAAATGTAAAGCAATAGAGTCCTAAAAGGGGCTATCTTAAACGTTAATGATAGGGTTAGTAAAATTGGCTATATAGTGAATTCAACAACGGTGTTAATTTCTAATAAAAACAAAACTTTCATACGAAAATTCTTCAAACTGATATAAATGTATTAAAGACAAATAATTCAAATTCAGTTCAAATCACCCAGTGCATTGTGTGTCAGCTGTTTTTTGCCTTTTTGTCAAAAGGGCATATAATATAGTTTGCAAGTTTCTTTTTGGCTTCTTTTAGAAGTTTATGATAAGTGGATAAAGAAGCACCTATAACCCCCGTTTTTGCTTTTGAACTGACTCCTGCCAAATTTGGACATTTTCATCAAATTGGTATAGTTTTTTTTTTTTTCGAAAATTAGTTAATTGTTTCATTATTGGAAAATCTAGCTGCTGTTCTTCAATCATTAAACTTCACATTTAAAAAATCGCTAATAAAATCGGTAATGAATCAATGATTTTAGAAATTAATAGAAACACTTCTTCGGAATGGACTGTGTATGATTTTAAATCAATTAGTGATTTTGGCCATTGGACACATTTGAAAAATGTAATTGGTAAAATCTGTTTCCAACGTTTCAATAATTCAATACCAAAAACACCCATATTTTTAGAATGAATGCTGTATATTATTGGTCAAAAATTTGACGTTATACCGGTGTTTGCATTCCCTACAAAAAATAACAATTACAAGCTTTTAAACTATGTAATTACTATCAAATATTTTTACAAATAGTTCTTTCTAATACTACTTCTCTAATCTATACGTATGAAAATTATCATATATAAACAATAAAATACACGTATGTAACTACACTTACTCCTAAACTTATTTTTAGGTTTTTTCTATGTTCTACCATGGTTCTACCTGTTTATTATTATTTCCCAAAATGATCCCTGTTGCTTTATATATTAACTATATCAAAGTTATAAGTAATAACATGTCTATTAATAGCATTATTTAAGCTGTATTATCATTCATCGAGTGTTATTTTATAATAAAATTAATGTATTTTTCTTTTGTTACAGGTGTATCTATATTTCGGTAACTTAAGGATTTTAATAAAAGTGGCTAATTTGAGGTAGGTTTAGCATAGTTTATCAGTTAGTTTTAATACAACATTCGATTTTAAATATAGGACATTTATTGATAACATTTAATTGGAATTTAAGAACATTTATTAGAATTATTTATATAACATATATAACCAACTAGTAAAGAACGAGAAGAACTCATCGAAAGTTTCTGTCCCCAGCAATATATTACTTAATTTCTTTAGAAAACATTACGTTAGACGAAGTTGTCTTTCTTCGTAATAGTTTATGTAATTGTTTATATCTCATACAAGATTGTGAAAATCTTTGAAACCCTGAGAAACTTGATGATGAGTTTTATATTGGTAAAATGTGGTTCTATATTTGTAATATATTTTTTTTTGAATATAAATATATCGAAGCAGTAGTTCGTTTTAAGACAGTGGATAGATTTTATCTCTATTAGTTTCTTTGAAAAACGACTGTTATTTTATGATAATATAAATAATATTTTATAATAATTTTATAATAAATGTATGTTTTCATTTGTTACAGGTTTCTATTGCATCCATGTCCAGTGATTACTATCAGATGAGATGGGCTTATTTGAGGTAGGCTTAAATTTAGCATATGAAGTAATATTTTTTGTCCATTTCTTTCAAAAAATACTTATTCCGAATATAAATATATCTTGGCGGTAGTTTGTTCTTGCCTCAAATATTTTTAGACAAAATTTTGAGGGCTAATTTTGTCTTCAAAATGAAATTATTCACTCTACACAGCTAAATTTTATCTCTACAAGTTTAACTTTGAAACTTGGATTCAATTTTCAGAGTTAAACTTGTAGAGATAAAATTTAGCTTTGTAGAGTGAATAATTTTATTACAAGTTATTGTACTTTGAATTGACCAATTATATTTAACATCCCGAAAGAAGTTTATGTTGTAGCCAGATAATCATAATCCTATTTGCATTATGATTTTCTCGCTAAAACTCGATGGGATTATTATTTATAGCGAAAAAATAAAAATCCTATTTGCTAATCTTATGTATTCTCCACGTTTCAAAACATTCTGCATCGTTTGACCCAAAAATTAGAAATAGTTTATGTGTGTGATGTGTACGTATATGCGTATGTGAAAATTTGATCTCTCGTCGGCGTTTACTCAGAAACTGCTGCACCGATTTTAAAAATTTTAAAGCTTTATGATGAAACTCGATAAGTATTGTTGTTAATTAGTTTTGCGAAACAATCAGTCGAGCTCTTTATTTATAATAGCAGATAAGTGGGCGTCCATTAATCACGAGATTGATTTTTAAGGATTTTTGGACCCCCCTCTCCCTTGGTGATACGTGTATTTTAGTTACGAGAAAAAAATGGGTTTTTATTTATTTTTTTTTGAAAATGTTTGGATTTTTTGGAAAACTGCAGGTAAAAAATAAATTCATATGATATCTTACTAAACCCCTCCCACCCCTATGTGATAATTTGTGATTTTTTGTCAATTCCCCCCTCCCCCTAAAAATCTCACGGGATTAATGGACGCCCCTTAAAATATAATAGGTCTATGAAAAAAGCAATTTAATTATAATAATTTATTAAAGTTTGGATTAAAAGGTTTTCGAATAATTAACTTCGAAAAAAATCGAAATCGACTTTTGAACATTTTGGCATACCTTAGAAAAAATGGATGTATGCCTATGTTTGTATGTGTGTGTGTGCGGATACAAATTTTCGTCGTTGATTTCGGAAACACCGATCAACCGATTTGAATAATTCAAAAAACATTCGATTCGTATTGATAAGGAGACGTGCTGATTAGTTTTTGACGAAGGCAGGTCTAGCCGTTCCGAAGATACGGGGCAAAAAGTAGCTCAGTTTTTAAGAGAACGGAGTGTCCGATTTTAATTCAAAAAATATTTTACTTATATTGACAAGATGAAAAACGATTTAAATTTTTGGGAAGGCAGGTCCAGCGGTTATGGACTCTCAATAAAAATAAGTTAAAAAAATGTCATTTGGCAGTCAAAATGTTTATTGGACATATGTACATCAAATTATCATATATTTTATAGAGATTTTAATAATGTGTACAAATTTTGTGTAATTTTTTTTTTGGGTTCCGTATCAAGATTTGCTAGCTAATTACGGTAAAGCAGTTCTAGCAATTTGCCTTAAGACACGATGCCATGTACCACACTAGTTTCATTTTCGAAATAAGCAATAGTTGAAACAATAAATTTTATCTTACCAATTCTAAATCGTCTAAATCTCAATACTTATTGATTAAGTCAATTAAATTAACCATAGATATCGAGAAATCCATGCAACTTGCCTTAAGGCAAAATGCCACTTACATACAGTTAATAACAATTACACTTTCACTAACGACATTTACTAAATCTTATTCTATATTCTTATAGTGAAATAATATATGTCACTAATATTTGGTTAGGTTCTTGAAATAACAAAACTCAACTTACCTCTTGTCAACAGAAAATTATCCAGATATCACTCACGAATTTTCCAAATCACTTGCCAAAAATATATTTAATAACTCATATATTTATTCAACAAATAAATTAATATGAATCACTAATTTACTGACACAAAACCGCCTCTTCTATGATATTTCATAACCTACAAATTCCACACGCGCCGTTTGCAAATCTCTCTCGAATCTCGAATAACCTATAATACGATTTTTATTCCAAATTCTTTGAATTTGGTGCAAGCAGATTGTTAGCCAACAGTTCAGTGGGAAATAACGATTATAACAGCTTGCACTTCAGAAATGCTACATCAGATTAATCTTTTAAAAACAATTCTTCTTATTTAATTTGATACTGTAAGAAACAGATATCTTATCTTTCTTCGACTCTTGCATTCGGCCCTTGTGGGTTAATGCTGAATGATTTTGGCTTATTGGTGCCAATAGAGAATATAAAACATATCAATGATATAATTGTTTTCAAAAAACATTCAATTTATATATTTTTCTTAATAAGTTAGAATGGACTGTTCATTCTGAATAGCTCCTTTATCTGCGGCATACGTTTTATCTTAAATCGTTGCAAATAAGGTTCTAAAACTTTGCCTAATAAGTTTTATTAGCTTGACTGAAAAAATTGCATGTATTTTTTACTATAATACATTTAACGAGTTTAGATGTTTATGGACAAATATGACATATTTTATAAAATAATGGAATTTGCATAAATATATTATATTATACCATACAACTCGAACATTTCTAATTCTTAATTATGATATTTAATATTTTTCAAGAATGAGAAATCTTACAAGTACAATAAAGCATAATAAGATTTTTAATTTCACTAAAATTTTAAGTAGTGGTGCATGGCATCGTGCCTTAAGGGAAATAGCTAGAACTTCCCGTACCAGAATTGAATATTCGAGGAAAAAATCAGTATTAAATAAATATTGATCAATTATCAATAATAATCGTTTCAAACATTTTTAAATAGATAATTATAATCACAATATATTTCATTGTTCATAAAATATACAGTGACGATCTTATCGCTCTAAACACTTGAGAAAATTTACATTAGCAAGAGGTGAATGAATGAATCCATTTAAGGATATATTTCTTACGATTAGAATAACGCATTTGTATTATATACATTTTCAAACTGAATTGTAAATTTGAAATTCACATTTGAAGTATAATACTTTGTATATTTAGTTTACCCTACGGGAAGTTAATAATTATACAGAAAATTTATATAATTAATAATATTAACATCCCGTAGGGTAAGTTATTGTAATCGTCCAAAAATCGAAGATAAAACTTTTTGCATATATTCACGTTTTGAAGGTTTCGGAACATTTTGATATACCTCAAAAAAAAATAAATATGTGTGTGTGTGTATGTTTGGATACAATTTTTCGTCCGCGATTTCGGGCGCACAAATCAACCGATTTGAATGATTCAGAAAACATTCGATTCTTATTGAAGAGAAGACGTGCTGTTTAGTTTTTGGTGGAGGCAGCCGTTTGATGATACGGGGCAAAAAGTGCCAAAAACGGAAATTCAATTTTTGAGAGAACGGAGTTCCTATTGATAAGGATATGTGCTGATTAGTTTTTGACGAAGGCAGGTTCAGCTGTTTCGGAGATACGGAGCAAAGAGTGTAGAAAATAGAAATCGTGTTTTTGAGAGAACGGAGCTTCCGATTTGAATGATCCAAAAAAACATTAATTCGCAATGATGGGGAGAAGTTCCATAAGGCACGATGCCATACACCACTAGTTTACTTTATTAATTGCTATTAATATTTGATTTTATCTGTAGTATTGCAACTTGAAATAGCATTTTTTTTTGTGATGAATTAAGTACCTTCAAATAAACTAGTAGTTAGTGGCATTTACTTTAAGCAAGTTGCATGTACTTTACAAGAGGCTTATGATCACTAAGATCATAGACCATATATGATCAATACGACTTTAGATTTAGCTATTTAGATAAAAAAATATTTTGTTTATTTAGAAAATAATATTTTCGTTTTTCACTAAGCCTGTTCAATGCGATTTCTGGTTCCCAATTGGTATCTTTTAAACAAATTTATCACAACTATAATTATATTTACTAAATTGAATATACGTATTTAACAAATTCTAAGTAGTGTTCTAAAGATGTATTATATTTAAGTGTGCATGTGAATGTATGTCTTAAGAAGACAATCCACTATTCGAAATTTTTATAATTAAACTACTTTTAGTAGGTCTCTAATATTTTAGGACATTTGGTAAGACAACTTTATCGCGATGAAAACTTTATTTCATTAAGATAATTGTTTTGTCAATTAATTATAAAGAAACTGCTGATCCTTACCAAAAACTAATCTCAACGATTCCATGCTGTTTTTATTAGATCTCTCGATTTTAGACATAAATATATTTTTTTTTATTAATTTATCTAGTGAAGACTATTTTTATATGAAATACTATAATTTTTCAGACATTTTAAATTAATAGTGTTGTTCATTTTATTCTATTCTATCAACCGCTTTGCAACTCTAATATTTTTGTTACCTTTTCGAAGAAATGAGTTGAATATTGTCATTAAGTTTAGATACACATAATTTATTCTACAATTAATTATTTACGCTTCTCATGTGTCAAGATGTCATCTCTGTGAATAGTTTTCTAAAAATTTAAAACGTGTAATTAAACCACTTCTGTTAACTTCTTCTTCATGAAAATGTAGTCCAAAAAAATTAAGCACCTATCTGAGTTTTGCTCATTTTATATTATGCTTCCGCATCGGTAAAAGTAATTTTAAACTGAAGTGATATATTATTTAAGAAAAAAGTTACGGGAAAGCATTAAAAGTTTATACGTTTCCTCGAAGTTTTTTTATTGCGTTCCACCCCTGTTACATTTCGCGGTTTTATATGCACTCCGCGCATAAAAATATGATGAGAAAATAATGATATTATAAAATTCCAGGTAAGTAAGAATTCCTCTACTACTTCTATATGAACTTTGAAGCTGTACTTTTCACAAGCAAATTCATTAAGTAACTTTGATCTGGTTTTATAGTTAAAAAATAATGAATAGTGCAGGGATGCATTCGGAACATTTATTAGTAGAAACTAGAGCAAGCCATGTTCACATTTTATTTATCTATACTTGATATAAAGTTATTAGAATTGCAAGTTGTACTTGCTTATTGGGGCATATTACAATATACAAAATTGATCAAATTTTGTCATTGAAAACCAGAAAAATAGTAGTAGATGCTATATAAATATCAACCCTAGCACATTTAGCTCGGAAAAATTAGAAAAAAAAATTCCAAGTAGTTTGAAAATCAGCTTTTATATACAAGCTGGAGCTTTGGTCAAACTGTAACCATTTGTAATTTACTAATTAGAAATTTACATTTAAATTCTCATTATTATTGCTTTTCAAGTTTTGGATACCACAACAAAAACTATTATTTAAAGATTCACAGGCATCATTGTCCCAAGTTTTTGAGAATTGAGACTAGTTATTAAACCATGAAAAATAAAATTTTCAAAATATTTTGTCTTTGAAATACCATCCACTAAAATAATATTCTAAAGTACTTTGACAAGAGCACATTTAATCAGGATCATAAAGACAACTATAGTTGTGTATGGCATCTTGCCTTAAGGCAAATTCCTGAAATTTCCCGTACCGTAATAAAATATTCGAGTAATATTAAATGTTTTCAAATAGATTATTAATAATACTGTAACTTACATATGTTGTACAGAAAAGTAAATAAACAAAATTTAATCAGTCGAATTTAAAATGAGGAACCATGTCTAATATATATAAGAATTATATATACTGAATTATATAAGTGAGCTTTAGAACTTTAGCTAAAATTAAAATTAAAATCCGAATTTTTCGCCAAAAATGATTTTTTTTTCTTTTTCCAAATGCAATCGTTTCGTCAACATAAGTAGAGAGTTTTTTGAATCATTCAAATCGGATGTTAGGTTCTCTCAAAAACTGCCATTTTTGCACATTTAGCTTCGTATTCCCATCATTTCGAATTGAATGCTTTTTGGATCATTCAAATCGGATGCTCCGTTCTCTCCAACCCTCGATTTCTATTTTTTGCATTCTTTGCCTCGTATCTCCAAAACGGCTGGACCTGTCTTTGTCAAAAACTAATCAGCATATCTCCCTATCAATAGAAATCGAATGTTTTTTGAGCCATGCATATCGGTTAAACCGTGCACCTGAAATCGTGGATACATTAATTTTTTCTAACAATAAGATATGCCAAAATGTTCAGAAAACTCTGAAACTATATGGAAAAATTTGCATTTTTGATTTTTGGACATATACTATAACCCCATTGAAAGTTATTATTTAAAAACTTGGGGCAATTATTTATCTTTTATTCTAGAAATATTAGTTATAGTTTATGATTAAAAACCTAATAAAAAATAAAAATCAAGTCAAAAATAGAAATCAAAGGCACCCGATTTATGCTAACCCAAATGAAAACATTTGAACTGACAATGAGTAAATTTTGTTAGCAAAAATAGTGTTACATAATGTTTTTATTTTTATACTATTATATTGTGCTTCGACTCGGTAAAAACATTCTTTAAGAAGTTGTAATTTTTTAACTCATTTTAGATAACTAGATAAATCAGAAAAATCAACTAAAATTTTATTATATGCAGTTTACAAGATAATGTTTTAACCATAACATCTTGAAGTTGATCATAAGGAAACATGTTATTTCTAAGTATGAACTTCAACTTATTTTCTATGCGAGGTTAATTTAAGACTTTGATGAGCTAGCAGAGAATACCGTTCGTTTAAATTTGGATGCATTCATTATCCAAAGAAATGTTAATGAACCTTTACATGTCATTTTGCCTCCGTTCGGTTATTTGCCATAGTTATTCTTCGAAAAATTATGTATTTAAATTTTATTATTGTAGGTAGAATGTAACACGGTTATAAGATGGGCTTTATTTCATTGAAATATTTTCTGGATGCAATGCTTATTAACACAAATATAGTGAGAAAAATTTCTTTAGAAAACCCTCTTTGTAATACAAATCAACAAATTTATCAGGGTTATATATACCTTTAATATTATAATCATTTGATTGAAACATTATTGGCATTATTTTTCAATATATTATTGCAACAAATTTATCAGGGTTATATACACCTTTAATATTATGATCATTTGTTGTAATATATTATTAGCATTATTTTTCAATTTATTATTGTCATAATATTTCGTATTATTATTCACAATGTTAGTAAAACATTGATCGTTTGCTGCTAGAACTTCAATATTTTATTCTCCAATAAATCTAACATAAAGTTTGTAAGGTGATGAATTTTCTTGAAGCTTGCTTTGTTATGGAATTCTTTATTATATTATATTATAAAATTTCTATTTCTATTTTTGAAATGTTTGCGAATGAAGTTTTCTTTGGTAATATTCCTGCAATATTCTTATTATTTGAAAGTTTTTTCAATTAACAACAATTATAGATTTTCCGGTGTAATATTATATATGAATTTATATAATATTATTATACCATAAAGTCATTGTAAGTAGGTCAGTTTGCATTATGCAGTTTAATTATGTAAATTTTCATATATTTTTTTTAATGGCCTCGTATACTTAAAGCATTTACCTCTTAAACTTTTATTTTATTTTCTTTACCTTTTTATATCGTATTCAATTATGTGTTTTTACAACATGTTGATATTTGCATGTTTCTATTACTAGACATTATTTCTTTTAATCAAGTTTCTACTTTATATTACAAAACTTTATTTTTGAAGTACAAATTTCTACCATAATTTTTTGTAGACAATGCCGAAACTCGATTATTGTATTCTTTTGTCCGCTGCATATATGTAAATTGTTTCTTCATTTTATTTAAACAAAATAGGCACAATTGTTATAACATCTATCAGAATTACATGTTCTATGTTTTTCTAGCCAAGTATATTTCTCGAAAACTCGCAACCCAGCGAGTGTTAAACCACTCTACTTTTAAATATGTTTTCATATATCTGCAATATGTGGTTAAGTCGACTTTTGATCAAAACAAGTTAACCGGCCTAGCAGAAGTAAATATAAATACAATATAATAAATATAACAATATAAATACAATAATATAAATTTTTTAATATATAGAAGATTTATATATTTTTCTATCTATTCTTATCTATTTAGTATACTCGTATAATCTTTGTTGTGTATAAGTTGTTTAGAATAATGTAAGATATTTAGGCAGTTATGACGATGTGAGTTTTTGCTCATCTTCATTTTTATTTTTAGGACCATAATTATTTATGTTGAATAATCCACATATGCACAATAATTTTAGTTTATCATATTATAATAGTGTTGGCGTGTATGTGTTGCAGAAATGCCCAGGAAAAGTGATTTTGACTTAGGATTATATTTGAGATCTATAACCTCAAGTGGAAATTTGATATCATACTGCTCGATATCGAGCTGGTTGAGATTCAAATCGATTGTAGAACTGGTTTATGGTAGTTCACACTCTGTTAACTTCAATAATAATATTTAAAACTAGTGGTGCATGGCATAGTGCCTTAAGGCAAATTGCTCGAAGTTTCTGTACGAAAAATTAAAATTTTTAAAAAAGCTTTAAAACTTTCAAAATTTTTGAAAAAATTATATTTTTGAGAGTTTTGAAGAAAATTGAACTTTTTGAAAAATTTTATATCTTCTTTATATTTTGAAACTTTTTGAAAATTTTGAACTTTGCAATTTGAACAGCAGCAATCGTGCTGGGTGGCTATAAATAAATTTGTGCCCATCATTAAAATCTGTTTAAAACATCTGACAATTTTATGTACATATGTCTAATGATCATTTTTGATTTACTTTTATTGAATTTTACTTTTCGATTGAACCTCCGAAACCGCTAGACTTGCCTATCCCAAAATTTAGTTTATTTATGTCAATACAAGTATAATGTTTTTTGAATTATTGAAATTATTCAAGTCGGGCGCTCCGTTCTCTCTAAAACTGAATTAACATTTTTGGCACTTTTTGCCCCGTATCTTCAAAACTAATCAAACTAATCAGCACGTCTTTTCATCAATGGGAATCGAATGTTTTTTAAATCATTCAAATCAGCTAATTCGTGCGCCCGAAATCGTGGACGAAAATTTGTATCCGAACACACACACACACATACATCCATTTTTTTTAAGGTATTCCAAAATGTTCAGAAACCTCTAAAACGTAAAGATATATACAAATTTTCCTTGCCGATTTTTTGCAATTACTGTAACTTACCCTACGGGAAAATAATAAAATTTCAATTTTATGTAGCCAACTATCCCTAATTCAACAAAATTATTTTGTATATAATTTTGTTTATAATATAAACTATACAATGATTTTTGCCAACCTGTAAAATTTGTGATCGAAATCAAATTCTAATTTGTTAAAACGATAAATCCGATATTGCGCAAATATTCAATCCCGCCGTTCCAATTTGGGCCACACAAGTGTTTGCCTACCTAAAGAACCTATTTCCCTTCTGTTTATTTCGTAGAATCAATAAACAAACAATCGTAAAGCACTCCATGGATACTCTATCAAACTGTGACATGTCATATTTTTCGATATTTTTTCAATGCCGTGTGTCTACCTAATGGTTAGTATTATTTAGGTAAACCTGCCTATATCAAGCTATTGTTGCGTGCCAAGCACCATTGTTTGAAATGCTCGCTTGTACACGATACTTGTACCATACAGAACATCAAAATATTGGCTTAACGTCAAAATGACCGATGCGGGCTGTATTTCAAATCGAAAATAGAGAAATCAGAAACTACGGCGGACAATCAATCAAAATCAATATCAATCCTTATTATGGGTCTTTATGCATTAATAACTCTAATTGAAATTCGTCAAGAAATTATTAATTGTTTTAATTGGCTCTTGAAAGAACCGTTAGCGTAATACGAATGGAAACAGTTAAGTTGGAAAACAATAATATATAGAGTAAACGATTGTCTATAAGCGATTTTATTTGTTATTTGTGATGAAAGAGATCACTTATCACTTATGGTAATGTTATGACTTATTTTCAAATTATTTGACATAAAGAAAATACTTTGCATTATTTGGAATCACTTTACTGTATTTTTGAAAATCGTATAGTATTATGAAGAACAAAGCATTATGTATCTTTTCCCAAAATTGTTCAATTTGAAAATAAGTTCTATCTATCATACCGTACAATGAGATTTTTCACTTTAATAAATTTTATTATTTAAATTATATTTAAACTATTTAAATAAGCCGGTCAGCGAATTCATTTCCTCCATTTTTTCTGCAAATGCAAAATGCACTTTACAATTAAATGATCATATTTTGGATAAAAGAGATTAATCGAAAAGTTCTAAAGCCAACGAATTTGGTTTTAACTAATAAGACATAATAATAATAAATGTTTGCAATAATTTACAGCATTTTTTAGAATTTAATTCTCCGAAAATTAGTGTTGGACAACATATCTGTTGCAAATATAATATAACTGAGCGCAAGTGGCATTTTGTCTTTAAACAAGTTGTATTTAGCAATATTGGATAGATTCAGCTACTTTTCATAATGCGATTTCAGATTAATTCATATTATATATGTTGCATATATCAATACTTTCAATATTTTTTTTGTATTAAATCACTTTCCATGGACTATTGGACTATTCGCATGATTTCAAAGACCATAAACTCTATCGATATGCAAAGTTTTATTAAAAACTTCACAAATAATTTGTTTAGCAATTAATTACAAAGAAACTCCCCGTTCGATCTTTATCAAAAACTAATCAGCACTATTCATATTCTCAAATGCTATCTTTTGAAAAAATTTTGAATGTTCAAAATCGGTTCAGAATTTTTGGCGAAATGTTGACGGCAAATTTTGCTCCTAACTGGTAATTATAAAGAAGTGTCTGGGCTGATCGTTGCGCAAAACTATTCAATGCGAGTCCTTATCGAGTTTCATCATTTTTGAGAAAATATCAATAAAATATGAAACTTTCCCTAAATGCTCATACACAGACACACTTTGTCGATAAATCTTAAAATAAGCAAATAGGATTTTTTTGGCGAAAACAAACTTTATTTTCTGGAAGTTTGCAATAATAGTAATAAAACATATCAACATATTGGGAAGTAATAACAAAAATCTACAAAATAAAACAAATTGTCTATATTAGATGTGTGGCGTATGTTTTCCTATGCAGTTTTACTGCTGAAAACGAAATCTAAAAAATTGACCTCCAATCTCAAAATTGGAAAAAATATAAAAATAACAAACTATTCGATTTAGTAATTCTTCTGTATGATACTTAAAATCTTATAATTTTTGTCGTTTTCTGGCTCTTTTGACTTTAATTGATTATTCACCTAAATGATCTGTTAAGTTTTATTTTGTTGAATACAGCAGTATTTTACCAACACATTTTCAGATATTCAAATTGCAAACATGGTTGCAAATTACTCAGGAGCAATGGGGAGGAAATATGTTTGCAAATTACTGATCATTTTAGATCATTTAATTGAATCGCAATAGTCATTTAAGGTAAAAAGAGTCAGGAAACTACAAAAATTACAAGGTTTTGATTATTATGCAGAAGAATTACTAGACGGAGATTTGGTCGTTTTTTTTTTCAATTTTTTGCCATTTGACCCCAAATTTTGATTTTAGATTCGTTTTCAGTAAAAACTACATTGGAAGACCTATGCCGCACACTCAATACAAAAAACTATTTTTATTTTGGACCTGTGTGATTTAATGACAACTAATATGTTGTACAAATATCTCATTTCTTCAAGCATGGATTATTTTGTGTTGTGTAATAAATCGAAATACTCAAATTTTTTGTTAGATTATTTTGTATAGATTATTTATAATAACTCAAAAAATCTCCAATTATGAGAAAACCTTTTTGATAAAATCTTAAATCAACATTTAATTCTTTTGTTCATGTTTTGATAGTCGCGTTATGAAAGCGTCGCGACGTATTCTAAGCCTGATTGACATTGGCCCATTGATAATCTGTGATTGATAGTTCATAATAATACACGGCAGAAATCGGTTCGCTTTAATCGAAATTTTGTGTGACAGAAAAGCGCTCCGAGGGATCGTTGTCTGAACTCTGAATGACTTGATCATTCGCAGGAGTTTGCTCCAAGTTCCCAACAATATTGAAGGGGTTGATATTGATTATTTATATTGAGATTTCAATATAATGCTGGTATTGACAACTGATCCGTAATGACAAATTCGGGATTAGATTGTCTGTCTGTCCCACGATTAAAGTTCTTTAACTACATTTCCTAATTTTGTGTACAAAAATCTATATAGTAGAGAAGACTAGGTATGGTTGTGCCACTTTTTTTGATCAGCCATTATTTTGTTAATTTAACAGTTAGCTGCGACTGAAGTAAATTCAATGGTAACTTAAACATTTGTCTGCGTGGAAATACTGAAATACTGTCATAATTACGCAGGATTAGTCATAAAATCAAATCATACAGAAAAGGGCCTTTGGCACAATCGTCGCTTGTGACAGCGATTGGGGTTAGTAGTGACATACATAAAAATAGGTTAAAAACATAAGGTAGCACCAAAATGGTTTATAAAGACTTTTATTGAAGTTAATAACAATAATATGTAATATTATGTAACACAACACAACATAAACGTTTAACTAGTTGAAGGCGCATTTAGCCTGAAGGCAAGTTGCATGAACTTCCCGAAATGTGTAAATAATATACTTAATCGATCCAATTTTAGAATAAGCAACTTGATCCATTCCCAACTAATATCTTTCGAACAGTTTTTGATTTTTTAAAATCGGTTCGGTAGGATGAGCTTAAATGTCGATGAAATTTTAACACTTTTTTTCAACAGTTAATTACAAGAAAAAGGCTCGGTAGATTTTCACCTAAAATTTATCAGTACCATTCCCAACTAATATCTTTCGAACAGTTTTTGATTTTTTAAAATCGGTTCGGTAGGATGAGCTTAAATGTGGACGAAAAGTTCAACACTTTTTTTCAAATTACAAAGAAACGGCTTGGCAGATCGTCGCACAAAACTGACAAACGATAGTCCTCATCGAAATACATCAAATGGCTTTTAAATTTCTGAAATCGGTTCAGGCGTTTTTGAGAAAACGTTGATCAAAGGTCTAATTCTGACAAATGCCAAAAAAACAATACCAATTTTTGCAAACTTTGACGAATTTTTAAAGCTGAACCAGTTATCGTAGAGCCTTTATTACAAGAAAACGGCCCGGCCGATCTCTACCAAAAACTAATCAGCACGATTCCCAACCAATATCTTTCGAACAGTTTTTGAATTTTCAAAATCGATTCAGAATTGCGGGCTAAAACGTAGACGAAAAATTTTTCACTTTCCTGCGATTTATAAAGAAACGGCTTGGCCGATCGTCGCACAAAACTGACAAACAATAGTCCTCATCGAGATACATCGAATGGCTTTTAAATTTTTGAAATCGGCCCAGCCGTTTCCGAGAAAACGTCGATTTACGGCAAAAAATCTGTTCACATACACGCACACACACACATACACACACACACACACATACTTTTTCCAAATTTGGTCTCATTCGATTCAGAATGGCTTGAAACGTCGAGAAAACGTAAAATTAGAGAATCGGATTTTTTGATGAAAACATAAACTTCTCCTTCGGGAAGTTAAAAAATGCTTATGAATAAAATAAAATAAAACAATATTTAACAAAGCATAATTTTCTAAACAAAGTTAACAAGAGTTCTTTGTGATTTTTTTTCTTATATTAAATTTACTTCTTCCTTTCTCTTTCGTATGTTTTCTTAGTTAAGTTAGATTTTTTTCTGTTAAATCTTCACTCTAAACGGACAAGAGATACATGTCACAACCGTACCCCAAATTTTGTCACAACCGTACCCAAAGCACACGTTTGATAACAAATCGTCATTATGAAAGCTAAATTATATAAGCAAAAACTAATTGCTGGTAAATAACTACTAATGTTCAACTTACAGCAAAATAACAAACAAATTAAGCTATCTGTATACATTTAATCGTTATTATTATAAAAATTCGAACACGAAATCTTACTTTTGACTTTTTAAAGGTAGTAACGACTGTCACTACCGTGCCCAGTTTTCCCTAACACAAGGACTTTAAACAATCAGTCTGATATCTATATGGTTTTTCATATATGTATCTATTAACGTTTCATACATTAATTTTCTGAGCAAAAAATGATTAAATTGTAATTGTAATTATCAATGTTCTTTATTTTTCAATGATTCATTCAAAAGTTACTCAAAACTGGTTGGTGTTGGTATTTTGTCTTGAGGCAAGTTATATGAACTTCCCAATATGTGTAAATAATCGACTTGATCAATAAAAAATAAATTAATTTATGAGTGATTGAAAGTATTCTAAGTGAATTTATTACACATAATTGAAAACGAACGAACACTTAACGTTCGGATTTTCTAAAAGAAAATTTTCAAAAATCAATAATTTTTATAATTGAACCAGTTTCTGTAGGACTTTAATGGTTAAGTTTTTAGTATGTTCATTGAAACGAAGCACTCTATCGTTATACCAAGTAAATCGTCTAATTTTAATTTTAACAATCGTCAAAAAAACTACTACTTGTCGTAAGGCCGTAATATTTCAGTAAGTTCTATAAGACTATGATATATATTGCCAAAAAAAGTTTTATAAAAATTGGCTTAATTTTTTTTTCAACAGTTAACTTCAAGAAAACGGCTCGGTAGATTTTCACCTAAAACTAATCAGTATCATTTCCAACTAATTTCTTTCGAACAGTTTTTCATTTTTTAAAATCGATTCGGTAGTATGAGCTTAAATGTGAACGAAACGTTTAACACTTTTTTCCAAATTACAAAGAAATGGCTCGGCAGATCGTCGCACAAAACTGACAAACTTTAGGTATATAATATAATTAATATATAAACGACATTGAAGTATTGATATTCAAGTTTTTTTGGGTGATTTCTGTTTTTTAATGTTAATGCATATATAATGGTAGTAGCATAATACATACAAAATTTTAAATTATTTGTCAATATTTCAGTTTTGATTTTTATAACTGTTGATGTTTTTCACTAATATACCTAAAGAGCCTGACAAAAAGGTTAAGCCAATTTATAATTATATTTTATTCTAAATATTTATGTATACATATATGCAGTCGGCGATATTTACTTATATCGGCGTAATATACTTCAAACTAATTATTTTATTATGAACTAACTTATTACTTATCAAATTATAATATTTAAGTTTTAATACTTTACTAGTTTTGTAATATAATGGTAAAACTGCAGATGAGGAATTAATTATCGGTTTTGCATAAGAAAATATATAGTAAAGTTCGTTATCAACATATTGTATGTGTACGTACTTGCAGTAGTATCTCTTAGATATTTAAATTAAATATTCCATTAAATTAATATGAGGTAATTAATTAACTTCAAATTACTTAGTGCAGATAATTCAGTAATTATATTATATAATCAATTAGTGACCCCTTCGTCGTACTTAGACATTTATTATGCCGTTAAGTTGCTAATTTGATTTCTAGAGACAAACTTTGTTTTATGCTTCATTTATATTGGCGTTCGGAATCGACTTTATCGACAATATTAAATGTTTTCATTGCTAATTAGTATATCTAACTGCACTTCGTATATTATGCAGTTTATTATTATGCACGATCGGCTTATGTGCATTGTCAAAGCGATTATTCAAATATAATGAGATCCTAATTGATTTCTTATACCAGTAATTAATACTTAATCACTTCTTCGGTGATTTGCTATTAATGTGTTGATCAATTATTAGACTTGCCAATACTGATGTATTTAATGTGTTTGGAATAAATGTAGAAGCGAAATGCTGCTATTTTGGCAATTTGCCAAATAGTTAAATCGGAATTACAAAGCAAGTAAAGGATTTAATAACATGCTACTCCAACATACATACAGAAGGTTCCAAAATAAAATCTTTTAATTTGCAGTATTTTGTCTATAATTGGATTAAGTTTATTGGGTGTTATTTTATTTGAAGTCAATCTTTTTTTTATTTATTAATAATTAATAAAATAAACTAAATGAAAAATATCTAAATTCAAAATTATAATGTAAATGCTTTGTATGAGCAGCATCTTTAATAAAATAATGGTCCAAAAATCGAAATTGAAAATTTTTACATTTTATGTTTTGAAGGTTTCTGAACATTTTGGCAAGCTTCAGAAAAAATGGATGTGTGTGTGTATGTATGTATGGATACAATTTTTAGTTCAAGTTTTTGGGCGCACGGATCAACCGATTTGAATGGTCAAAAAAACATTCGATTCCTATTGCTAGGGAGATGTGCTTATTAGTTTTTGGCAAATGCAGGTCCAGCAGTTACGGAGATACGGAGCAAAGTGTGCAGAAAATAGAAATCGAGTTTTTAAGAGAACGGAGCAAAAAACGTGACCGAGAAATTGTATCTATACATACATACACAAACACACATCCATTTTTTCTGATGTTTCAATTTCGATTTTTGGACGATTACAATAACTTGCCCTACGGGAAGTTAAAAAAAAAATTCGTAATGACGGGGGAAGTGGTGATTGGTTTTTGGTAAAGGCAGTTTCAGCCGTTTCAGAGATACCGAGCTAAATGTACGAAAAATGGCAGTATTTGAGAGAAATAAGCATCCGATTTGAATGATTCAAAAACTTTCTGCTTGTGTTGAGGAAACTTTCGTCGTTGAGAAAGCTTTCGTCAACTCGTGATTTCCAAAAAAGCTTTTTTTTTAAATATCGAAAATAAATCGAATTTTAATATTTTTATAGCTAAAGTTTTAAAGCTCATTAATATATACTTTAAATAAATAATTTTAACTTTGCAATTCAGTTTATATAATTCTTTTAAATATTAGACAATGTTTCTTTATTTTAAATTCCATTGATTAAGTTTTGTATATTTAGTTTTCTGTAAACATATCAGTTACAGTAATTATAATAATCTATTTGAAACTATTTAATATTCTTCGAATATTTCATTACGGTACCGGAAGTTCCAGCTATTTGACTTAAGGCACGATGCCATACACCGCTAGTTTCATTTAGTTAGATTAATAAAACTTTTTGGTTCTGAGGTCATTAAAAATAATACCGATTTAAATATTTCAATGATCAATTTATATTTCAAATTTTCTAGTAGTAGTGTTAATATTGGAACTTAATTTTTAGATTAAGTTAAGTTAATAATAATAATAAAATAATATTTTTTAAGATGTATATTTATACTCTTTTTATATATAGTTATACTATTATAACTGATGAAATGTAATAAACGACTTTTTAATCAGCTTATATTTGGTTAAAACTTTTTCCATCGCAGTTTGTTATTCCTACATTTGACCTTAAGGCATGATTCGGGTGTCCAATAAACACAAAGGTTCCTAGATTGACCAAAATGTTTAGAATAAGAAAATATTTGTGGACTTCAGAATTACCCTAGGTCTGTGAAATTGCTTATACTCTAGAGATGTGACTAGATTTAATGAAGATACTCTGACGGATCCTTTTCAAGTAGGTGTTATTGCTTATTGCCCATCAGTAGCCTAGGCGGGACAACATTGGGCGTTCAGCCAGAAACTCCTCTATTATATTTGACCACAATCTGATATTGGCCTCACATTAATGATGATATGTTAAAATTCACAATGCATGTAGGATATTTTTATACGCTCTTATATTTAATAGCATATTATCATTGTGAAGTCATTTTTCCATAAAGCAACCTTAAAAGATATTTTGTATTGGTCCAGAAAGTTTTTGTTTTAATCATTATTTCTGGTAATGTTCAGATGCTATTATTTTAATGCACCAATAACTATGATATTCACTATTGCCTGTACTGATATTTTATCGAAGATCTATTACCAAATAATAAATATTTGGCTCTTCGTTTTGTATATTTACAAAAAGTTAAGAAGATTTGATCATAACATGTAAATATACTGAGACGACATTCTGAATCCTTTTCCCGCATTCCAGAGGTTCATGTGATATGAATTTGACACTTTCTGTCTAGACCCAAACTTTTCAAATAACTCTGGAGGATAATCTTTCACTAACAATAAGCTTTTCGTAGTGAGAAATAGAAAATTACATTTCGTGTCATTTCTCACATGTCGTGTGAGAAATAATAACAAAGTTGTTTATAATTAATTTTTTACCAGGAACATTTTAAGCAATATTTTTAAAAATATCGTTCAATAGTAAAATCCACAAAATAATAGGTAATTCTATGATTCAAATATTTCATATTTTGGATGATAACATTGGTTATTTTTTGGGGTTTTTGATGAACAAAATAAGATGTGTTATTAATAAATTTAAAAACTGGTAGTAAGATTGTTTTTTTCCTTCCAAATCAAATTAAGTTAAATGTATAGTGTCGTATATATATTTATTTTTTTTGAGATGTATAAATGAATAGATTTTCCTTTTCTGAATATGATGCAGTTCTTGAAAAGTAACACATTCATATGCTTGCATTTTGATAACATTTATTATAGAATTGATATGAAGCTTTTGAAGATTTAAATACATATATTTTATGAAATTAGGTGAAATATATTATATGGGTAATACATATGAATTTTCTACGCAAGGGTCTTGCACTTTTTCAATATCATATAAATATTGCAATACATTTTATCTCAATCAACATAATATATAATACATCTGATAAAAAAGGCGAGAATCAGCAATTCCCTGAAAAAGACCACATTTCAATGTTATTAGTTATTATCATAATTCTCTTGACAAAAATAATTACATGTGCTTGTTCATAATGAAATATTATATTCCAATTGCCGCTACGGGTCGATCAGGGTATAGTTTGGCGTGGCGTGTTCGCCTATAGATAAAGCTTTTGCACAATTAAACAATTATAATAAAACTCTCAGGACTTTAAAAACAGGGTTTATTTTTACCTCATTTGTTATGTGGTAATTGTAATAGTAATTATGTTATTCGAATTATTGGTTAAAAATATAGACAAAAAAGGAAAAATTCAATTAGAATAAGGAAAACCAGTTTAGATGTAAGACTAGTTGCATGATCTTACCTTTTCCATAGATAGTTTATTAGTGAATTATAAAAATTGTCCCGCAATAATATTTTTAATCCGAATGAATAGCGAATGAGCATAGCTTTCTACAAAATAGTTTTGGATCTCAAAAATTGTCCGAAATTATTTGCTTATTACGAAGAAGTGGTTTTCTAAAATTTTAAGCATATAAAAAATATATTTCGAAAAAAGTTCTCAAATCTGTTTAAATTATTAAATTCTCTGAAATCTGCTCATGACCAGTGAATGTTAATAATAATGCAAACTTTTTAAATGATTTAATAATTTTTAAAATGTAAAAGAAATGTTAG
The DNA here is from genome assembly GCF_003426905.1 of Ctenocephalides felis. Lineage (NCBI taxonomy): Eukaryota > Metazoa > Arthropoda > Insecta > Siphonaptera > Pulicidae > Ctenocephalides > Ctenocephalides felis. Next base: position 16,731,403 of record NW_020539726.1, read on the forward strand.
GAGTTTATTATGGTTAACTGGTGTTTGATCTTATTCCATGCTTAAAGTTTCTCGGACGATTTGAGGATTTTGAAGTTTTAAACCTGTACTGGAATTTTTGGGAAAATATTGAAAGTTTTTTATGCTATTGAATGTATTGGCAAATTTATTCTAGGTTATTGAATTTATTGATATTTATCAAATAACATCTAAATTTTTAAATTAAGTGCATTTGTTTTCGAGGAAACAGGAGTGTTTGTCAAAATTTGCATTTACACCAGCACTTTTATTTGTGTCTAACGATTTAGAATGACTTTAAACATCGAGAAACGCAGGACTATGATAATTATTTCGTGAAAACATAAGCCGAATGAGGTCCAAAGGCCCAAAATTCTTATAGAAACTTGAATGGACACTTAGGGTTAACTTTTACTCCAGACTTAACAAACGGCACATTGAAGGGGTAAGTCTCACCCTGATGGCTTCTGTTTGCCAATGGAATTCTCCGACGTCCTCTGTCGCAAAAATTTTCAATATCGTCCATTGCAAAGTATTAATCATCGATCTCTTCTAATTGTTTATATTCTGTGCCTGATCATTAATAAAGATCGGAATCCATAATTCGCGCGTGCCTTGTGCCTTGGGCGACGTATCGGAACTCAATATATCCTATAAATTTCGGGGGTTGCTCGACCTTCTCTTAATCCATTGTGGCACTGATAAAATACACTCTCGCCAGTACCTTCCTCCTCCGCACATACAGGCTATATAATCCGGTGTGATTTATGATCAGAAGGCGTCATTGGACATATATATTAAAGGACTTTGAAGGATGGCCTTGACTTTATTAGGATAATAGCAGGGATGGACAAAAATTAGGTCTGGACTAATTTTGTTTATATATGTGAATACTGACGCTTCTCTGAAGCTTTGTGGTTAAGGTTATGAGCTGCCATTCAGAAGTCCTAGGTTTGATACTTGCTTCGGACAGTCTGATATTGAAGTATTGGTTTTTACTTGAAAAAAGGGTCATTTCTTGATGTTGCTGCGCCGATTAAAAATATCTCAGTATTAGAATTTCTCATAAAAATATTATCAGATGCATTATAAAAGCAATATCATCAAGAGGTCATCACGATAGCTCATAGTAATCGTAATGTTATGATTTCTGCTTATAAAAGAACAAATAAATATCAATACAGTATAAGGTAAACGCTTTTCTACGTTTGCCCGTTATCACATTACTTTTGGAAACTACTTTTAGGAGCCAATTCTCCGGTAAAATAGACCGTGTCATATCGTTATTATGGTAACGTATGAAATTGTAGTAAAAACGGTCAAAATGCTATGTATTCGCTGTGCGATCATGCAATTTACACATAAAACCTAACTTCACGTATACGTTATAAATATATGTGTATTTATGTAGAAAGATGCAGTTTTCTAAATCATCTTTCTTGATGTTTGTGAGTTTTCTAGCTTAGGTTTTATATCTAATACGCCTAACTTCACAGCAAATACATAGCATATTGACAACTATTTTATTACCATTTTAAATGAAGAAAGGAGCGCAACATAGCGTTACCATAACAACGCTATGTTACAGTCTATTTTACCAGAAAATTGGATCCTTAGTTTCAATTTTTTTTGATAGCTTTGTTTCCAGTGAATTAAATTAAGTGTTACAGCATTTAAAAAAATGTGCGAAAAACAGAAATTCTTCAAATTGTCTCTCAAGAAAGCAAAACGGTTGATAAAGCGGTTTTGAATATTCACGTAGTTTACGGTACCACTGAAGCATCATAAGAAGAAAATTACTTTTGTGATAATTTTCATATCTAAGACGTGTCATTTATTTTACAATACATAAACTGAAGCGTATTGCTAAAAAATTGCTATAAAATCTGTTTTAATAAACAACTACTTTATAAAGAAGATGCGACTGATTTGTTATGAAAAATATGCTCACTAAATTATTTCATTTAAAAAAAAAATTATTTTTTCATATTTTAGGGTGTGTAATTTGAATTTAACCACTATGATTGACACTGAATACCGCATATCTTAAGTCTTAACCATGATTTTATTATTTTTTATCATTCATAAATATTCACAAAATTTATTTAAAAAAATCCGTATAAATAGATATATCCTATCAATATATTTCACACGTAATTTATTTTTACATTTCTTTTATATTCATTTCCTTTTTTGAAAAATTATTGCGGACCTAATATTGGACTTGACTTAACTGCACAACTGGTAGGTCAGTTCCCTATATTTTGGGCACATATTTATCTTATTTATCTGCGAAACAAATAGCTTTATCAATTAATCTACGTCAGTGTGTATTTGGAAAAATATAATTTTTTTCTTTTAATTATTTGTTAGAAAAACTGCTATAAACAACAGCATATATTAAGAAGTGGTTCACTTCATTCGAATGAAAATATTTTTTTGTAAATATTTTTTGATGCATATACAATATTTTCATAGTTATTTTTTATACTGTTTACTTTTACACCATGTGACTATTTTTAGACAAAAAATGCTTTATGAACTTTAGGAGATTTCATAATATATTTTGCGACACATATATAATATCTAAAACAGATAGATATATCTAAATGTAAGATTCATATATTTCATATATTTCGATTACTGGATTACACTCATTACTGGAAAATTATTTTCATTAAATTAATTACATTAAAATTCCAAGCTTTAATGGTATTAAACTAACACTGCTATATTTAACAGTACTAACAATTTTAAAAAAAGAAAAAAAAATACAGTGCAATATAGTGAATTTATAATGTTTCACATGCATCTTTGTGCAAGCTGCTATTTCCATCATGAAAAAAAAATCAATAAATAACGTAATATTCTAGAAAACATCTAATTGAGTGGGAAATTGTAGAATAAACATAAAATTTATTTTGTGCATTTCGATACTATAAGTTTGTGTTTCATTTCTAGCAAAATTCAGTAAGTTTTAGCAAATTGTAATTTATAAGTTCTGAAAAGTTCAATTTTCAATTGATTCTAAAAAAAATTACATTTAAACAGAGAAGTTAATATGTATGTACATACATAATATATTATGAATATGCATATACATGAATGTATGTATTATATATATATCACATAAGAAAAATCAAGTAAATGATTTAATGCAAGTAGTGTGCTACGACTGTTAAGTTTTATAATATTGCATGTGACATGCCATTTTATTGTAAAAAAGTTATGTAATCAGAAACATGTTTTATATTCGTATATGTGTAGGTACTGTAACGTAACGTGGTACTAAAATTTTCATTACTTATGGATATCAAAATCGAGTAACTGCAATTACGTGATTTGTAGCTATATAGGATTTTATTATCGTTTCCTCATCAATCAATACGATTGTGCATATAAATATACCAAAGAAACTAGCTGTAAGTGGAATTCTGTCTTAAGGCAATTAGGGCATCGTGCCTTAAGGCAAATTGCTGGAACTTCCCGTACCAAAAATTATTATTTTTTTAAAAACGATTAACATTTTTGAAAAAATTTTACTTTGCAAAAATAAGATTTTTGAGAAACTATAAATTGGACAAAGAATTACTTTTTCTTGAAAAAAAATTTTTTTAAAAAAAAAAAATGTTTTCTTTATTTTGACATATTTTGGAAGATCTGAACTTTTTTTCAAAGCAATCGTACTGTCGCAACTGCATAGAAACAAAATATAAGCGCCGCGTCGCTGTCTAACGGATAAACATTGGTACGGAACCCATAGGAATGTAAACAAAATTCATACTTATTGTTAAAATCTCTATAAAATATCTGATAATTTCATGTGCATATGTCTAATGATCATTTTTGACCGCAAAATGGCATTTTTTTTTAATTTTATCGTTAGATCTCTGAAACCGCTAGACCTGCCTTCATCAAAATTTGATCAATTCTTCACCTTGTCAATACAAGTAAAATGTTTTTTGAATTATTAAAATCGGACGCTCCGTTCTCTTAAAAACTGAGTTACCGTTTTTGGCACTTTTTGCCCCGTATCTTCGGAACGGCTAGACCTGCCTTTGCCAAAACTAATCAGCACGTCTCCTTATCAATACGAATCGATTTTTTTTTAAATTATTCAAATCGGTTGATCCGTGTTCCCGAAATCGTCGACGAAAATTTGTATCCGCACATACATACACACACATACATACACACACACACACACACACACACACACACACATACATCCATTTTTTCTAAGGTATGCCAAAATGTTCAGAAACCTCTGAAACGTAAAGATATATAAAATCCTATATTTTCATTTTCGATTTTTTTGAGATTACTATAACTTACCCTACGGGAAGTTAATTATATATATGTATGTATATGTATATATATAAATATATATATATACAGTTATATATTATTTTATTTATATACGTACATAAATAGCTTGTAATTCTTCTTCCTGATCAACCATATTTATAGAGTCTAATGAGATGGTTAACTTTATTTTGTTTAATAATGCAAATTGAACATATAAAACGTAATCGTGGATTAAGAAAAGAAACGATTATTTGTTTAGTTTTTTCTTAATTTTGCAGCCGACTTTTGTTGGCGTTGGTAATATTTTTTTTATCCTTGTTATACTAATGAAACACTATAGCAACAACACAACTGTTCGAAGCGGGGGCTTAGGGCGGGGCACAAAGGTCCAATTTCACAACAAATGAACTGCAACACAACACATCACACGTTACAAACAAATGTGGTTTTTACCATTTTGCTAAAATTTGTCATCTGTCTTTTTTTATTCCATAAGGCGGGATAAGATGAGACAGCCAGGAGACAAACAGATTCAATATCTTAACAATTATTCAACCAATGCAAAATATAAATTTTAAGAGTACTGTTTTTTAAAAATAACACTGTATGTTACCTTGATCTGGTACTTCGTTAAAAATATTTGAGTTGGACTAACTATTTATATAATTTATTTCCTGTAAAATTGTTTTTGTAACTGAATTTACATTTCGGGGGAAGTCTCCGAGTGACGGACACCAAAGGTTATTTATAAATAAATCAAAAAATATTTTACGAAATGTTTATTAAATTATGACTTATGTTAGATAACAAAGTTAGAAATCAAACTAAATTAATAAAAACGCAACATTTGCTAAAAAATAATTAATACTATCAATCAAACTTTGGTAACAAGAAATATGATTTTACAAAGTGGCACCTAGTAACGGACATTTCAAAATAACCAGTATTGAACACATAGGTAGCCATCTACATACTCTAGAGTGACTGCACATGTGTGTTGGATGAATATTCTTAGATATTGCCAAAAAAAACACTATTCATTCACCCTTTTGGCTGGGCCACACCGATGCTCTAAGTTGGAGCTTTCATCATAAGATTTTCATTCTTTGATTAGGAAATACGAAAAATGGCGGTATGTAGTGACCGGTAGCACTCACATAGAACAAAATTAAATAATTAAAATAAATTACGTCAATTCTCACAAAATATCAATATGTTTACTGTCCGGCGCTAAGAGACGACTTTTGTAATGAATTTTCAAACATTCCTGACAGCGACGTATGAATTAAAGAGCGGGTTATACATCTTCTGGCCTTTACTTTCAAATAAAGTTATTAAAGAATTACTTGTTTTTGAGATATCTTGCTCTACCTCCCTGATAATTTTTGGTATTCTGTGCAAATGAATGCCTATATGTGAAAGCATCATTTTTAATCATTTTTTCCTTGAATATAGTCAAAGTAATTTCAAACTTTTATTTCACAATCCACATTTCATCTTTCAATAATATCCACATAACTCAGCGGCCGATACAGCCGTAAAATAGACCTTAATATTATGTTTTGTAATAGTTTTCATACAAAATCGTACTAAATACTGTCAAAAGCCATGTGGTTGCTCCACATATAACAAATACATATTGCATTTTTTTCTTTTTTTAATTAATTTTTTTTATTGCCTTGACCCTAATATTGGGTTACATTTATCTGAATAACATTAACATTTAATATTTCATTTGTTTAAGTTACACCTGAAATATTATACGGTACACCGATGTCTACATTCCTTATATTATATATGTTTATTTGATAGTTTGTCGTAAATCTCTCGGAGTTCAGATCAAGTAATTTAACTTGCTGTAAATGTTGTGATATAATATATGTTTCAATTAGTTCCTACAAGTTAGGTACACTTGGAAAATGAATTATACATAATCGTTTTATCGCCATAAAATGTATATTTAATTGACGCTCATCTTTAATATATTTTTTTTTTGGTATTTGACCATATGGTGTTTTTGTTGCTAGATTTTAGATTTGAATAAAAATTACCAAATTTTGTAGTAATGCTGTTTGATTTTATAGCAATTTAAATATATCCAAAGTAGATGTGTTGTCTTGCAATTTATCTATCCCAAATAATATAAAAGTGTTACTATTTGTTAGAGATTCTTTCGTTTAGGATGACGTCAAACATGGGTCAAAAGTCTGGAGTAAAATTAAGCATTTTTTGCAGTATTTTTCATTAGCTGATGATGCTCATGTAATTAGCATTCATTATCTACCTATTTCCCACTGAGTACACAAGATAAAATAATTATGAACATTATAGTCCAAATAATTGCTCTACCCGAAGCTTAGCTTACATTTGATTATTATTACATGCTTTACTTACATATGGGTACTAATAATACTTAATTAGCATATAGGAAAACAACTTTAAATTAATTTTTTTAATCAAATATTCTTCTGGATTATTTAGTAAAATAAAATTGTGTTATATAAATAAATTTTAACACATTCAAATGAATTGTGTAGCTCGCCATTCCATTTGTTATGTAGTATATTATACTGATTAATGTGAATTTATCACAACAGGATGAGTTATATAACAGGAGCGAACTGGGATTTAAAAGAATATTATATATAAATACCTACTAATGGCATATTTGCAAAGGCCCGAGATTTCAAAGAAAAATATATTTAATTTTGACTACATAGATTTAATAATTCATAAGAATGGCTCAAACTGAGATATATTATTTTCATTTCTCTATTTTCTGCAAACTTATACAACAAAAATTATATTTATATCTATATTTATAAATAAGTTAGTTCAGATATGACGCTAATTAAAAAACTGAGTAATTAAAAGTTACAGATTTATTAGAACCATAAGTTTTGTCTTACGTGGAGCCGTAATAAGTGGAAATAAACTAAAAAATACTGTTAAAAGCATTACAATATTTATATATTATATACATATACTATTAAATACATATATACACAGTAAAACCTCGTTAAAACTATTATGTTTGACACAATTTTTCGCATAATACGCCACTTTGCGCCGATTTCTGCACTTTGAGTTTCCTATTTTAGTTTATAATGTCGATCAATAGTAAATATTAAAGTCAACTACTAAATTTGTGATAATTGTAACTAGATTTATTATTTTAAAATGTTATCGGCGTTGTAATTGATATTATCTTATAGATAGTTCTTATAGTGCTTTATGCTTATTATTAGAATGCTATTTGATAATTATCTTTTTGAGTTTTACAAACTCACCTTGAATCCACTATGAAACAAAAAGCAAAATAAGCTGAAAATTTTAATGAACATTTGCTCGCAATCTTTTATCTCGGGTTCAATTCTTAATTAGAACAACTAGGTATCAAGCAGTATGATACCAGACTGAGATCATAGATAGATTGTATGTATTGCTGCTAAACCAATAACAAAATTTTCATTTTTTTTCAATTTTGTTGAAACTCGCTATTAAAACGGTACTCCTTATTTGGCTATTTTTCTCTGTATATTCCGTTACAGAAGTAAATTAATAATCAGGAGCTATTTCCATATAAATTGACCAACCGTTTCTTGCACATAAGCTGTACTTAAAAAGGGATTTCACCTGTCAGTAAAATTAACGAGTAATTAATTTTACAAGCTAAGGGTGAACTGAAATAAATCGTATTTTGATTACCTTGACTGCGGTCTTTTGCATACGTAAACAACAACATCAATCGTTATTTGCATTCATTAAATAATATTTGAAATGTACGCAGGAATTCATAGGTAATAGAAACATTATTTGATAACTATTTTGAGAAAACATTGAATTTAATAAATATTTTTTTTTTAATAAAATAAATATTTTTATACTTAAGTAATTTAATCAAATTTCACAAAATTAACAATATATATAACATATATATATATATATATATATATATATATACACCTAAGTCTGTTTTTACACGGTCTTTTTGTACACGGTTTTGATATAACACGGTTTGAAAATTGAATATTTTTAAATTTTTTACACGAATTTATTCCATTTAGCACGATTTGAAATTTTATGTACCTAATTTTTTTTTGTCAAATTAAATTTTTGCGAAGTATGTTCATATCACAAAAAAGTATTTATGAAAGAAAAAAGTCTGAAACCATCGATAGTATCGATAGTTTGCAAACACTAGCTTAAAGATTTAAGTGAATTCCCCTTTAGCGCGTACAAACAATTTTTACTGGTCAAAGCAAATGTGAATAGCACTAATTTAATTCTTGTTCTTAAAAATTCTTGTTTTTCACCAATTTTAATAGGTTTTAGAGATTAGGAACAAATCACGCATTTTTGTATAAGAACAATGTCTTTTTTTACACGTTTTTTTTTTTACACGGATTCTTCTGGAACTAATCTCCGTGTAAAAACAGACTTAGGTGTATATATATATGTGTGTGTGTGTGTTTGTATGTTTGTGTATATAACACTTTTTAGATTGAAAACAGAAGTCAATGTTAAATTAAATATATAAAATAATAAAAACAGAGGTAAATATATATGGCTGTGTTAATTAAATTTGACCGGAAGATTTTATACTTTCCTGTAATAAAATTTTCATATTACACTTCACATAATAAAGTAGCAGCACTAAAATTATATCGTTATCTACAGGTTGGTTTAATTAACTTATTATATATATATATAAGATTGAGGACAAATATTTGAAATTAAAGCTGTAAAAATTTATCCACAGCTATTAAACGACGGATAATAAACTTTAATTAAATAGCAAACTCTATATTTATGATATTAAATTTATTAACAGGGTTAAAGCTCTGCGGGTAAAAAGGTCCATCACCGATATTTCAAAAACCAGTGAAGTTAGAAGCTTTTTAACAACAATATTTGAAAGTAGAGGGCAAAAGATGTATAACAAGCCATCACCTTGATTATTACGACATTGCTTTTGGGAAATAACGGAAGTGTTTCAAAGCCTATAACAAAAGTATGTTCTTTCGTTGTTAGTTTTTTTGGTTGTGGACACTGTTGTTTAGTTTAAGAGACCTTAATATAACGTTCAGCTATACGATATTTAATTGCTTTATAAAATGTATTGTTATTTCTAAGTTAGATTCAACTGTTTTCATATATAACCTTTATAAAAGTTTACATGAGGGTGGGGAAAAAGAACCAACTGAACCTGCATTCAGGCAAGTAAATTATGTTAAAAAAGCAATTTTACTAGAAATAAATTAAATAAATAGTTATTTCAACTTTGCTGGTGATTATCTCTGACAAAATACCAGACCTAGGTTATATGCAGTGTTAATTTTGTAAAAAATGTACCCATGAAATTTTATTTTGCTTTGGTTGAATAATGCAGCTACTATTTTGCCAAATCCCTTTGAAATTAAAAATAAGACTTTGGATCTGTTTGCCCCAGTTTACTCCGCCTGTGGGGTAAAAAGGACCAGGTGATGAATTTTTCAAACCAAAAAAATACATTAATACCGTGATGAATTAGCTGGCAGGGATGTTTATTTGATATGTCTTATTTGTTGTGATATTAGGTTTGGTTTTCAAATTGGGCCTTTGTGCCCCGCGCTACCCTTTATATATATGTAATATAAAATT
>NW_020539726.1:16741450-16763922 GCF_003426905.1 Ctenocephalides felis
AGTATTGGTTCTGATCATCTACCTATTATAATAAAGTTGCATTGCACATTTAATACAAGGATGTGTTGGTATCCTGGTAGAAAATGGAACACAAAACAAGCAAATTGGGAAAAATATGGATCAGAGATCGAAGATATTCTGGAGACTTCAACAATTCCTTCCAACTGCGAAGAAAAATATAAGTTTATCCAAGATACCATAAATAAGGCAGCAGCAAAGCACATTAAACAATATAAAGTATCGGATACCTTTAAACCGGCCATATGGTGGGACAAAGACTGTGAGATTCAAAGAAGAAGAAGAAACGAAGCCTTTAAGAAACTAAGAAAGGAATTTAACTACGAAAATTACTTGAGTCTACAAAAAGCAATAGCACAAACCAAACGACTGTTTAAAACAAAGAAAAGAGAAAAATGGCGTGAGTTAATAAATTCGTTCAATATGAATACAAATATAAACAAAATTGGAACACTATCAAAAAATTCAATAATAAAAATAATAGACAGAACCAACACCATCAAATGAACGATAACTTTTACGAGGCAATTCTTAAGACGCATACTCCCGATTTTGTTCCTGGACCTACGCTATATAATTAAGTACGGCCGGAAGACTGGATTGATGACAATGAACACGAAGAATTAATGAACGCATCAAACATGAAGAACTTGAACTGGCGCTAAAGGAAAAAAGAGACAGCTCTCCGGGATTCGATAACATAACATATATCATGATTAGCAAAAGCCCTAGAGCATTAAAAAACCTAATAATTGAGATGTACAATTATATATTGCTGTCAAACTGGATCCCTGAAGAGTGGAAAAGAGCGGTATTAGTTCCCATACTAAAGCCACAAAAAGATCCTGGTAATTATAAATCTTATAGACTAATAATGCTACTACCCTGCCTTTCAAAAAATTTGAAAGTATTCTAAAAAAGCGATTAGAATGGCATATAGAAAAGAATTCAATATTAAATAAATATCAATTTGGTTTCAGAAGAGGAAAAGGCACGATTGATTTACTCAGCGAACTCCTTGTGGATCTATATGGCGCGTTGACAGAAAACAAATATGTTCTATTAGTTACGACAGATGTAGAAAAAGCCTATGATCATGTAGATCACCAAATACTCAAAAATAAATTAACAAAAATAAATATTCCAATCAAAATTACTAACACTATTATGTCACTTCTATCCGATAGAAAGATTTATGTTAGAAACCAGAATCGACTTATAGGTCCAAGAATATCTTATAATGGTATACCTCAAAGCTCGATTTTAAGTCCTATATTATTTAACATCTATACGTTGGATTTCATAGAGACAGGAGGGTCAAAAGTGAAAAAATTACAATATGCAGATAATTTAGTCATGTATATTTCTTCGCGATCATTACAGGAATGTAGGGATGAAATGAACAGCTCTTTAAGAAAAGATTTAGAATGGATGCGGGACAATAAACTCACACTTGAACCTCAAAAGTCTAAATGCATAATATTCACTAGGCATAGGTTCCGAGAAATTACATTAGTATAAATATAGACACGATTCAAATTAAAATATTGGATAACATCAAAATTCTAGGAATGATATTGGATACAAAATTAACTTTTAACAAACACGTTAACGAAATGTTAGCTAAATGTGAAAAAGGAATCAATATCCTCAAACGAGTAAGTGGCACCACTTGGGGTGCACATCCTAGTGTCTGTCTCTCGTTATATAAAGCCGTTATTAGACCCCACTTCGACTACGGGTGTCAAATTTATGGAGGGAGTTCTAAAGGGTTACTGGATAAACTAAATAGAATACAATATTCAGCTTTAAGAATATGCTTGGGAGCACTGAAGTCGACACCTACAAATTTATTGTTGGCTGAAGCTGCAGAAGCTCCATTAGAGATAAGAAGACAGGTTATAACTAATAGGTTTTTGATTAAAAAATTTAATTATGATCATGCATGGATACGCAATTGTTTAGAGCCACTTGCAGTTCTGCATTTTTGAAAATAGATTCTGGTATAAAAAACCAATACCACCTTTAATTGCTGGGTTTCATACCCTTAAACCGCCAGAAGAAGAAATGATGGTAAATAACAGATTGACATACTTCTCTATGTCTTGGAAAGGCTCGTTTCCTAAAAAGTACATACATTTATCAGATGATTTCGATAATGAAAAGAAGATAGACAAGAAATTAATAAATCAGAAACTGAACAATTTAATGCTTTCAAGATGGAATAATTTTGTCCAAAATATATACCGACGGGTCAAAGACAGAAAATGGGGTTGGATGCGCAGTTTGGATCCCAAGTCAAAATATTCAACTTCAAATTAAAATACCCGACTGGGCTACAATATTCACGGCGGGTGAAGTGATGGCTATTAACGGAGCATTAGACCTAATCAAGAAACATAAATTGGAAAAGTTTTAATTTTGTCGGATAGTAAATCTGCTTTACATGCTTTAAATATACCTAAGTATTTTGGCAATCCACTAATTTTCGACAGTATTAGAAAGATAGAAAATTTAATTAAACAGAAGCATAATATTGAGTTAATATGGATAAGAGGACATGCGAATATCATCGGAAATGAGATCGCGGATGGACTGGCCAAAGATGCACATAGCACATCCACGATTGTAAATAAAATTCCTGCAGTAGACCTTAAAGGAATAGTTACAAAAAATGGAATGACTCAATGGCAAAGGGTATTTGATCAAGACTCACGTTTGAAAGGAAAACTTTACCAACCGTGTAACCCGAAGGTATCGAGAAGAACATGGTTTCAAAATATTAAATGGAACAGGAGAAAATAACAACAATCTGTAGACTAAGGCTATCACACACAAGGAATAACAGTCATCTATTCAGAATGGGTATCAAAGAAGATCCATTTTGTGCTTGTAGTATCATATTAGATACATTGGACCGGAATTGGATGAACGGAAGAATTTGTATAAAAGACTACAAACAGCTAAAAGTACAATTTCCAGTGAATGCAAGACACATTATTAGTGAGTTTTGCTGGATTTCATGAATGATTGTAACATAAAATTGTAGTGACTTAGGAAAATCAAGTTAATGAAGATACGTTAGCATTATTAATTTTTCTTGTTTTTTGTATATCCATACAGAAGTAATATTTTGTAATGTATAATATTGTATTTTGTAATATGTATTTAACTGATATTGGCTAAAATGTTCGTATAGAACGAGGCCATTTTAATAAATAAAAAAAAAAAAAAAAACTTTGGCCAACTATATTTAACAAGTATCCTCTTCAATGTTCGCTTATAGCCTTGGTGTCCACCAAGAGGTTTGCAATTAAATTCATTAAATATATTAATTTTATCTCCTTCGGTAAGAATATCATTAAGAGGAAAATTGTGTATATAAATCTTAATATTAAAGTTCTTAAATATAATTCTAATCATGGCTCTTATTTCAGACCAATCAGGCCGGTCTGATTCATTAATTAAAATAGGTAATGAGAGTTCCTTCACATTACGCTCTAAACATAATTTCTTTAAATTACAAAAAAGTTTAAATAGAATTTGGTAATTTGTGTTATCAGTCTCCTTAACTCGCGTGATTAAATAAAAAACAAAATTATTATTGTATTCAAAATAAGCTATTTCACCTACTACCCTTTTTTGATTAACTAATTCATTTAATTTATTAAATTTGTTCTTAAATAAGCAAAATAATGGATTCGAAGAAATGAAATCTTGTGGAGAATCTATACAGATAGACCTTCTATCAAAAACTAAAAATTTGTCATTTGTTTCTTTTACATTGGAGTTTAAGATGGGTTGAGTCTCTAAAGTTTGTTTGAATGTATTATAGGAAAAAGGTTCAGCAGTAAAAATTCGACTAAGGGCATCAGCATTTGTGTTAGCTTTGCCCTTTTTATAAATAATTTCATAATTGTACTCTTCCAATCTTATCCTCCATCTCATTAGACGAGACCCAGGGTCTTTTAAATTAAATAACCAAACTAAAGGTTTATGGTCTGTGACTATATTAAACTTAAAGCCATAAACGTAAGGTCTAAAATGTTGAACTGCCCAAACAATTGCCAGAAGCTCTTTTTCTGTTGTAGAATAGTTTACTTCTGCCTTATTAAGCGTTCGACTGGCATAAGATATTGGCAAATCCTTTCCGATAGGCCCTTGCGACAAGACAGCGCCTATTGCCTTGCCCGAGGCATCAGTGGTTATATTAAAAGGTAATTCAAAATTTGGATACTGGAGAATAGGCGTTGAAGTTAAAAGGGATTTTAGGGATTCAAATGCAACTTGTTGCGAGGAGGTCCAATCAAATTTCACACCCTTCTTTAAAAGTTCTGATAAAGGTCTACAAATCTTGGAAAAATTTTCTATAAATCTTCGATAATACCCCGCAAGCCCAATGAAAGATTTTATATTTTTGGGGTTACTCGGAATTGGAAAGTTCTTGACAACTTCAATTTTAGAAGGATCAGGCTTAATGCCTGTAGAAGTTATAATATAACCTTAATAATAGACTTCCTCGCAAAAAGAAGTTGCATTTACTGGGCTGAAGTCTCAATTTATTCCTGCGCAATCTTCCAAAGACTTCGTGAATTCTCTTGCAATGTTCTTCCAAGGTATTTGAATATATAACTACATCATCTAAATACACAAAAACATTAATACCTTGTAATCCAGTCAAAACAGAATTCATCAGTCTTTGGAAAGTTGCAGGAGCGTTTTTTAAACCGTAAGGCATTCTCTTAAATTCGAAATGACCCGAAAGGGTTGAAAAGGCAGTTTTTTGCTTATCTTTCTCATTCATGGGTATCTGATGGAAACCGGAAGCTAAATCAAGTGTTGAAAAATATTTAGAGTTTCCGAGTTGGTCCGAAATTTCAGTAATATTGGGTAATGGGAAAGAGTCACCAACAGTTGCATCATTTAATTTACGAAAATCTATAACGAGGCGCCATTTAGTAATACCATTATCAGATTTCTTGGGCACTACTAAAAGGGGTGCATTCTAAGGACTAACACTATGCTCAATTATATTATCTTTTAACATTTAATCTATTTGACCTTTTATCTCACTTTTATGAGATTCAGGTATTCTATATGGCTTAACATTATTGGAACAGTTCCCGGAATAGCCGTAATTGGATGTGATATAGAATTTGTGAAAGGTAGTTTATCTCCTTCTACGAAAAATATGTCATTAAATTCTATACAAATGGTCTCTAATAATTGCCTTTCCTCACGGTTCAAATGTTCATTCCTTACACTAGCTAAAATTTTGTCTAACCTATCTGAA
Organism: Ctenocephalides felis; assembly: GCF_003426905.1. NCBI lineage: Eukaryota > Metazoa > Arthropoda > Insecta > Siphonaptera > Pulicidae > Ctenocephalides > Ctenocephalides felis. Next base: position 16,746,762 of record NW_020539726.1, read on the forward strand.
CTAAAGTTAGCAGAAACACTATTTACACGAAAAATATCTGAAGTAGATTCGGTGGTCTCTGAATTTTCAACCTTTTCTAAATTAAATTGGGTAATTTCAATTTGACTAAATGTTCATTTATATTTACAACATTAACTAAACAACTTAAATTATTAGGAGAAACTAAAGAATTTGGTATAAATACGCCTTTACTAATTTCTGTTTTTTCAATTATTCCTAAACAATTTATGTTAGTAACTACCCTAACTATCGTTTCTGATCGCGGCCCTAATGTTACTTGTGGCGTAAAATTTAAGGGAAAAGATTTAGTATTTAAATTTAACTTTGATTCAGGAATATTTATTTGCCCACCGAACGTTTTCAAAAAATCTAGACCTAGGATGCCATCACCATTAATTGGTAGATCATCCTCAACTATACTAAAGTCATGGCTAACTATTTATCCTCTAACAAAATTCTTAAATTCGCTTTCCCTAATGTATCTATAACCCTACCCGACACACCAGTAATTTTTATTTTATTCTCTAAACTAATTTTTACGTCTACATTGTGTTTTAACTTTGATACCTTAACTATACTGATTTCCGCACCCGTATCAACTAGTAAGTTGATTCTGCCTTCCTCAGTATCTAAAAATTCTAAATTGACATATGCTAAATTATTCTTGTTTGACATACATGAAAGTTGTACTGGCTTAAGTTCGCTAGCTTTGCAAGTCTCTTTGCTGGTGGACGGCCTATCTAAACTATTGACCTTATCTAAACTATCTACCTTATCAATACTATTTATATTTTTATCTATGCTTTTGTCTACAAGATTAACTTTAGAGCGATGTCGCTCATTAAAAATTCTTTTTCTACATTCTTTAATTATATGGCCTGGAAGCCTGCAATAATTACACCTAACGCCTTCTGTTTTAACAAATTCGGGTTTAAAATTTGAATGAGGAAATGTTCCTGAAAAATTATGATATTTATTATTGAAATTACATTAGAATTTATAGAAATCTCTTCTTCAGTTGCTGTCGCTATAGCCGAATCAGGATCTGTGGCCTTACACTTAACTATAGTTTTTAATTCATTACGCAGACCCTCTTTAAAAACGTTATAAGCTTGTTTATTTAATAATTGCGCACAAAAGGGGTCTGTATCTGGATTATTATTCTCTCTAATAGTAGCACTAACTAACTGTCTCAAAATATTTCTAAAACGCAATGCATAATCTGTTACGCTTTCCCTCGAGCCCTGCCTACACTGACTGAATTCGATTTGTAATGAAGACACTGATCTAACGCTTAAATAAATGCTTCCCAAACATGATTTTAATTCAGAAAATTTGGTTATAGTTTTGTAACGTGTGGCCTCTAATGCTCGACCACATAACTTGACATGTAATATAAAATTTAAAAGTGAAAAATAATTGCTTTGATCGATATTATCAAAAATGTATGAACATGTATATAAAATTCACTTAATTTTGTATGATCATTGCCATCAAATCGTGGTACCATATCCATGGCCTTTTCGAAAGATAAAACTGGAGCCATGTTTTGATTTTCAGTTGGTAAAGTAAATTGATTTTCAGTTGGTAAAGGGATTGCAGGAAGTGAGGAAGAATTTGGAATTGGATTTGGTCTAGGTATGACGACTATGCTATTATTAAAGACAGCGCTACTTAAATCTAAATAGTTCTCACCAGAATTAATGATGCTTACACGACTCTCGAATATAGATTCTGCTGACAGGCTAAGTATTCTCTGCTCTGGAAGTAGGAGGTCAGCAATTTCGCGTTCTCCCGACATCAACACTAGATTTTGAACAATAGGATTAGTAAAATGGTAATAAAGTTAGAATTTGATATTAGAGTTAATTTCTATTTAGCATTGATATAAATATATATATATACTAAATTGGTAAAAATGAAGTTTGAAAATACATCTCTTCTATATATATAAAAGAGGATCGCTTTATGTTATAACAATTATAACTCACGAACGGCTGAACCGATTTAGATGAAAATTGGCAGGGAGGTAGTTTAGAGCCAGGAGAAACATATGAAATACTTTTTATCCCGCTTTTCATTCTAATTCAGAAATAATTATTTATAAACTATCCATGTAGTTTATTCAATCTATGATACTATCAATGATTTCATCCATGACATTTACAATCGACAAATATATATTTATTATTATTATGAATTAATATGCATTTTTTAATCACTACTATTTGAAAAATTATTACGAGAATTATATAAATTTTTTAATCACCACGGGAAATTAATACGAAGTGTTAATTTATTTCTTGAAAATGGTAATGTAATTATTTATATACGTATATATGTATATTTGTTTATACGTATTTAAATAGAGTATTTGAGGTGTTAATATTATATATATCAGCAATAAGTATAATCATCAACAAATTAATAAAAAAAATATTTTGAAATATAGTTTCTTAACATAACCTCAAAATTTGTTATAAAATGTAAATAGTTATATATTAATTGTTGTTAATTTATAATTTCTTTATACATATCTTATACAATTTTTCAGGTGTTTACAACTAATTGGCATATATATTATCAGCAAATGTGCTTTGATTGGACAATAAAGAGTTGAAATTACTTGGCTGCCTTTTGTTAAATATAGTGATAGAATATTAGTTCTTGGTTTTCATATATTATAACCCAGCTATAAACCTCACGGAGCCCCAGACCTTTCCAACGAATGCAAAATCGTCGAATTCGGTTCGTGCATTCTGGAGTTATATCGTCAGAAAGAAAAACCCGACTTATTTTTATGTAATAGATATATATATTTATTTATATATATATATATATATATATATATATATATAAAAGTCATGTTAATTACTCCACTTATAACTCAAGAAGGCTGAACCGAATTAACTGAAAATTGGCTTTGGTAAAGTTGGTAAAAGTTGGTAGTTCAGAGCCAGGCGAAGGACATAGGATACTTTTTATCCCGTTCAACTTGGAATAACAAAACGCAAATGACAGCTATGTAATCACGTATGGATGACAATTTGATATTTGTAGGGAATCAATAATAAAATTATTCATTTTAAATAAATAATTAACAATTATAATATAATGATAGTGCCATTGCTCATTCGTATAAACAGTGAAGCGAACTATAAAACTCAGTATGGTTGACAAATCATATTTTACTCAAACCACGATGCTCTGAAAGAACTCATTTGTATAATTATATACTCATTGGTATTTATAAAACATTTTCTAGATTATATTATTTATTTATTTATGTTATTTAAATTCAGAACCTAAATTTGGAATCGATCAAAGGTACATTTTGTCGAATGACTTATTCCCAGTTATGGATAGTAATATATAAAGATCTACGACGAAAGTGTCAAAAACCAGTAAAGCTAAGCATTGTTTAACAACACTATTTGAAAGTAAAGGGAAAAAGATGTATAACCAGCTATAACCTTGATTCTTATGACTCTGGTATTGGGAGATAAATGGTAATATTTGAAAATCTATAATAAAAGTATTTTCTTCCGTTGGTAGTTTTTTAGCAATTAGTTAAAAATGTAATTATTTTGTAAAATACTTTTGAAATTAAAATATGACATTAGACCTGTTTGCCATCTGGCCATTCCAAGTAACCCCGTTATAGGGTAAAAAGGTCTAGATAAAATTTTTAAAGACAGCAAAAAAAAAACAAAATGATGATGTAGCTGGTAGTTTTACTGAACGTAGTCAGATAATTGTTCGTTTGAAATGTGTCATTTGTTGTGATATAATTGGTTTGATTTTCATAATAAAATTTATATTTGCTTAAAGTCAAATTGGACATTTGTGCCTTGCCCTGTTCTACATATATACTTTTTATTAAATTTACTTTAATTCGTCGAATGTTACTTGAAACTTTTCAAAAAGCAGGTCAAAGAAGAAATACTAAATTCATTTTCTATCTCTTCTCGCAGAAATTTGGAAACTTTGTATAAGCTCAATAGTATTATTTACAATTATACACAAAATCCAGAATCCAAAAAAAAATTTTGAAAAATTCGAAACACAATCAATAATCGATTAAATGGAATTTGTAATGACTATATAAGTCGAAAGACCAAAAAAGACTTGTAATGGATTATGGCATGTTTTCTATAAAAAAGTGTATAAAACTTTCAGTTTGGATGTATTAATAAAATATAGACAAACTAATGGGGTTTATTGTTTCTATAATACCTCATTGTATATAGCATTCAAACAACACATCCTTACACAAAAAGTATTATTTTTTTTTTGATTCTCTAGAAATTGTTTATAAAATACCTTACTTAGCAAAACAACGTTTGCCGGGTCAGCTAGTATATAATAATTTTTAAAAAAATTGATAAAAATTCTTTAAATTAGACAATAATTAATCTTTTAATCAAAAGGTTTATAATTCTCAATTATAATATTCAATTCTCAAAGTTCTAAAAAATCTAAAATCTAAAAGTTAGTCTAAAAGTTGGTCTAAAAGTTGGAAATCTAAAAGTTGGAAATCTAAAAGTTCGAAAATCTAAAAGTTTGAAAATCTAAAAGTTTGAATTGAGAAAATTAAAAATCTTATGCTTTTGCAAGAAAAGAAAAAACACGTGATACAAAAAAAAAATTCTAAAATATATGTAAAATTTTCTAAAAATTTCTAAAAATTTGTAAATGAATATTATCAAGAAGCAAAAAAAATATGATGTCTAGAATTTGGTAAAAACAAAAATCATGAATCAATCGACTCTATAAATTCTTTCAAACCAAAATGGCCGTCGTCCTGTATAGCGCTTGGCTTCTGCAAGTTTCTCGGCGTGCTTTCTAGTCTGTGCTAACAAGAAGGCAATATGGCGCGGCCATCACTATCGACAACACCAATCTTGAAATAATGGATTTCTGCTCACGAAGTAGTTTTTCTTCCAAATTTATCAGTTCTTCTGTTTTTTCTTTCCACTGGCCTTTTTTATTAATTAGTTTTAGGTTATATACCACCGTTACTGCCACCAGATTTGTTGTGCCCATAAGCGTGAATAAGAAATAAAGAACTTAATTTGTAATACAGAAGAAATTATTCGAAACACTGGTTTGATTTAGAAAGTTTATTTAGAAAGAATGATTAAATGATATTTGTATGTTTGTTGTTCGCTTCTTGAAATCTGCCGTGTAAGAGAACTATACAGATCGTGTTTTTGATAAGGAAACCTCGGTCGAGTCGTCTTCTGTCCTGTTCGGGGCTCCTCGTGTAGATCCATAGTGCATAGGCATAGATGGGACCTGTGCATCTTACATGTTTAAGCCGGGGAAATTATGCATAACAGTTTCTTAAATGGTGTGAATGTATGCAGAATACTACGGATCGATTCATACAATGCGTATAATATCTCCCTGTGACCAACAAAACTTGTAACCTCTAAAATTACTAAAAATTCTATATGGATTGAATGAAATATATTCACTATTCTCCTGCTTTATGTGTAAAAAATATTGAACAATATGATCAATATTTGTTATATGCTTCGTACAAGTCACGTCTTTTATATCTTCATTTTTATTATGCAGGTTTAGTCCAAATGTTTTTGTTTCTGAAGTATAATTTTAAATTGTTTTGTTTACACTTGTATGCAGATTACTACTTCGATCAATTCTGGCAGAAAAATTTACTTATTATTTTTTTTAATTGCTTTAAAAAGGGTCTGATCGTATTTCCATACAGAATTGGCCCCACACTGGTATTTAAATAATTCTGATGCTTTGCAATCAATCAAATCAATATAACATCACAGTCATATTATTTTGTTTCTTGTCATCGAATCCAACTCCAAAGTTATGTGTTGCCACATCACTCCTCTTTTAGAATTACAGTGTAAATTAGCTTGTTAGCTACTAAGCTTTAAACGTATTACTAAAATGATAGTATAAAATTGAATAATGTTGTGCTTACAAAAAGTATTTTTTTATAAACTAGCTTTGTAAAAGTATAAAACTGTTCCTATGCAGTGGCGTACCTAGGGGGGGGCGGTGGGGGCGGTCCGCCCCGGGCGGCACTTATTTTGGGGCGGCATTTTTTAGTTTATTTATACATAGTTGTAAAAAGCAACTTATTCATTTTATATTTATTAACTTCCGTAGGTTAAGTTATAGTAATGGATCGTAAATGAAATTTTTTACATTTTTTCACGTTTTGAAGGTTTCTGAACATTTTGGCATACCTCAGAAAAAATGGAAGTGTGTGTGTTTTGTGTGTCCGCATTTTTTCGTTCACGTTTTCGGGCGCCCCGATCAACCGATTTGATGGTACAGAAATTAGAAATCGAGTTTTTGAGAGAATGAAACATACGATTTGATTGATGCAGAAAACTTCAATTTGTAATGATGAGGAGAAGTGGTGATTAATTTTTCGCAAAGGCAGAGATACCAAGCAAAATGTGCAAAAAATATCTGTTTCTGAGAGAACTAAGCATCCGATTTGAATGATTCAAAAAACTTTCTACGTGGATTTTATTTTGAATTCTACCTAAAGTTCAAATGCTCACTTATATACTTGAAATAAATAATTTTAACTTTGTAATTCAGTTTATATACTTCTTATAAATATTAGACAATGCCCTTTATTTCAAATTTGATTGATTGAGTTTTGTTTATTTACTTTTCTGTAAGCATATATAAGTTACAGTATTTATAATTATATATTTGAAAATATTTAATTTTCCTCGAATATATCATTACAGTACGGGAATTTCCAGCAATTTGCCTTAACTTACAATGCCATACACCACTAGTTAACTTCCCCAAGGAGAAGTTTATGTTTTCATCAAAAAATCCGAATCGCTAATTTTATGTTTTCTCGACGTTTCAAGCCATTCTGAATCGAATGAGCCCAAATTTGGAAAAAGTATGTGTGTGTATGTGAACAGATTTTTTGTCGTAAATTGTCGTTTTTTCAAAAACGGCTAGACCGATTTCAAAAATTTAAAAGCCACTCGATGTATCTCGATGAAGACTATTATTTGTCAGTTTGAGTTTGAGTTTGACCGTCAGTGCGACGATCGGCCAAGCTGTTTCTTTATAAATCGCAGAAAAGTGAAAAATTTTTCGTCTACGTTTTAGCCTGCAATTCTGAATTGATTTTGAAAATTCAAAAACCGTTCGAAAGACATTAGTTGGGAATCGTGCTGATTAGTTTTTAGTAGAGATCGGCCGGGCCGTTTTCTTAATAAAGTTTAAAAAAAAAAATTCGACGATTCTTATGATTATTTTTTTGACGGTAGATACCATAGTCTTCTAGATCATACTAAAATATTACGGTCCTACGACAACTGGTTTAGCTTTAAAAATTCGTCAAAGATTGCAAAAATTAGTATGGTCTTTTTGGCCTTTGTCAAAATTAGACCTTTGTTTCTCAAAAACGCCTGAACCGATTTCAGTAATTTAAAAACCATTTGATGTATCTCGATGAGGCATAACGTTTCTTTGTGCGACGATCGTCCGAGCCGTTTCTTTGTAATTTGGAAAGAAGTGTTAAACCTTTCGTCCACATTTAAGCTCATACTACCGAACCGATTTTAAAAAATTAAAAACTGTTTGAAAGATATTATTTGGGATTGATACTGATCAGTTTTAGGTGAAAATCTACCAAGCCGTTTTCTTGTAAATAACTGTTGAAAAAAAATTTAAGCCGATATTTATGAAACTTTCTTTGGCGATGTACATCATTGCCTTATAGAACTCACTGAATTATTACGGCCTTACGACAAGTAGTTTAATTTTAAAAATTTATCAAAGTTAGAGAAAATGTTTTTTTGACGTTTGTTAAAAATAAAATTAGATGATTTAGTTGGTATAACGATAGTGTACTTGGTCTTGAACATAGTAAACCGTTGAAGTCCTACGGAAACTGGTTTAATTATAATTATTGATTAATTAAAATTATTGATTTTTGAAAATTTGCTTTTAGAAAATACTCCGAGTTAACGTGTTTGTTCGTTCGTTTGCAATGATGTGTAATAAATCCACTCGGAATACTTTTAATAACTCATAAATTAATTTATTTTTTATTGATTAAGTCGATTATTTACACATTTCGGGAAGTTCATGTAACTTGCCTCAAGGCAAAATACCAGTACCAACTAGTTTTCTTTCTTGAATTATAAATGATCATTATGATTTTTATTATTGTTAATATTTGATTTATATAAATTATGATTAATCATATGATTTAGAATTTTATTCCTCGGTGTATATAAATGTATATTTGTGAATTTTGAATTCTAATTTAAGAACAGGTTAATAATTTTATTTTATTGTATTCATTAAAATTCGTTGAATTCGTATAAGCATCTTTACGATTTTGTTCAGCGATTTTTCCTATTTTTTTATATCGGCTTATAAATGTCATTTCTTTTGAAAAGTTTATATGATTACTTTGAAGTGAATTATCAATATTTTTTTAAATCATCAATTTTTCTTTTGAAAATCAGGGCTGGCGGAAGGCGGGGTCTGCTAGGTCTGCAAAGCCTTAGGGCATTATATAAATATGTTGACGAGTGCATATAAATATGTTTGAAAAAAATTACTCTGTGTATTAATTAATATTGATTAAATAACTTGATAATTTTTTAACTTCCGTATGGTAAGTTATATATAGTAATCGCAAAAATGTCGAAAGTGAAAATTTTTATATATCTTTACGTTTCAGAGGTTACTGAATTTTGGCATATCTTAGAAAAAATGGATGTGTGTGTGTGTGTTTAGATACAAACTTTTGTCGATGATTGTAGGAACACGCATCAATTCGTACTGATGAAACGTGCTAATTAGTTTTTGGCAAAACTGGTCCAGCCGTTCCAAAGATACGGGGCAAAAAAGCCAAAAATTGTAATTTAGTTTTTGAGAGAACGAAGCGTCCGTTTTAAGTAATTCAAAAAACATTTTATTTGTATTGACTAAACAAAGAACTGCTTCTGGGATGACAGTTACAGAGATACAATAAGATAAAGTAAAAAAATGACATTTGGCGCTCCAAAATGATCATTAGATATATCCACGTCAAATTGTCTGATATTTTCTAGAGATTTTAATAATAAGAACAAATTTAATTTACATTTCTATTGGTTCCGTATCAATGTCTAGCCGTTTCGCTTCGATATTTCGTCTCCAAAACAGCTGCGCAGCGCGATTGTTTTGAAAAAATGTTACAAATTTTCAAAAAATTTCAAAATTCAAAAAAGCCATTTTTTTCAAAATTTTCGAAATTCTCAAAAATATATTTTTTTCAGATTTCAAAAATTTTTTAATCTTTTTTAAAAATTTTATGTTTCGGTACGAGAAGTGCCAGCAATTTGCCTTAAGGCACGATGCCATGCACCACTAGTTTATTTGTATTAATTTATGAAAACTACTATTTGACTGACTTATAATTGAAAGGGCGGCAATCTGGAGACCGCCCCGGGCGGCAAAAGTTCTAGGTACGCCACTGTTCCTATGTATATAAAAACTATATGCTATGACCATTTTATTTTATTTGTCGTATCCAAATCCAACTCTTAACTTATGGCCAAATCGTGTTACCACACCACTCCCCTTTAAGAGTTTATTGAGTCAATGTGAATAGCTTGTGAGCTGAACTTAAAGAAAATCGAACATTTTTGTTAAATCAGTAATTTGCCATCACTAATTTGAGTCGTCTTCTGTCCGATTATTTATAATAATGTATTAATAACATGATGACTCTGAGTATAAAATGATAATGTTGCGTTTCAAAAAAATATTTTTATGTAGTAGGGCTTTGTAAAAGAGTATAAAACTGTGTTTAGAAAATTTGTGCTCATTTAATTTGCTCATCAGTAGAAATTTTTTTTTCTTTTAAAAATGTCCGAATTTGCTCGTCAGTACAGTTCCTCTTTATCTAAAAAAATGTCACTATTAGCATTTTAGTAGATTTCTTTTTACCCAAATATGACAGAATTTACTTTTCACAAGTGATCCTTTTTATATTGAGTTCTTTTTTTTAAAAAAAATGTCACGATTTGCTCATAACAATTCGTTTTTTAGTACAGTTCTTTTTTATTCTAAAAATATCTGGATTTGCTTTGCTTGTCAGTAGAGTTTCTTTTACCCTAAAAATGTCAGATCTTTCTCTTCGGTAGAGTTCATTTTTTTCTAAAACTGTCAAAATTTGCTCGTCAGTAGAGTTCATTTTTTATCTAAAAATGTCAAAATTTGCTCTTTACTGGAGTTTCTTTTTGTTCTGAAAATGTCAAAATTTGCTTGTGAGTAGATTTCATTTTTCTCTCTAAAATTTCAGATCTTGCTCGTCAGGAGAAATCCATTTTCTCTAAAAATGATAGAATTTGCTTGTCGGTAGAGTTTCTTTTTTCCAAAAAAGACAGTTTTTGCTCGTCAGTAGAACTCATTTTTTTCTCTAAATATGACAGAATTCGCTCGTCAGTAGAGTTCCATTTTCTCTAAAAACGTAAATTTACTTAACATTTGCTTGTCAGTGGCGTTCCTTTTTATCTCTAAAAATGTCAGAGTGTGCTCATCTCAAAAATGGCACAATTTGCTTGTCAGTAGAGTTTCTTTTATTCTAAAAGGTCAGTAGAGTTCCTTTTTGTTTTAAAAATGTCAGAATTAATGTATACAAATTAAAATGTTCGTAATGAGAATTTTAAGTCGTTTTAATAAATGTCAAGAAATGTCCTAATGCTAATTACCTAAATACCAAATATTATATATTAAATTATGAATATTAGATACATTAAATAAACGACGCAAAACTAGATAGTCTGAATCTCAGCAAAAACTACCAGCTAACTCTTTCAATATCATTCAAACGGGTACTTTTACCTGCCCCGCCTAAAGTATGCTAATTTTATTAGGCATCATAAAATTTTTACCTTGAACAAAAAAATTATCAAAGTTGATCAATATCTTCCTACCTGATTATAATTCTGGTTCTCGTTAGCATCAACATTTTCAACAAACTCCTGCACAGTGTTCATCTGCGCCACGATGTCCAAAGCAGGAGTACTGCCACCACTGCAATCCCTTTCCCTTTGGCAACATTTATTTCGGTTTTTGCACGAAAAGTAGCTGGCGGCCAACATTGCCGCCAATAAAACTAGTATTCCACGTGCTCCAAGTGAAATCCAAAGTATCAATTCGTATTTTTCGTCGTCGTTGTCGTTGGATTTCATTGGAAATCTGGGATTTTGGATTTGGTCATCGACGAAAGTCAGTTCGCCGGTGAAGGAAACGCATTGGAGGATCTCGGCGGGAACACAGATTTTGTCCAAATAGACTTGAACCTGGATAAGAGGATACAGATAATAGACACAGACGGCGTGCAATAACAAATGTACTACTCACCAAAACGTTACCATCATTCATGCACCTGGCCAACATTGCATCAATAGTGCAATAAGAAACCTTTTGAAACTCCTCCACGTTCTTGACACCACCAAGTTTCTTCACAAACCAGTTACCAATTTCACAACCACATTTCTCATCAAAGTAATTTTTTTGGACCTCGGTTGCAATCGTTTTACCTTGGTCTTCGTGGTACAAAAACCTCAAACTGTTGTCGGCGATTCGTCTGATGCTGTTTTCGGTAAACTTCAAATAAGGACGCAAGGAATACGATGAATGATCTGGTAGTACCAGTTGACCAGATATTTCGTCGAACAAGTTATTATTGATTGTTATATTTGACCAATCACGCAAAGAAATTGCGTGCATGTGACACCTTTCGATGGTGTTTTGTGAGAAGTCCAGATTGGCTGCTGTCATGTTTAAGGCAGAATGAAGATGAATTGAATGAAGATTTGTAATCCTAAAAATAATTAAATATCAGCAATTCAAACCAAGTGGTTATCTAGATTTTGCCTACCTATTTTTTACAAATATAAGGCTATCAGTAGCCGCCTGGAAAGCACCAGGTTGCAAGTCTCTCAAAACGCAAGCAACCACACTCAATCTTTGGACCGAAGTTCCATCGGAAAAAGCGCTTTGGTCGATTTTGGAAGAATTTCTCAGGAGCACCGAATGGTATAAGGGTGCACTGAAGGCTCTTCCGTAAATTGTTGGAATGTTGCAGTTGATTATTTGGATTTCGTCTGCAGGGTTGGCGAACGTGTCTTTGGGGATGCTGGAGAAGATCACGTTTTGAAACAACATCTGAGAAAATCGAATTGATAAATAAATGGTGGATTGCATTATTTTGGGCAATTGCTCAATTAGAAGGTTTTCCTAAATTTTTCAACTTACGGTGGTCGTGGCCCCTTGAATTGACGTCACAGGATGGTAGGCAAAAGATCTCGATTCCATGACCATCCTGGACACGTTTCGGAATGTCGCGTTTTGCAAATGATTTTATAGCTTTTTTCGAGAAAATTCGAAATACCAAATTTCAAATCCGTAGCTCATCATTTGGCCGAGATATCATTGAAAATATGTGAAATTTGCGCCTTTTTTCAAAGTCGTTTTTTATGCAACCATTAAAGATATTGACAAACAAGTAACGCCATTCTATTCACATCAATTTGGACTATATTATTAGTTTTGTTCTAAATTTTTGAGTAGTGCGGTTGTTTGGACTAATTTTTAATTAGCATCGTTAGAATGGCTATTCGTTTTTCTTATGCTATGCAAAATTTAGTTTTAGTCCATGTGGTAGAACATATTCAAAAGTTGAAATAACCTGAGCAAGTACACGCTCGCGCTCATAGAACAGCCGCGTAAGTCGTCTCTCAATTGCAAGGCGAGCAGAGCAGTCAGAGCTCTGTATATTGAATTCTATGTAAAACATTCAGTAAAACACTATATATGCACATTCATATTTTTATATCTGTGTATGCGTGAGATAAATATATTTATTTATATAATATTTTTATATATTTGCATGTGTGTAATAAATTATTTCAAGTTCATTTGTTTCATAATGCACAAATATATTATATGATTAATATTTCATATTATATTCCTAAATAAAAGATGAAAAATATAGCTAAATTAAAAACATAGTTATCGATTATATGCGAATATATGTTTATATTCATATTAAATTAGATATTATTTGTTCTATACATTGTACATGCACATTTTATGTTTAATATTTTATATCATTAACATAAATAACTAACAAAATAATGAAAATATTACATAAATGTATGGTTTTTATATTTATCATACTAATATGGAAGTGAATTAAGATAGTTATGATCATAATTGCTATCATTGTTTATAGAAACTGAGGTTTTTTCTGTGATTAATATTTTAGATAGTATTTCAGACGGGCGTATAATTTGTGATAAATATCTAGCATATTAAAAATAATATATAATCGCGGAACTGTGAGAGCAGCAACCAACAGTCCTTAATCCGTTAGGACAACTGGTTCTACTAGTCCACGGTTTCGCGAGGTGTGTACTCTATATAGACATTATAGGTTTTCCTATTAACATGCCGTGATCGAATATTGTAACGACAATTGGTATTGTCGTCAAAAGGGTTGCCTAGCCACCAGTGCAATGGGACTCCCCCACCTACGTCTACTAGGGTGCCTGCAATATAAGGTCCAGTCTGGGGTTGAAATATCAGCATTAAGAATTGTAACATCCCCTGTGGATAGTCGGTCGCGTCCAGGGCGCGGGCCCTTGGACCCGCTTTGTGTACAGTGGTGTGTGTGTTGTGCCAGGAGAGGAGAACCCGTTCCAGCAAAGGTCAGATGTAATATTGTTTTATAAGGCTATTCCCTCCGTCGTTATCGTTATCAGTTATCAGTTAGTATAAACTGTTATCCGCGTAGTATATTCCGATACTCCGTTATACTATGCTCAGTTAGTATAGTAATTAATAATAATCACTCAGTACGTTAGAGTTTAAGTATAGAACATGGTTGTGCGTAGGCACAGCCATGCCCTCAGATTTGTAATAATAATTTGTAATAATTAAATAAGATAGAAGTACATTCTCTTTCATTTGCGTAGTTAGTTGGCTTTTCCACAGGTAATTACAGGGTGTTTATAGAAGTCGGGTTTAGGAGTTGGTGTAAGCCTGGTATGCAACGCTAGATGTAATATTTGGCAGTCGTTGCAATACCCCCTAAGAAAGGGGGGCACCAAACCCCGCTTTAATCCGTCACAATATTCATTCTAATTATATTCGAATTTTCTTTCGCAAAATATATCTTCGTTTGACTGTCGTTATTTAACATTTCAGCCAGATAGGATACCGCTTGGGATAACTGGCACGAGACTGTAAATAGAATTTTGAGTTCTCGTTCATTTAAGTGTGGGAATCCTAATAGACAGTCCGGCTGAAAAAGTTCTATTGTTGTCGCTCGCCTACTCTTTTTTCAATGACTTTATTTGATAAAGTATTTGGTATGTTGCGTATATTCATGTAATTGTTAACTTCCGCCAAATCTCCATCCGATGACGGCCGCTTTTCATACTTATTATGTAGAAAGTCAAAAATTTTACACAATATTTTCACTTCAGGTAGTGATTTATTGTCTAGTGTATGATGAAGCAATCGATATCTTTGTGCAATATTGCCGTGCACTGCTTGACAACCCATCGGGGCTTAGTTATCCTTCTGGATTCATTTGTTTCTTCAGTCGTAACTTGTTTTTTTTTTTTGCCTTTACAACATGGCATAAGAGGAACATAACCTGCTGATTTAATATCATAAAAATATCATCTTGATGCAAAAAAGTGTTGATTCCGTGCGAATCTTTCAATATAATTTTCATAATATTTGAATCATTTTTGTGTTGACAGAAAGGGCCCGATGAAGTCAACGACAAAACCATTCGTTGTGCAAATCGTGAATGGTTTACACAATGGAACCCGTTTCTGGCCTGAAAACGACTTTCTTTAGTACTCATTATTTGTGCTTTTTTAATGACGTATGTAGGTACCGTCACATATTAAAACTAACCGATCTTCAGGCAAATTAAGAATTTTTTTTGCATTGTACGAAGTCTCCAAAATTAATTGGTCTCTTGTAAAAGACTCTAACCCAAAATTTTGAACTAATATGTCCCTTTCAAATCCATTTGAAATTTGAGAATAATAATGAAAAACTTGACTTTTAGAAATATTAAAAATAGCGGCGATAACATTGTTAGAGTTCCCGGTTCATGTTACGTTTCTTGTTATCTTCCATTGATTTAAACATATTACTTAATTCCATGATAACACATATTAATATATATACTTCCTTCCTTAATTATAAAATCCTGTTAATATTTTTATTTTCTCCAGTGACAGCAAAATTTTCCATCTGTATAAATAGTGATCTTCCTCATAAAAAAAATTACCGGACAAATGCTTATTACAGGTACGATTACCTGTAGAAATATAAATTCTGGCCTTTGCACATACATGAATTCTAGCCTCTAAAGGAATTGTAACAAGGTTGGATCTATTATTACAAATTGAACAATGTCGATGGGTCGATGCTATTCGATTAAGACAAAGTTCAACAAATATATTACTTTTTTCAAAAATATTACAATCGTATTCACTACAAAATTCACTTACAGAACTACTATCACTATCACTATGCACTAAATTATTTACATTGCATATGCATGTTCTGCTACTAGAGTTTTCTTTAAGGAATTAGTCTACACGTAGCACACAAAATATCACCAATTAAAATAGTTTTGTCTGTAGAACTACTGTACAATTGCTTATCATCCTTACAAAACGACCTTTTTTGCCCACCAATTTTGGTCAAACATTTATTGCAATTTTCGCAATTTTGCGACATTATAATTTCAATTATATTAACAAATTCTAAGGAACCACTAAAATATACACTCAACAAATTAAATTGTTATGAAAATAAAAGAAAATAGCAAGTTTAACTGACACAAAATTAGAGTTCGCAAAAAATACACAAAACACAAAAAAAAAGAATAGACTACTATGCAATATGCAAGTAATAATATAATATCTTAGCAAATATTAAATCACTAAAATGTTCACTACACAAAGTAAATTGTCAATAAAATATAAGAAAATAGCGATTTCAATCTGGCACAAAATTAATGTTCACAAAATATCACACAAAACATAAGAAAGCAAAATATAGACAGCACAAAAATATTGTTTCCGAAATCAACTAACGACACAGTTTTCGAAAACCAGATAAATTATTTTCTAAAATCACTTAAATTCCAAGTGACTGTATTTGAGACTGTACAATATGAATGGTACATATTTGTTAAATAATAAAAGCATTTAAAAACTTTAGATTACTAAATATTAAATTGTTTATTGCATTACAGAATTGATAAAAATAGGATAGGAATATAAGAATTTTTATCTCAATGTCAATTATTGTTCGAAAAGAGATTTTGTACCAACTTAATTGTATTGATTCTTAGGAATGCTGACTCATTTTGAACGTATATAAACATACAAATGAATTCTATGATATATATTTCTATGCAGAGTTTTTGTTAAAGCGTGTGCTCATTGTCGAGCGCAATCAATGCACATTGCAATATGCCCGAGGCGCGCTGGTACTTCCCTCAATTTTTAAAATTTTCAATGTGTTCTACCACATAGAATTTAACAAATTTGGCTCAACTAAGGAAAAATATATGAACTTTCGAATGATGCTAATTAAAAATTAGTCTAAACAAATGCACTGCCCGAGAATGCAAAACAAAAAAATTATTTATTTTTTTATGCACTTGTAAAAGATTATTAAACTTCATTGTATAAATATATGTGTACAGTGCACTGTGAACACAACGATGAAATTTTTTTTTCGATATCTTGCACCGTTCGGCTAAAAGTGAGTTTGAAAAGAGGGGCCACTTTCACATATTTTCAATGATATCTCGTCAAATGAAAGCTACGGATTTGAAATTGGTGTATTTCGAATTTTTTCACAAAAAAAGCTCTACAATGGCATTAAAATTATTTAAATACCAGTGGTGGGGCCAATTCTGTATGGAAACACGATCAGACCCTTTACTTATTACTTTTTTACTATATTTTCTGATACCTACTTTTACTGGGTTACCATATTAAAGTATTAATCAAATGCTGTGCTTAATTTTGGTTTTGAGTTGTTATAATATTTTGCATGAAGTATTTGAGTTTAATAATATATTAAA
>NW_020539726.1:16764922-16795062 GCF_003426905.1 Ctenocephalides felis
AATGCTTCAGTTAATATGAACGTTTGGTATTCAACTCTATAGATATGCCCTACAAAATTACAACATTCTACATTGATCCCAAATTTCCATAGATGTAACATGAAAAACGTCATAGAAGAAAACAAGCGTATTCGATCAATCGTGAATTACCGGCGTTATATCATCTTGGGGAAAACGTCCTATCATTAAAGACTACTAATTCAGATCTAAAATATTTTTGAGAAAAATAGCTTTTCCCTGGTAATGGAGCATTAAATATAATTTGTGTTAAAAAAATGATAATAAAAATAAATTAAATTCGTATAGGTTAACAGGTGAGTCGCTTTCTAAAAACTGACACAACAGCTTATAGGACTGTTATTATATATGTCGTATATTATATTTGACATCAACTGCGACTTTGGTATTTTTACTGGGATATTTAAAACAAGGTTGATGAAAAATATTTGCTTGCAATTATATATTTTGTATCAGGGGCGTAACGTGCCTTGGCGGGGCCCCATATCAAAATCGGTTTGGGGGCCCCCCTAAAGATTATTCATAATTCAAAGAAACATAAAAAGATTAATAAATTCATTTAATAAAATTAAAAGAACATATATTTATCAAATTTTCAAATATACATCGAATATTATTTTTAATATTTTACAAATAACTAAAATTAAATATTCACTCTCCTTGTATTTTTATCAGCAAACTGATTTATTAAGTCATTTATAGCTGATGATGTTTTAGTTTTTCTAATGTTTCTGCCTCTATAGACAATAGAGACAGGTCTGATAGACGTTCCTGTTTTATTGATGTTCTGAGGTAATTTTTGATTAATTTTAATTTTGAAAAACTCCTTTCATCGGTTGCGGTTGTAACTAGAAGGGTCAAGAATAAAATGCAAGCTGTTATTACATCCGGAAAACTGGATGCAATACTATTAAATTTTATTATTAATAATTCAGCGAGTTCCTTAATGGAATGAATATTTTCGATTTCTGATTTTAAGCATGCTTTTAGAGCTATCAATTGATCGCAAAGATTAACTGATAGATCTTTGCAGTATTTTGTCGTCAGTTTTCCGGAAGCAATTATTATTTCTTCATTTGAAGAAGATATGAGTTTTTCTGGTTGCAATATTCTGAACATATTATTTACGTCACAAAGGTTTTGAAACCTTTGTTTTGTTTGAGAAATTAAAATATCTAAACAGCAATAGTACACGTTTACTTTAAAATATGATTCAGGGTCTAAAATTCTCTCGTCTTGTGATAACTCATCGAAAAATCGCTTTGTTATCTTCCGTCTCTTGTTTTTAAAAATTGTTTTTATATTCCTATTCTTTGCTAAATCCTTAGTATTCCTTAACAAAATAATGAATAAATTTTTATACCCAAATTCGCGCAGGCTCTTTAAAAGATTTCTTAATAGTATGCTAGTTTGTTGTAAGTCATTACTCACATCCTGTAGAGCTTTCGAAATTGGATTAATAATTTGAAACAATAAAGAAAAAAATATTACGAGCACTAAAAAATCATAGCTTTCTAAAAGGTTAATTAAATTCTTACATTCTTCACGTTCATCTTTTTTTTAGACATTAAATTTAATTTATACAGAGTTTTTACTATTAATGAATAGTTTTTGCTTATTGCTAATAAGGAGTCGTTCCTTGAAGACCATCTGGTAGGGCATACCCTTTTAAGTGTTATTAAATATTTCTCGGAAGAATCTTGATTTAGCATTGACCAGCGTTGTATGCTATTGCCAAAAAAAAGTGTATATTTTTTCGATTTAAAAATTTTTTGGCACTTTTTTTATGACTTCATCTTTTTTTGTTGAATTTTTCGTTTCATAGCTTCGCTGGCGTAATCTCTTTTCTTTTCACTCATTGTTTTCTTTAAATCACCACAAACACTTTTCCACAAATCACCACTAAACCAAAACACTAGTGGTTTGTATTGTAATACAAAATAATTCACAATCAACTGAAATATGTAAATAACCCCCGCTGTCTTTCAATATATAAGACCTTCGACTAACTCTGGCAATTATCATATGATTGTATTTTTTCTGTACCAAATGTTGTACTTCTTGTCCATTTTGGGTCAGTTGTAAATAATATTACTTATTAAAAGAAATCCTTGCTGTTCGTTCCTCGCTTGTCATTGTATTTTGGGTACGCATAACTGTGCATTGTTTATTGATGGTTTTTAATTGATTATTGAGGGTTAAACGCGGAAACCCCGTAGGCCAAACATGCCAATAATCGATGTAGGTTGTTCCGATAATAAAAATAAATTAATTCTTAGACTTTGTCGTTTGTGAAATTAATAAAAAGTTTTTCTCAATTTCTTTTAACGCTCGTTGGGGGCCCCCTGGGCCCGGGGGCCCCGTATCATTGATACGGCTGATACGGCGGTAGTTACGCCCCTGTTTTGTATATACTAAACAATATTTTGCTGAAATATGAAACTTTTAAAATCCTCAATTACTATAATTGAATAAGTTGCAATAAATGCAACTTTATTAAAATTGTGCAGAATATTGCTGCATTAGTTTGATAAAGAATCTCTTAAGAATGAGCAAATGAAATACTCTTTTTCATACTTCATTTTTTATTCAGACTGGTGTAAAATTGAAATAAATATCGTACATTTTTGTACAAAAAATTATTTTCATATTTAGATATTTATTTTTTTTACTTGAACTTGTTCTAGAATAATTATCAAGACTTTTACCATTTTATAATCCTGATTTTAAATACGTCAACTTTTGATTAGACTTTCCAACACACTTTAGTACATTTTTTTAAGGAGAGTTTCTCAAAGTTGACCGATTTAAAAAAAATTGAATTCACAATTCAACAAAAAAATTCAATTCTTGAAAACTTGGGGCAATTGTGTTATTGTTTTTGACTGCGGTCTGAGACTAGGAATGTTATTCGGAATACGGTTGTAACCGTATTCCAAAGTTTAAATGAACAAAATTAATAAAAGTTAACCATAATAACATAAAAAGGTCATAATTTTACTAAAGCTCTAAGTTGCATTTGAAAGCTCATAATTTCCAAACAACGCAAGATAATTTTCTTTTCTAAATTTTTTTGGAGCAGTTAAGGTCAATACTATCACCTCGTTTCGCCTTTACGTCAAGATCCGGGACACCTTGTATACAACTTTGGGTAACTAGTTAATCATATTAATTTGTTAGTTTAATTGAAAACTAAAATTTCCTAGAAATTACCGATATAACTAAGCGGGGATATTAAATCTTGGGTTGACTCTTCTGAAAATAACATTGAGCTAGTGGTGCTTTGCATCGTGCTTTAAGGCAAATTCCTGAAACTTCCTGTACCAAAAAATATTTTTTGTAAAAAAACTCTTAACTTGTTTTAAAACTTAAAAAAAATTAGATTTTCAACAACGTTGAAATTTACGAAAAAAAAGACTTTTTAGTAATGTTAATTTATTTATATTTCGCAAATTTGAACTTTGTTGAAATATAAATAAACAACATTTGTGCTTATTAGTAAAACCTTTATAAAATATTCTGATAATTTGATTTACATATGTTTAATGATCAATTTTGACCTTCAAATGGCATGTTTTTCTACTTTTTTTATTGGATCCCCGAAACCGCTAGACTTGCCTTCCAACAATTTAATCAAATTTTCATTTCATCAATACCAATAAAATGTTTTATGAATCCTTCAAATCTGATGCTTCGTTCTATCAAAAACTGAAGTACCATTTCTGGCACTTTTTGCCCCTATCTTCGAAAGAGCTGAACTCGCCTAGTACAGAAGAATCATTCATTTTTGAATCATTCAAATCTGTTGAATCGTGTTCTCGAAATCGTCGATAAAAATTGTATCCGAACACACTCACACACACACACATGTATATATATATATATATATATATATATATATATTTATATATACACATACACATACACACACATACTTCGATTCTTTCTGAGGTGTGCCAAAATGTTCAGAAGGTTTTGAAACGTAAAGATATACCAATTTTTGCGATCACTATAACTTAGGGCCGGCCGTGGTCCCGTGGTAAGAACGTGGGCTAGCAAATCCTAGTCCCGGGTTCGAATCCAACCTCGGTCGGTTCGGTATCAAAGCAGCTTGATACCAAATTTTCACTTGAAATCATAGATTTCAAATATGATTTCAAGTGAAAATGGCCTTTCGTGGGCATAGCTGTAGTGGCAACATGCCACTTGGAAGTAAAAAGTCATCACTATTACAACAATTGTAATAATTCAGCACATAGAGATGGGACAACTGTTTGGGTTGCCATCTATAATAATTGTAAGATAATTGATCACAACAGCTCATAGAACTCATAAGTTCTGATCGCTGTTAAAGAATTTAAAAAAAAAAAAAAAAAAACTATAACTTACCCTACGGGAAGATAAAATTTTTAGTTTACGCGAAAAATGAATACCATAGTAAATAAGCCTTCTAATGTAGTTATCTGGAAGATAAGAGATTAGAAAAGTTTTTTTTTTTTATTTTCTCTTTATTGAATTACAATCTGTCTTTACAAAAAGGAAGACATTCAGTAATTTCGATGATATATGAAATATTAAACCTTAGATCTAAAAGGTTACCCAGTAGTAAGCCTTTTCAATTTTGATATATTGAATTTAAATATTGTGATTATATAGAGTAAACTTAAAAATAAAATGATCTATGAGGTAAATGAGTATAAATTATGAATTATAACAACAAATAAAAAAGACATAACTAATAAACTAAGCATAATAAAAATAAATAAAAATATGAATAAACAATTAAATAAGTAGTACTGCTAATTAGTATGAATATATTATATATTATGTGGAGGGAGATTAGAAAAGTGCAGACGATTTTAACCTGCGCCATTGCATCTGTTTCCATATGAGCATTTTTAAAAGTAAAAATGCATTTTAATAATTATAGTTTTACGTATCGGCCAACCTCATGTTTGACAATTTCAATAACACAACCTAACACCACCAAAAAATAAAACCATGTTTTTTAATCAAATTAGTAATACAGAATCGATTCGCCGTCGGTTGCGTTTAATTGATTTTTTTTTAAATATTCACACCTAAATCTGCCCGGCTTCAATTTATTCCGCCGCCAGTCGATTTACTATCGGGGCTATTAAACGGTGACGGATGGAGGGTGTGTACCGCGCGCAGCCTCAAACAAGCCGCTGACAAGTGCACAATGGGACGACCGTCACTCGAATAGCGCCGACAGCCGCGTAATGTAAAATTTCCATGAAAAATATTCGAATTCTACAACTCTGCACTCAAGGATATAAATGAAATCCGCTCCCGGCAGGATAATGCTAAAGTTTTGTTCAAACTGAACGAAAAGTCAATCGTCGAATAGAATCATGATGAGAATTGGCGGATTGGCGTTGCATAAAAATTGCTTGTCTGGGAATGAATGAATAAATTTTTGGGTGATAATTTAGAATATATGCTAGATGTTTGCATTGGTTTTGCAACTACACGAAGGAGTCTATGTTCTGCCCCGAAAATCCAATTTGCTATTTTTTTGTTTGACACAAAAATTAGAAAAACTATGTGTATGTGCAAGTGAGCCAAAATTGGACTTTTTCTCAAAATGTAGACATTTTCTCAAAAACGGATGCACAGATTTTAAAAATTCAAGAGCCATTTGATGACTATCAACTATATAAAGACTAAATCGTTGATTAGTTTTGTGTCCTATTTATACTAAGCAGATAAATGCAAAATTTGTGCTTAACCTATTTTAAAAATAAAATTAAAAATTGGTGCAAAGATTTCAGTTGCGACTCGTGCTGATTAGTTTTTGGTAACAATCGGCCAAGCCGGTACGATCATCTAACTAGTGGTGTATGGCATCGTGCCTTAAGGCAAATTGCTGAAACTTCCCGTACCGTAACGAAATGTTCGAGGAATATTAAATGTTTTTGAATAGATTATTTTAAATACTGTAACTTTGTCTAATATTTATAAGAATTATATGAACTGAATTACAAAGTTAAAATTATTTAGTATATAAGTGCGCTTTAGAACTGTAGTCAGACAGTTGTTTTTCTTCCAATAGTCATTGTTTTGACAACAATAGCAGAAAGTTTTTTGAATCATTCAAATCGGATGCTTAGTTTCTTAAAAACTGCCATATTTTGTACATTTAGCTCTGTGTCTTCAAAATAGCTGCACCTGCCTTTGCCAAAAACTAATCACCACTTCTCCCAATCATTACAAATTGAATTTCTTGGATCATTCAAGTCTGATTCAAGTCCGTTTTTTCAAAGACTTGATTTTTATTTTCTGCACTCTTTGCTCCGTATCTCCGTAACGGCTGGACCTGTCTATCAATGGGAATCGAACACACACACATTAATTTCTTTCTGAGGTATTTTCAGAAATCTCTGAAACTTGAAGATATGTAAAAATGTTCAATTTCGATTCTCGGTCCATTAATATAACTTATTACCCTACGGGAAGTTTAAAACATAATAAACTTAAGAAAAGTTGTTTATTTAAAAATATCATAATTATTTCAAAATTATATCGTTATATATTCAAAAGATGCTAAATTTCAACTATAAATAATTAAGTCGATAATATACTCATATATAATAATAAACGGTAGTCAAAAATTCTGCTTTCATGCTTCCTGATCCTGTACTTCAATTTTCAGTTCTTTGTATATTTTTTCAGGAGTAAGTCATCAGTCATCTGTCTTATTCTTCCTAATCATTTTAGTCCTTCTGTTTTGCCTTTGACGATGTGGTGCAGGAGGTGCTCTTTTCGAAGAATGCGTCCTATCCAGTTTCCTTGTCCCTTAATGATCGTGCTCTTTCTTTGTCCACTCTTCTTAGCATAGTTCCATTTGTTATCTTAACTTATCCATTTGCTTCCAACACCACATTTCAAAGCACTCCATATATTTTTTGACGGCCATTCATGTCTCTGATTCACAGAGCAATGCTTCAGACATATCGGGATGTTTTTAAAACTTGCAAAATTTCGTTTAAACCTAGTTCATTTATTAGATCAGTTATCGATCGCTGGTGTAACAATTCTTTCTTAGGGTAGTTTGTACTCTTCAGAGATACTATATATTATTTTGACATGATTTTGGTTTAAAATCATCCTTTCCTTATTTTTTCCTTAATTGATTATATGAAACTTCACTCTTTTAAGGTTGTAATATTTTATGTCAGGGCTTTCAATATTTTGCGAGTTTCCCTTTTAACAAAAGTAATCAATCATTTAAATTCTTTTCATTACAACCTTTCTATCATTTTATAGCATTCTGCATTGGCTCTTCTCTTGAAAAACAATCGAAACCCATATTTGCTTCAGAATCCTACACACGTCTCTTTAAATATTTTTTCACATTGGAAATTACACCTCTGTAGCGTTCCACATATGTTATTCTTGTTAATTTTACTCCAGTAACTCGAGGTAATTTTCAACGCCAAAGGATAGTTTTTGACTGATAAAATACGTTGCGAGAGAAACTTTATAACTTTTGTAATTGTTTTACCAGTCCACATTTAAGTATATAACACATGAACTGCAGTTATATTGAAAAAACTAGAATATCACGGTTTAAAAGATGTTGAACCAAATGATAGACTAAATGATTGAATGTTGAACTAAATGATTGAATATGACATATTACTGAATTAAGTGCAATTTTTTATTGAAATTTGTAAACATAATTCAATTTTATCAATTTTTTATCTTAGTTGGAAACCTTTGGCACAACGATTATCTTGATCAATTAATTAGATTTTGATGAAAAGCTTGATATTATAAAATTAAACGATCAATTTTTGAAAATTACGTTCATTTCAAAATTTTGTGATTCTAGCACTAAAACGAATCTTGAACAATTAACTGATATTTGACAAAAAACGGTTTTAGAATAATTTCTGAAAGTTGGAAGAAAAGTAGAAGATCTGGAAAATTATTAACAGCTAATTTATTTATTTGTGTGAGTGCAAATATAATTTGTATATTAAGATTTCTATAATGGTATGTGATTTGATTTGCCACGTTTGCCATGTATATACCTTTTTGCACCACAAAAAAATACATTCAATAAGTCAAGTAATAAGGTATCCTATTTTACCGATTCTTCTTAATAAAACAAAAACTAGTGATGTATGGCATTATAAGGCAAATTGTTAGAACTTTCCGTACTGTAATAAAATATTCAAAAAATATTTAATGTTTTCAAATATATTTTTATATTTTATATTTTTATATACGTTTACATAAAAAAATAAATAAACAAAACTCAATGATGTTTTTCGGAGCAGGGTTAGAACGAAGAATCTTGTCTAATATTTCAAAGAATTATATTAACTGAAATGCAAAATTAAAATTATTTATTTTAAATATTCTAGCTAGAATTAAAATTGAAATCCAAATTATTTTCGATATTCAAAAAAAACAATTTTTTGCAAATTAATTTTTTTAAAATTTTGAAATACAAATTAAAAAAAAATCCTTTTGTCAACACAAGCAAAAAGTTCATTGAATCATTCATTTTTTACACATTTAGCTCCGAAACTCCGAAACGGCTAAACCTGTCTTTACCAAATACTAATCACCACTTTTCCGCATCATTAAGAATATTTTTTATCCAAAACGGCTATTTATTAAATAGATTTTGACAAAAAAATACTAGTATTGTTAATCAAATGTAGCAAAAATCTAAGGTTAAGGTGACCATACTTTTTAAAGCCAAAACCGGGAAGGCAATTTTAAATTTTGCTAACCGGGGACAAGGTAACTGAAAAATCAAATATCTTTTTAAAATAAAAATCTGTTTTTTTTAATAATACTGACTATTGAAAATACTTTTGAATCTTTTTTTTTCACTTTTGAGTCTTGTATAAATTTTATATAATTCTCTTTATAATTAACTTGAAAAATATTACTACTTGTGCTAGGTAGTCAAAAAGTCCTTTTTTATTATTTTTGCCAATTTTCTCATTCATAATGTCTTAAATCATTCTCATTTTAACTTATTAATAAGCATACTCCATATAACTAATCAGTAATCCCAGATTTAATTAGCATTAATCCCCGAAAACGTCGACGAAAACTTGTATCCACACCCGCGTACACGCACACACAAACACACACATCAATTTTTTCTGAGGTATGCTACAATATTCAGAAACCTCTAACATGTGAAGATATGCTAAAGTTATAATTTTTGATTTTTGGCCCATTACTATAACTTATCGTGTGGGAAGTTATACTAATTATATATTCATCTTTATTACTGTAATCTGATCTGTAATTACTGAAATATAATCTTGGAGTTTGATATCGTAATTCAAATGAAAACTCACTTTGTCATTTATATCTTTATGGAACTCTGTAAGGAGAAATAGACCGAGTTGAAGATGCGGTCGGATGCACAAGCCTTACGAGCTTCAAAAAGTTCTCGAGAATAATTTATAGTCGCAATTTCCATGCTTTTATAATTAAATATTAATTAAAATGATATATTTATATTTGTCGCACGTGGCACATAAAATACAACTGTTGCTTCTACCATTCTACAATATTGCCAGTATTAAGGTTAGAGTACGTCGCTACTTACTACTGATGGGTGTATTAAAGCTAGTTTTACGACCATATAAACTTTACACATATACTGAACTATATAATAAAATTTGTATTCTACTTGCATTCATAATGGTCTATAGAAACTAAATAAACGTATTAACGGCACATGTTGTGTTGAAACAAAAGTTAGTGAGGGTAAAAGCCGTTGGCGTACTTGCATTGTTCGCTACATTAGAGAAGTAAACCTGATACCCAAAAGGTGGATTTATTTTGATGAAGTTGTTTCAACAAGCTTTCGATGAACATGTTTATTATATTATTATATTGTATTATGAAAACTTTATCGATATATTCAACATAGTTCGAAATTAAATATCTTTCGTTGTATAAATATTGTGACGAGTTTTGAAGTAATTTAGTAATTTTTGAAGTAATCAGTTTATACAATCAACTACTAGTTTATTATTCTTCATTGTTGTAGATATCTTCAATGAACTAGTTGGTTTGGTATTTAGCCTTGAGTCAAGTTACATGAACTTCCCGATATGTGTAAATAATCGACTTAGTCAAAAAATAAGTGTAAATAATATACTTCATCAATCCTACTTTAAAAAAAACGATAATAATTTTAGCAAACTTTGACGAATTTGTAAAATTAAACTACTTGTCGTAAGGCCGTAATATTACAGTAAGTTCTATAAGACCATGATGTATATCGTCAAAAAAAGTTCCATGAAAATCGGCTTAAATTTTTTTTTCAACAGTTCATTACAAGAAAACGGCTCGGTAGATTTTCACCTAAAATTAATCAGTACGATTCCCAACTAATATCTTTCGAACAGTTGTTGATATTTTAAAATCGGTTCGGTAGGATGAGCTTAAATGTTGACGAAAATTTAACACTTTTTTTCAACAGTTAATTACGAGAAAACGGCTCGGTAGATTTTTACCTAAAATTAATCAGTATCATTGCCAAATAATATCTTTCGAACAGTTTTTGATTTTTTAAAGGATGAGCTTAAATGTGGACGCAAAGTTTAAAACTTTTTTTTCGAATTATAAAGAAATAGCTTGTCAGATCGTTGCACAAAACTGACAAACGATAGTCCTCACCGAAATACATCAAATGGCTTTTAAATTTCTAAAATCGGTTCAGGCGTTTTTGAGAAAACGTCGATCAAAAGTCTAATTTTGACAAATGCCAAAAAGACCATACTGATTTTTGCAAACTTTGACGAATTTTTAAAGCTAAACCAATTGTCGTAGGGCCGTAATATTTTAGTATAATCTAGAAGACTATGGTATCTATCGTCAAAAAAATAATCATAAAAATCGTCGAATTTTTTTTTTAAAAAAACTTTATTACAAGAAAACGGCCCGGCCGATCTTTACCAAAAACTAATCAGCACGATTCCCAACCAATATCTTTCGAACGGTTTTTGAGTTTTCAAAATCGATTCAGAATTGCGGGCTAAAACGTAGACGAAAATTTTTTCACTTTTCTGCCATTTATAAAGAAACGGCTTGGCCGATCGTCGCACAAAACTGACAAACAATAGTTCTCGTCGAGATACATCGAATCGCTTTTAAATTTTTGAAATCGACCCAGCCGTTTTCGAGAAAACGTCGATTTACGGCAAAAAATCTGTTCACATACACACACACACACATACACACACACACATACTTTTTCAAAATTTGGTCTCATTCGATTCAGAATGGCTTGAAACGTCGAGAAAACATAAAATTAGCGAATCGGATTTTTTGATGAAAACATAAACTTCTCCTTCGGGAATATTATTTAAGATATCTTGAAATAACCATCATTGATAACTTAAAATAATTATTTATTCATTCACTCTTTTTTTGAATTGATATGTATAGTTGATCGTATAAAAAAAGAGTGCGCGTAAGTAAGTAGAGTGAAGTAAAACTTTTTTGGTATCACAGGATGGCATTTCAATTGTAAATAAATACATCATATAACAATTTTGAATAATGTTTATTAGTAATGTGGTAACTCTTGTGATGCACACATTTATTAGTGTCAATCACTATACACATTTATATAATAATAAATTATAAATTATATATTTATAATAGCAATAAAAATATTTATAATATTGGAAAATAATAATGTAATTAAAGTCATACTTCAAATGTGAAATGATCGGTTTGTCATTGTAATTAGTATATAGGACTTGGATCATCATTAGAGAAATGAAGTAATTGCTGATTAATAACTTCTATTATATTCGTTCACACAGTGGATTATGTAAAACGCCTAAAGAAATATTGTTTTCACAATTTCACTCATGTAATAATTGTGTTTAAAGAACTTCATGTAATTAAAATTAACATACATTCATTTGTATGTTTTTTTTACATTTTCTCTGGCGATATGATCTCATTCTTTGAGCAGCTGTAGTATCTGTCTTGCCTATAAAAATATTTATTTAGTAATAACCTAAAAGGTATATAGTAACCTCGAAAACCTCGAATAATACAAATTACTTCAATACACTTACGATTCTTACACGGCACAGATTTTTCATTTGTTTTATTATTTGCACAATAATTATTTGTGGGAGATGGGATAGAATATTCTTCCGATCCAGACATTTTTTATTAACTCAAGATTTTTACTACTATTTAATCTTAAAATGTAATGACATGAAACACCGAAAAATGAACAAAGTTCTTCACGCTTTCGGTGACGTACGCACGTACAATGTCACGCATACAAAGAAGCCTCGAACATGATACGACGACCAATCACAATCGACCCGTATAGAAATGATATCAGCACTTGACACAATGAGAGCACTTGACTAGGCCGTAACGCGCTTCCGTTGCATTTGTACGGATTTACATCCTAGTCGCGCCTAAAGAAGTTTTACTTCAAAAAGAAGTTTATGATAATTGTTTATATTAGCAGATATTGTAATGAATATATTATATAGCTATTATAGGTATACTTGTGGATGAACTATATTTAAACTCGGCTATTATTAAAATTCAAAATAATTTTTGAAAAGAATATTTAGATGTTAGAGTACATGAAAGAGTTTAAATCGTAGTATGGATATCTTTGTATGTTTTTTTCGGAAAACTTTTCAGCAAAAGATATTTTGTACATATAATTTTCTTTTACAGGAAAACGAAAATAGATTTTAAATTTCTATATTATTGATTACTTTGTTAAGAGTATATATACTTTATAACTTCTATTGAGACGTACCTAATTCGTTACTTCTATTCAGATTTTATAAATTGCTTTATATATTTATTTTAAAGCATTTATAGGAAACCATTCTCCAGTGATCGATATAGGTAATTATCTGCACTTTAC
The DNA here is from genome assembly GCF_003426905.1 of Ctenocephalides felis. Lineage (NCBI taxonomy): Eukaryota > Metazoa > Arthropoda > Insecta > Siphonaptera > Pulicidae > Ctenocephalides > Ctenocephalides felis. The sequence continues at coordinate 16,777,866 of NW_020539726.1, forward strand.
AATTTCAGTAAATATATAGCATTTGTTATGTATCGTTTAACTATATTTTACCATTTCGATACGGCTTTTAGGGAAAGAGCTTAGATTAAATGTAGTGCATTTCGTTGCAGGACAGAAAGACAGGGCGACACTGAAAATAGAGAATAAGTATTTGGAAATGTTGGTAAATAATAGAGGTATAAAATACAAATGAAGAATTATTGCATATGGTATTTAAAGTGCGGCATTGAGATAAATGACTGAAAATTGAATATATATTTAAAAGCATTTTTACTATAATTACACAACATGGTACGTAATTTTTTAGTTAAAAATACAACAAATAAACCCAAATAAAATACCTAGAAGGTAAGATTTGAGAAAATGATAGAAATTAAAAATGTAACTCATTAACAAATAATGGAGACTTCTCCAGAGTTTTTCTGTTTAGGATTTGAACTATTCCGTTTCTATTTAATTAAAGATGCAAAAAAAAACTGCATGTGCATTCTTAACGATGATTTTAGTAAGAGTTAGCAAGTTGGTATCTTGTGATCTTAAACTGCAACTGTTAAATTCTTTATTGGGTTTATTAACAAAAATTGCATGGTTATTTTGTTAGAATGCAAAATAAAAGTCACAAAGATATAAATTGCTTGTGTTTATCTGTATGTTATTAATCGCTTCTATAAAATTTATCATTGCTTCTTGTTCCATAGTGATTATTGCTTTGTTATAAAGATATAATTGTATTGAGTACTTTACCCATTTTTGATCACGCTTCTTGGTCAGAACGTAGACTAGCAGCCATTAGTTTAGGGTTCGATACCCAACTCCGCGAGCTTAATATCAAGCTGTATGATATCCCATTTTTACTTAAGATTATAGAATTGAAACTTTATAAGTAAAAATATCTTTAGGAAGAATTTGTGCAAAAACCAATATATGGTATTCAAAAATATGTCGCAACTAGGAAGAAAATTTTTGGATTGCCTTCTGAATTGCCATTACTAGATGTCATTATATTTGACAGATTGTAATGTTACTTTAAGTTTTTCGGAAGTTTTGAAAATTGGTGATTTTATAGATTTTGATGTGATCTTTACGAATTTCAACTTTGCGACCTCTAATTTTTGCCTCTGCCGCCGCCATCTTGGAAAAATTGCGTAAAAAATCAGTTTTTCAACGATGTCTTCTTTCCGGCTCATGTTACAATAAAATAACTATAAACAAAATTAAACTAGATAAAATTTTCTATAATTTATTCAATAACGTGCGCTTCAAAGTTTTTGCTGCTCGCGCCGCCATCGGACCTCCCTGTATTTGACCGCTCTTTACACTTGAACGCACTTTCTCTAATAAATAAATAATTTCAATGTTGAATTAAGCTTTTCTACTTAGGTCAGGCCTAGAAATAACATAAATTAATCATTTTTGTTTTTCATTTTTATTTTTGCTAATGATTGAACATTTTAGATCATGCAATTTAAAGCATAATGCAAAAATTTGAGGTCGCAAAGTTGAAATTTGTGAAGATCACTTCAAAATCTATAAAATCACAAATTTTTAAAACTTCCGGAAAACCTAAGGTAAAAAACGACTGATCTAAAAACCGAGTTTTTATTTTCTGCACTCTTGGCTTCGTATTTCGAAAACAGCTGGACCGACCTTTACCAAAATCATCACTAATCCTTATTGGTAAGAATCGATTATTTTTTCAATCATTCGAATCGGTTAAGCAATACTCCCGTAATCGTCATCGAAATCCACACATACATACACACACATCAATTTTTCTGAGGTATGCCAAAATGCTCAGAAACCTCCGAAACGTGAAAATAAGCAAAAATTTTGATTTTCGATTTTTGGCTCATTACTATAACTTATTTTACGGGAAGTTACAATAATATTAAAAACGCATACGATACCAATGAGGCAGCATATATCAGAAATAAAAATGTACTTGCAATTTTATTAACCTGAATATTCAAATACAGAATACTACGATTATTGATAAATCATAATATTACATTGAAGACTATTAATTGGGATTTATATGCGGATGTATTTGGTTTGTTACGAGTGGATGCACATATATACAAAGTTAAATTACAAGTGAAACCAAATACATTCCCATACCCTAAATTTTATTTCCTATTACTGTAATGTAACTATTAAACATCAATCATCTTTGATACTCATAGATCTTATTAAGGTTTTTCCACGATTTTGATCCTTGTACAAGATTGTTCTCGAACAAATTGCTTATAGTGAGGTACGTTAGAAGACAAAAAGTGATGCTATAATGTTTCGACGTAAAATCTCATCATGAAGTTTAGCGGATGCACTTTGATGCATATCGTCAGCATATTTTTATAACTTGTATCATATAATGCAGAAAACATGCTCAGCATGCGATGAACTTTTGCAAAGGAATTCTTGAATAAAACATACATGGCACTTTTTTCATCTAAAATATTCCCCTAGATAGACATCGTTGGCGCATTGATCTCAAGCATAATGTGCATATCTACATGTATTTATCTACATCAATATGCAGAGTATATATATATATATATATATATATATTATACTATTTAAGTATATACAGTAATACTCCAGAACCTCCAAAGAAGAGCTTAAAGCAAAATAAACGAATTTTATCAAATTGGTCCAAAATTTTAGTCATTCTAGTCAAAGAACACCATAGTGAATTTTACTTGCTCTACATTTACTTAATCTAAATTAGTTTGTTTTGACAATGCCTTTGTTTTTACCCATATTTTGTGATACCCTCGGCCCGGAAAAGGTGTTTTACCCCATATGTGGGATAAATTGGGACCCCCAGAAGACAAACAGGTCTAATGTCTAATTTTAAAGGAATTCTACAAAATATTAGCTATATTATTCAACCAATGCAAAATTTAAATTTTATTGTGCATTTTTTACAGAGATAACACTTTAAACAACTATGATCTTATATTTAGCCAAATATATTCATTAGCAGAATTCGAATAACTATTATTTTAATTTATCTCTTATAAAATGGATGGACTATTATTTTAATTTATCTCTCATAAAATAGATTTATTTAACTGAATTAATATTTTTAATTATTATTTTTTATGTTTACGCCCTTGCCAGAGTAAAAGTTCAGTTCGACCTTTTTATCCCACTCACATATAAGATTTATTGAGGATATATAAAAGAAACAGTTGTATCTCATTTAAAATCAATACATCTAATAACATAGTTTAATAATAATAACTTGCACTTAAAAATTATAATAAGGTCTCCAAAATCAAATAAAAGTGCTCAAATAAAAGAAACTAACAACGAAGGAAAACACTTTCGTTACGATTTTTCAAACATTTTTATTCATCTCCTCATAGCTACATTGTAAAAATTAATGTGATGGCTGGTTATAATTTCTCCCTTCACTTTCATATATTATAGTTCAAAAAAATTCTTAAATTTACTGGTTTTTGAGATATCGGTGGAAGACCTTTTTACCCGCGGACCTATATATGACTTTTTACTATTCCATTTGAAATTAAATTGATTAACTGAATGAAAAATGTTTTATCAATTGCGATCATAAAAATCGAATAAGTTCGAAAGAATATTTTTAGCATTTGCAGTATATACATAGCATTATTCAATTGTTGACCCATATATGCATTGTCTAACACTTTACAATATTTTTTTTATTATCACACTAATTCGTAAATCAATGACTGAATGTATTCGTCTGTGGTGTATTTTAAAATGAATGGATTTTAAAACTAATACAGTATTTTTTCTGATACATTTGGTTTGATATATATGAATTTCACCGTGCGTGGTAAAAACTCGTAAAATTAAATTTTCCACATGAAGAAAATAAAAGTCTTTGTTAGAAACCGCATGTGATCGGATTTCTACATTCTTCCGATGTTTCGTATTACATACAAAAAAATTATATGGAACACGATTTCTCTGGACACGTGGATTTTTATATAATATATATTATCAATTGATGCAATTATATTATTATATAATATTGAGTCAATATATTACAGAATTATGAAATTTATTAACTTCCCGTAGGGTAAGTTATAGTAATCGTCCAAAAATCGAAATCAAAAATTTTTACATTTCTCGACGTTTTGAAGGTTTCTGAACATTATGGCATACTTCAGAAAAAATGGATGTGTGTGTGTGTGTGTGTGTGTGTGTGTGTGTGTATGTCCGCTTTTTTTCGTCCACGTTTTCGGGCGCACGGATCAACCGATTTGAATGGTTTAAAAAACATTCGATTCCTATCGATAGGGAGATGTGCTGATTAGTTTTTGGCAAAGGCAGGTCCAGCCGTTACGGAGATATGGAGCAAAGAGTGCAAATAATAGAAAACGAGTTTTTGAGAGAACGGATCAACCGATTTGAATGGTTTAAAAAACATTCGATTCCTATTGATAGGGAGATGTGCTGATTAGTTTTTGGCAAAGGTAGGCCCAGAGGTTTCGGAGATACCGAGCTAAATTTAAAAAAAATGGCTGTTTTTGAGAGAACTAAGCGTCCGATTTAAATGATTCAAAGAACTTTCTGCTTTTTTCAACAAAACAATTGATTTTGGAAAAAAAAATTTTTTGTTTCTAATTTTTTTCAAAAATTTTTTTTTGTAATTTTGGACTAAAAATTCAAAAAATCACCCAAGCTAAGCACAGTCTAAGCGCCACTCTGGTAGAAATGTTTACGCAAGTGCGTTTAGACTGTTTGTGTACTGGAGCACTTTTTCAATTTTGTGAAAATTATTGAAAAATGTGAAAATGCCGCCAAGCTGAGCACAGTATAAGTGAAAATGTCGCAAAGAATTATTTGCAAATGCGTTTAGACTGTGACTATGCGGGAGCACTTTTTCAATTTTGTGTAAATTTGGCAACTATTTTTTTTTGGAATTTGATTCGAAATGAAATGACGATTGTTAATGTTCTGGAGATGATAAATTGATTTATTTATAATTAACTTTCCATAGGGTAAGTAATCGCAAAAAAATCGAAAATGAAAATTTTTATATATCTTCACGTTTCAGAGGTTTCTGAATATGTTGGCATACCTTGGAGAAAATTGATGTATGTGTGTGTGTGTGTGTGTGCGTCCATGTGTGTGTGTTCGGATACAAATTTTCGTCGACGATTTCGGGAACACGGATGAAGCAATTTGAATAATTCAAAAAAACATTCGATTCGTATTGATAAGGAGACGTGCTGATTAGTTTTTGTCAAAGCAGGTCTAGCCATTCCGAAGATATGGGGCAAAAAGGGCCAAAAACGGTAACTCAGTTTTTAAGAGAACGGAGCGTCCGATTGGAATAATTCAAAAAACATTTTACTTGTATTAACAGGATGAAGATTTGATCAAATTATGAAGATAGGTCTAGCGGTTTCGGAGATCTAGTAAAAAAAACTAAAAAAAATAACATTTGGCGGTCAACAATAATCATTAGACATTAGACATATGCATATCAAATTATCAGATATTTTATTGAGATTTTAACAATAAGTATAAGTTTTGTTTACATTCCTATGGGTTCCGTACCAATGTTTTTCCGTTAGACAGCGACGCGGCGCTTACGCGCTTTATATTTTGTCTCTATGCAGTTAAGGCAGTACGATTGCTTTGAAAAAAAGTTCAGATCTTCCAAAATATGTCAAAATGAAGATAACATTTTTTCCAAAAAAAAATTTTTACAAAAAAAATTGTTTAAAAATTTTTTTTAAAAAAAAATTTTTTTTTTCAAAAAAAGTAATTTTTTGTCCAATTTAAAATTTCTAAAAAATCTTATTTTTTCGAAGTAAAATTTTTTCAAAAATGTTAATCGTTTTTAAAAAAATAATAATTTTTGGCACGGGAAGTTCCAGCAATTTGCCTTAAGGCACGATGCCTTAATTGCCTTAAGACAGAATTCCACTTACAGCTAGTTTGAATTACAGTTATGTAATATCTATACATTTATAATAGTTATTTCGATTTTTAATGTTGAAAATGCTATTACTGAAACAACCATTTAGAATTTATATATGGAAATATATTATGAATATAGTAAATTGATATATAATACCATATATGCGGCCTACGATCATATTTTACATCTGAAATTAAATTTTATCATCTGTAAATAATGATTATAAACTAGTGGTGTATGTCTTAAGGTAAATTGCTGGAACTTTCCGTACCATGATGAAAATATTCGAAGAATAAATTCTAGTAAAAAAATTTTTTTTTTCAAATGAAAAAAACATAAATAATGAAAACAAAATTTCTTTGCCCAAAAGCAATCGTTTCGTCAACACATGCAGAAAGTTTTCTGAATCATTCAAATCGGATGCTTAGTTTCCTCAAAAACTGCAATTTTTTGCATATTTAGCTCCGTATCTCCCAAACGGCTACACCCGCCTTTGCCAAATTCACCACTTCTCCCCGTCATTGCAAATTGAATATTTTTTGGATCATTGTTTTTTCTCAAAAACACCATTTCTATTTTCTGCACTCTTTGCTCCGTATCTCCGAAACGGCTCGACCTGCCTTTGCTAAAATCTAATTAGCACATCTCACTATCAGTAGGAATTGTATTTTTTTTTTTGAACCATTCAAATTGGTTGATTTGTGCACCCGAAAATGTATAGGAAAAAATGTATCCATACTACATACATACACACACATCCATTTATTCTAAGGTAAGCCAAAATATTCAGAAACTTTCGAAACATAAAGATATGCAAAAATTGTCAATATAGATTTTTGGACGATTACAATAACTTACCCTACGGGAAGTTAAAATGAAAAAAGTAATAAAATCGTGAAAAAGTAAAATAATAATTTTTTCGATAATTTGTCTATATATTTCTAATCAATAGATCGTTTTAAAAGTTGTTGTTAATACAGATGTTTTTTATAGTGTAAGGTAATTATAAAAATAATCTAATTTTTTTAAATTCCCGTAGGGTAAGTTATTGTAATGGGCCGAAAATCGGAATTGAAAATTTTTACATTTCTCGACGTTTTGAAGGTTTCTGACTTTTTGGCATACTTCAGAAAAAATGGATGTGTGTGTGTGTATGTGTGTGTACGTATGTATGGATACAAATTTTCGCCCACGTTTTCGGGCGTACGGATCAACCGATTTGAATGGTTTAAAAAACATTCGATTCCTATTGATAAGGAAATGTGCTGATTAGTTTTTGGCAAAGGCAGGTCCAGCAGTTACGGAGATAAGGAGCAAAGAATGCAGAAAATAAAAATCGAGTTTTTGAGAGAACGGAGCATCCGATTTGAATGATCTAAAAAACATTCAATTAGTAATGATTGGGAGAAAGGGTTATTAGTTTTTGAGGCCTAGCCATTTCGGAGATACAGAGCTAAATGTACAAAAATGACAGTTTTTGAGAGAACTAAGCGTCCGATTCAATTGATTCAAAGAACTTTCTGCTTGTCTTAACAAAATAATTGATTTTGGGTTTTTTTTTCTTTATCGAAAATAATTCGGATTTTATTTTTAATTCTGACTATAGTTCTAATATACTTTAAACAAATAATTTCAACTCTGCAATTCAGTTTATATAATTCTTATAAATATTAGACGATGTTACAATATTTATAATAATCTATTTGAAAACATTCAATATTCCTCGAACATTTCGTTACGGTACGGGAAGTTTCAGCAATTTGCTTTAAGGCACGATGCCACCCACCCCACTAGTTAGAAATTAATTTAGAAGATAAAAAAGAGTCATTTATATAATGAAAATTAGGAACTATTGAGATATTAATAAATACAATATCTGTATGTATAAATATATATATATATATATATATATATATATATATATAAACAAAAAATATATAGTGACACGTACTTATTTATAAATAACAAAATTGAAATTCATAACGCAATACACCTAGAAATACTATCGTATCTATATTTATGAATAACGTATCTCATATTGCGCCAACGGTCTCAACTGATACTGTTGTAAGAGATGTTGCAATTGTTTTATAAATATAAATCATACAACCAATGCCTTTAAAGTATTGTTAATAATTCAATAGATTTCTGTACGAGAACTATTATAATATAAATATTGTGTTCTGCACAAACTGGATTTTTATTCGTTATGGTCTAGTTGATTTCTAGATTCAATTCTGATACACTTGGGTCATTTGACTACTTCAAGAAAGGACAAGCGTGTCATTTTCAAAAAAGCCAAGTAATGCATTCTGTATTCTATCGGAGGAGATTGTTGCAACATTTACAGATTGATATTGTCAGCACAATTTTGTAACAGGCTTTCACGTTTTACAAGTTGCATACTTGTATGATACTTGCAATTTGTATGCAATGTAGAAAATGCAAATGTCAAATAGTACAATATTACTAGTCTTTTGTCATAAGTTATGTATGACCTCTGTTTTTCTGCATTTTAAACAATATATAGTAGTTCAGAGATATAGTTAACAACCAGCTTTTATTCATTACTTCATGTAACCATTCATTATGGTTACTGCTTATAAAGGTTACAACTACTACTCATTTATAAGTAAGTTTAGTAAATGCCTAGTAATAAAATCTTTATCATAAACTTAATTTCAATTAAGCACAAATCATTTTAAACACTTAACTATGCTTAATTAGAGAACATTAATAACAATCTCATAAACGAGTTGATGAGTACCTTGTTATGAAGAAGCTTGCAAAATAGATTCTAATTAGAGTCGCAGGAAAAATCCCTTTCTTAAGATAATTATTAACTTTCCGTAGGGTAAGTTATAGTAATCGCAAAAAATAGAAAATGAAAAATTTTATATATCTTTACGTTTTAGAGGTTTTTGAACATTTTGGATTATCTTCGAAAAGTTAGTTTTTGGATAAGGCAGGTCCAGTCGTTTCGACGATACGTGGCAAAAAAGCCATTTGGCAGTCAAAAATGATCATTAGACATATGGACAACAAATTATCAGATATTTTATAGAGACTTTAATGACAAGTATAAATTAAATTTAAATAATATATTTAGTGTTAATGTTATGTTTTGAAACATTTACACAGTATTTTTTTGATAAATTAATGTTTGCCAATGTATTCAGCTTTTTATGTCATTTTCCTAGATTCAGCTCGAATACGTTTTATTAACTTGTTTCAGATCTTATGATGACAGATTTATAGGCTTAATAAAACTGTTTATTTGCAAATGATCAATCAATGCCATCAATGAGCGAGCAATTAATGAAAGTTTATTTATAAAACTGAAAAATAGACATTTAATGATCTAAAATATTATCTTGAAGTACTTGAACCAAAGTATATGAAAAATGTTTAGTTCTTACAGATAGCCCAGCAATGATCATTATACAAAGTCAATTATTTTTTTCGAGAATTCATAGGTTTTTCTTGGATCAGCTTTATCTTCTCAACTTATTACCTACTTGTTGAGATCAAATAATTTGCTTCGATTTTATCTGTTAATTATGTAGTATCTTGAGAAAATATCAAGTAGGCATTAAATTAAAAAAAAAATATTTTTTGCTTGTTACTTGTCAATGTAATTAATTATGTTTAATTAGAATATTGTCAATTTACTTCTTCGCTTGTTATCGCTCTCTTATATTTCTTTCAGGGTGTAGTGTGTTGAAAATAAATTTTAAATAAATCGAAATAGATTACATATATTATTTCCGAATTCGATTTTTGCTACCGACAACCTGATATTAAGCTGTAGTGTTAACCATTTTTACAAGGAAATCTATACCCAAAACATTACAAATAACTTATCCCGTGCATTAAAGAATATATGATTACTATGAATTATAATAATAAAAACATAGTCAAATATAGAGTTGGTAACCCTTCGGTGTCCATCTAAATATATCATAAAAGGAGTAGTTTGAAAACAGCTAAAAGAACGGATGTTCTGATCGCTGTTAAAAATGAGAATGAAAATATTACCTTATTATATAATCTATCGATAGAAAATAGATATAATATTCAATAAAAAATCTATCGCATATCGTACAATAAAATTACAAAATAAAACTTTGCTTCAACTTTTGCTTTTCTTTAGGGATCATAGTATCGCCTCTAAAATAGTTTTTATTTATTTTTCATCTCTAAAACAGCTGTCTGTTATTGCTTTGAAAAAAGTTCAAAATTTAAAAATATACTCTAAATTCTCAAATGATCTCTCTTTTTTCAAGATGTTTCGAGAATTTTAAAGCCTTTAAAATTTTTAATCACTTTACGGGAAGTTTCAGTAATTTGATTAGTTTTTGATTATAATCAGATGCTTCGTCCTCTCAAAAACTAAATTGTCACTTTTCCTTGTATATTCTATTATATTGATGAATACCAGAAACACAATTCTTATAGTATAAAACTATAGGAAACTAACATTAAATATTGTATGTAAAAACCGTGGTAAATTGTTTAGTATTTTGTCAAAAAATATATTTTTGATTCGTGACGTCTATGATAGCTATTCATTATTGGGCCAGTTCTCAGATAAAATAGAAATTATATGGCAAACCTATGTTATGAGCTTATCTACGTATGAATTGGTAATAACGAACTATCAAAAAGCTATGTACTTGCTGTGTAACACATGCGTGAAGTTAATCAGTATTATTTCTATTCTAAATGAAAATTCAAATGAGAAACTGTAAAAATAAGCTTGTATATGAAAAATAGAAAATAGATATCAGGTTAAATTGCGATTTGGATGGGACGCCAGTTTTTCTTCAATACTTTACTATATAATTTACAACTAGATATATAGTCAATATAATAAGTTAAACGTTAGGTTAAGGCACGGAATATACATTATTACTACCAAGTCATATGAATATAGACCCGTAACATAGCGTTACCATAACATTCCTATTTTACCCAAAAATTAAGTGGATCCTAAGTAATTAACATAGAAACCATTTTGATCAAATATGTACTATTTTACACTGGACCTGTGCAAAACATTTTATTCATAAAGCTAAATTTCCTACAAAACCGTATATCCAACTCCAATATATAGTTCCTGACTCGACTCTCGAATGCATATCGTTATCGTATTTTTCTAACAAGCGCATTTTCCCCACGCAGCGCAGCAAGTAGTTGCGAACGGTCCGTGGTCTGAACTGAAACAGGGCGCGCGGACCCGGGCTGATTCTGCTCGATACAGCGGCGTAGCGCACTGATCGGAACGAGAGAGCGATACCAACAAAGGCACACGTAACGTACTCGTAGCGCCTACACCCTCGCACCGCCGAGAGCTTTATGGCGGCCAATACTCTCGGAGATGACAAAGCTCAAAGCACAGGGATGAAATAGAACGAGATTTGAAGGATATAAATAACAAGGTAATATAAAACTTGATAAATTTGCTTATTTGGAAATTGTCTGTATTGCTTTTACTTTAAATGAAACTGCAATTGAATAAGAGTAAAAAAGTTTCTATATAAAAACGAAAAAATAAATATAAAATTATGGGTCCAGTTCTTGGATAAAATAGAAATGTTACGGTACCACTATGTTACGGGTGTAACTTTACTTGAGTTGGTAATAACAAACTGTCCAAAAATCATGTATATGCTGTGCGATCTGGCGTTTTACACATAAAACCTAATAACATAAAGGCACAAACGTCAAATAATTATCTTATAATAAGTGTAATATACCTGTTCGTACATCAATTACATATATTTTTGTCAGTTTCATACTACTAAGACATATGATGATATTTTTCATATTTTATCATATAACTTATAACTGGTTATCTAGTGAATATAATAATTTAGATGTTGCCAGTATTGCATTTTACTTTAAATTAAAATGCAATGGAATAAAATTAAAAAAAAAGTTTCTATATAAAAACTAAAAAATAAATACAAAATTATGGGTCCAGTTTTCTGATAAAATAAAAATGTTACGGTAATACTATATTACGGGTGTAACTTTGCATGAGTTGGTAATAATAATGTGTCGAAAAGCCATGTATTTTCGGAGCGATCAGGCGTTTCAGATATAAAATCTAACCAACAAAATGCACTAACGTTAAATAACAATCTTATCATAAGTGCAACTAGCTGAGGTTTTATGTGTAAAACACATGTTCGCACATCAAATACATATATTTTGTCAGTTTGTTACGCTGACATTTTTCATATTTTATCATAATTTCTAACTAGATTAGATATCTAGTAAATATAATAAGTTAGAACTTACTTGTAATGCTATTACTCTAAATGAAAATACCATTGAATAAGAATAAAAGTAAGTTCCTATATAAAAAATAAAAAATGGATATGATACTATGGGGCTGAATATTGATTGAAATAGTAATGCTACGGGTGTATCTTTACATGAGTTAGAAATATGTGCCATGTATATGCTGTGCGATCAGGAGTTTCACACATAAAATCTAATAAACAAATGGCACAAACTATCTTATCATAAGTGCAGCTATATGATGTCTCTTTGATAACACATACGTAAAGTTAGGTTTTATGTGCAAAACACCTGTTCGCACAGCAAATACATATCTTTATCAGTTTGTTACTACTAACTCATATGATAATAGACCCGTATCAAAGCTTTACCGTTACATTTCTACTTTATCCTAGAATTAACCTCAAAGTTTTTTCATCGTAGCAGGGTTTTTAGGAGGTGTTTTTGCAGTTTATTTGAGAGGTTCACAGCTAATATTTTGGCAAATTAATTGCTACGGAATGCCATTTTTATATCTGATAAGCAAACCATACATTAGATTCATGAAATAACGCTATTGTATTTTAATAAAAGGTTTTTAGGCTTTATAACTTTATATACTTACACATGCAGGCATGCCCACACACACATACATATATAAATATATATTCAAATCACTGATATCATGCAGTAGTGATATCAATTTTCTTTTGAATTGAAAATATTTATTGCTGCGGATATCTGAAATAACAATTGAAAATATTTCACACTATTTTAGTTTATTACAGTTTATGAACTTACCCTAAGGAAGAACATCCGTTGTATATAATTATCTATCTGTTTTAGTATTATTATAAGTATATCATAAACCATGCATTATTATTATTATTTATGCAAGTACCATATACGTTCAGCTTTGTCTCCTATAATCTTATATGTGCTAAGTACCATAAGATTTTATCCGTGGTGTGAAAAAGATAACCGTTCGACTAAGTTTTAGTGATATATTTTCATATATGCAAAAGTTTTAAAGTTTTATCATCTCATTATTTATTAATTTAATATCATTTCACTCAAAGTCCATGCAGGTAAATTTTCACTTTTTATTCAGAGTTTCAAACTTAAATCAGATTATCAAGGAGTTGAAGTATGAGATTAAAGTGATGTGGAGCACTTTTGATTCTGCGTTAAATAAGAAGAAGTTAATTTTTTAGATCTTGGTTTAATTTCTTCAATATGGTTTTTATGTCTAGGCTAGCGTTGTTATCATTTTAAATTAATTCAATTGCAATTATAAATTAATTTAACTGTAATCTTGATTATATTGAAATTTTAACGCAATGTATTTAAGCAACCAATATATTTCAACTCTTGAACAGAATTTGTTGCAAATTGGCTCATGTTATATGTAACGGATAAGTCAGATTACTAATGCTCATGTTATATGTAACGGATAAGTCAGATTACTAATGCATCTTTGTTGTTGAAGCCTGAGATTAAACTGATGTGGAGCAGATTTGATAGAGAGTTAAATAAAAAGTGAATTTAATTGCTTAGACCTTGTTTACTATTATCATCATATGTTTCTCATGTCTAACAATGCATTTTTTGTGAAGCTTGAGATTGAATTTAAGTCGAGCATATTCAATTAAGGGTTTCAAAAGAGGCGAATTTAATTGCATAGACCTTGGTTTATTTTCTCCAATATATAAGCTTCTCAAGTCTAGTCTAGCGTGGTTATCGATATGAAATCTTAATGATATTGAAATTTTAAGACAATGTTTTTCAATATAGCAATTGCAACTTAGAATTTAATGTCATATGTGCTTGTAAAGAATGTGTTAAAATGTAACAAGAATACTAAGTTGGAGCTTGCCCGGAGGCAGGTTCATGATGTGAAAGCACTACCCTTGTTGGTTATACCTAGTACGATTTCTTAATCATTATGCATTTTTCTTTGCAAACTTCTATTTCTATGCTTCCTGGTCCTGTGATTTGGCTTCCCGTTTCTTGTATCTTCTCTTCTCTCGTGGGTCATCAATCATCTGCATTCTTCTTCTTTCCGATCCTCAGTCTTTGTATTTTACTTTCGACGACATCGTATAGGAGTCCAATCCAGTTTCCTTTTACGGATCGAGCTTAGTAAAGTTTTTTCTTTGTCCGTCTTCATGTTGTGATGCAAAATCATTTGATTCAAAATAGGCTGATTTTTATCTTCATTCAACTCCCTTCCAATTGCAAGTGATTAATTCCATCTAGCTGCTGGCGGCTTAAAACTTCTCTTTTAATATCGCCTACCACTACTTATAAAACATCAAGCTCGTTTAATAGCAAAACAGTTGCAACTATTTGTTGAAAATTTAAAGTTTCTTGCTCGCATACATTGCGATGATAGTAAATCTCTTCCTCAAACTTCCGCAGCATCCCATAAGCTCATCAGAGCTTTCACCGCCAATCCGTTACTGCAGCCGATTTTCCATCCCTCACTAAGAGCAGCGCACGCCGAGCTTGCAGCGGAGATGAAGTTTCGTCGTCGGTAACGAGTCGAGCTTTCGGCGTCGATGCGTTCGTACGGGCGTTGGTTTCGGTTTCGATCAAAATATTGCTTTGACCGACAAAAACGTGGTGAATCGTGGGTGATGGCGTTCAACGTTTTCACGTGAACTGAGATAACTATTCGAGTGAACGGTTATTGAAATATGGAAGGAACACTAGTTCGAACTTTTCTGCTGCTTTTAGCGGCGGTGAATGTTTTGAAGGCGCTGCCGGACACGATACGAATAGGTAGGTTAGGATGTCATTTTGTAAAGGTTATTTTGAATGTTCTCGTTAAGATACGATGGTACTTTCTTGAAGTGTCCTAAAATATTTCAGTGTAGTTTAATTTATATTTAACAGTAATAAATAACATAGGAATTATATAATTATAATTAATATTTTCCTGATAGTTCTAATATACAAAATAATGTATATCTACTGAGTTTGAGTGAGAGAAATTCTAGTACGTCATACAATAGAATTAAATCATTAAAATATTTGTATATATTTTACTTCTCAATTTTAGTTTTCATAGTGTCTAAATGAAGTATCTTGAAATATTTAAGTGCTGTATATTTAACAGTGATAAATTACTGATATAGGAGTTAGATATTACTGATGATAAATATTTGCTTTTAAATTCTAATTTGCAGAAAATTTGCAAATTATGAATATCTACTGAGTTTGAATGAGTAGATTTTTAGTATTTTGTTCAACAAAATTAAATCTTATCGGAATTATACCAACTGGACGTGATTTTCATATTTCTCAAATATAAATGATCAAATAGTTAAAAATATATTATCAATTATTAGGTACCAATTTAAATAAGACAATGTCATTACACACACATGTATATATATATATATATATATATATTATTTTGAATGATTCTGAATTTGAGCTGTTGACATATGTATTAACAAGGTCTAATAATCGGGCTAACATCAATAAAAAACATGAATTTCTTTCAAAAAATTATTTTAAATCTATACGTTTTGGCTATAATCCTAGGCCTCATTCAGTGGAAACTAAAAATAAAATTAAAAACTAAAACAATTTGAATTGGAGGTGAGAAGAAAAAATAAATAGTAATTAGTACTTACAATTAGTAGATCTTAGTGTTAAATTGGAAAATTTTAATAATCCATGATATTAGGATATGGTAATGCACTACACTAATGTATTATAAACATTAACTTGAAATTACACAATATTTTCACAAAATACTGATTTGAAAAAATCACAAATGGATAGTGTGTTATTCGTAGACTGGTAGAAGATGTACACCATGGATTAATAAAATTTTCCAATTTAACACTAAGATCTACTAATTTTTCCACTGAATGAAGGCTAGGATTATAGCCGAAACGTATGGATTTAAAATAAATTTTTGAAAGAAATTCATGTTTTTTATTGATGTTATGCCCGATTATTAGACTTTGTTAATATATTATATATATATATATTATATATATATATATATATATAATCTGATCAGTAGCTTCATGTTTAAAGTAGTGAAGTAGTAAAATGACACAGCAGTATTACAAATATCTTAAATTTAAGTATTTGCAATAACCATACATACTATTGAATAATATCCGTATATATTATATATAACACTTAGAACAAAAATGTTTCATGAATTTCTATAAATGACGTATAAGAACTAGGTTGGTGTAACACTTTTCTCAAATTAATATATCTAGAATTTCACTGATTACGGTTTTACAAAATGATGCTAGACGCTTTAAATATTGCTCTACCAAATCAAATAACATAAAAATAGTTCTACAACTATTGTTTATTATTGCATAATTAATTATTTTCTAGAAAAAGTGTGGTGTCACAACTTACCCCGTGTTTGTGGCTAGTTGTAATATCTACCGAAGCAATTAGTTAAGACAATAATATTTTTGATAATATCTATTTCCTCAATTTTTAAGGAAATAGACGCGTTTCTAAGTAATTCTTTTCATAAATCAAGGAAAACTGTAATTATTACAAATAAAATATAAAATGTCTCCTATAATATAATTTTGTATCATAAATCTTCATAAACTACAATTATTATCATAATACAAATACAAGATATTATGTCTCTTATAACATAATGTACTTGTGCCCACATCTTCCAATCAACACAATCATTTTTACTTGAAACTGTATATAATTCTTGTATGTTACAACTAGCGCCAAGATTTTTACATTAATAAATAATTATTTACACAATTTATCATTCATAAAAATTATTACAGATTATCAAAGATTGATAAAAATGAAATGAAATAAAATATAAGATCTGAAATTAGTCAATAATAATGAAGCAAATAGAATTTTTATGATAGATCAACATCAAATTACTTGTTAAAAAATGACGCACCTGCACAGTTCTGTATATTGCTTCAGCCTGGGGGATAGTACCTATGACAATTTTATACTGCA
>NW_020539726.1:16796062-16810721 GCF_003426905.1 Ctenocephalides felis
AATATGATAATACGTTCAATATTTTGATGTTGAAATCACATAGTATTATTTGTGAGATATTATTACGCATTGTATGATATTCAAATTACATTTAAAACTATAGTTTTTGTTTTGTATGTTAACTACTTCACTTGAACCTGGTAATTAACACATCATCTATGTAACATTCATATTTGAAAGAACTTTTTGTGAGTTTTGCATTGTTTATTTTTAATGTAACATTTATTGATTATATTTTCAATAGCAGATAATCTGAAAAGAACTAATTTTAGATTTGCAATCATTTTTCAAAGAGATTTCAATAAAAATTCGAGTACATACGTAGAATTTCTGAATACGTTAACTACATACATACGTTAACTACATAACAATTTTAATTGAACAATATATTTTTTTATGCTCTTTAGTAGGCAAAAATAAATATAGAGTTTGCTAATCAAAAAACTAGATATATCATCAAATATATTTTCAATAATGTAAAAACTGCTACATCATAAACATTACTAAATATCATATGCCTTTTGTATTAACATTATAAACAATGTAAGAATTCTTAATTTAAGTAATGAGTATTAAAAGTATACATAATACATTGATGCTTAAGAGATTTACCATTTGTCTTTGGAATGTAATCTTTTTTTTTAAAAAAAAATTCTTTCTTAGCTCACCTCCGTTGTAACTCAATCAAATTGCTTTTATATTACGATCTTCTCAACGTTTCAAGTCATTCTGAATCATTTGGCATCCAAAGAGGAAAGAGTGTTTGAAGAAATTTGGAATAATTAATAATACTACTACTAATAATACTTTTAAAATATTCTAAATTATTTTAATTCAATTATTATTCTAAATAATTATTAAATTAATAATAGTAATTCTAATGAAAATTTAAGAATATTCTAAATCTGAATTATAATCAATTAAGGTAATTTTTTAAATCACAAAGTTTTTGCAATTTGCCGCTACTTAGCTTAGGAACAAGTTTTTTAATTTTGGCTCTAGTAGTTCTAGTTATTGAATTTTTATAATTTAATTGAATTGCGTATTATAATTGAATTCAATAATTTTTAAATAATACATTTTATCATACTATAGTAAATGAAATATTTTTGATGACTCTGTCTTTCTTGTAATGTTATAACCTATATTCTACTCAGATACCTATATAAAAATCGTGATACGTGAACTGAACGACACATGGACTAAATATTTATTTTATTGGGTTTATTACCTTTCCTGTAGGCTATGAAACCAGAAATGACTGATGAAGCAAAAAACGAAAACTATCAAATAAAATTGCAAAGCAAATGGAATATTTATAGTAATTCTCAAATTGTCTTAATACCAATAATTAGATAAACTACTCGTAAAATATTGATGTAAATTATCTTTTTTTTATTAAGAAATTTGAAATTTTTATTAATTTTGAAAACTAACATGCACAAGTATTGTGAACATTATTGGAATATAAATTTTATTACAAATACATTAAATTTCAGATTTATTATTATAATCTAAAAACGGTATGCAAATTCTTGTTTCATAATCACGTTGCATAAATTGTATAAATTTTGAATTAATTTATAACTTGATAAAATAAATGTTATGGGCTAGTTATAATATTGTTGCAGTTACATACATATATACATACATGCAAATATTTTTTCACTATAATATCATGACTCTTATTATAATTTTGCAAATAATTATTTAAATTCTCTTTGCTCTATTTGAATCTTACAACCCCCGCGTAGGATAAGTTTGTTTTAGCCAGAAAAGACGATTTGCTAGTTTTGTTTTTTTGACGTTTCTTGTGTATGTATGTGTATGTATGTAACGATGTTTGTGTATTTATATGTATGTATGTAACGATGTTTGTGTATGTATATGTATGTGCGCCCAAAATTTGATCTCAGGTGGATCTTTTCTCGAAAATGGTAGCACATATTTAAAAAATTTCAAAGCCATTTGATGAAAATCGATAGAGTCATATTGATTAGTCTTGTGCGATGATCGGTCCAGCCATTTCTTAAAGTAACACATATCACTTGGAAATCGCATTGATTAGTTTTGATTGAAAAACAAAACCTTTATGTTTAAAATAAACAATATTTATGTTTTCTATTATGAATTTTAATTTCTAATTCATTTTTTACCCGAGTCGGGAAGGTTAAGCAACTTTTCGACATGTGTCTTAGGAGCCTAAAGCTAAAATACCACTCACACTTAGTTGTGTGTGTTTATCCTTAACATTTTTATATAATTTGATCTGGAAAGATATAAAACATTATATAGATTACAGACGAAGAGAAATTACGACAAAAGAAACAAGACTTTCTACAATGAAGAATTTTTAATAAAGCGTACAACAATTTTTCTGAAATTTCATAATATCATTATAAATGCTCACGTATTGCATATATGTATATACGTATTCCAAAATGAAATATTAAATGTCATGTTATCTCATGATATGATTCTTGGCAGTGTATTATAAAAATGAAATTAAATGGAAAATATTCGGCACGTGTCTTGAAATAGATATTGAGATACGAAGATACCATGATGAAGATTGGCGTAAAGGAATTACATGTAAATATTATAATGTTATGCAAACTCAGCAGATGTTTGTGTTTGATCAATATTTTTCTTGGATTTAGTATATAAAGTATATCTACACGTATATTAGAACAACCTACAAAGTTTCTAAATTTACATTATTTAACTTTGTTTTTATCTTTAATATTAAAAAACAAATATATGTAAAGCTCAATCAAAGCTGAAAAAAACCCGACAACTTTTTTTGACTTTATGTAATTTATTCTACTACTCAAAAATTTACTTTACTAAAAAAAAGTCCGGTCTAGCAACCACTGGTTCCAAGTTCGATGTTTACTTTGAGCAGTGTAGTGTTATTAATTTTAGTAGAAATTATAAATTGAAACTGATTTCCAGTGAACATTGGAGTTTTTTTGGAGCTTTTTGGAGCCGTTTGGAGCATTGCTAAAGTAAATATGTGAGACACATATCTCACTTGTAGAAATAATATAAAATATTCTCACAGGAAAAAAAAAATCTTGTTAAGTACTAGGTTGCATTCTAATATAATAAGATTAAAGAGTTACTAAAGCTTATAATAAACTAGCTGTAAGTGGAATTCTGTCTTAAGGCAATTAAGGCATCGTGCCTTAAGGCAAATTGCTGGAACTTCCCGTGCCAAAAATTATTATTTTTTAAAAACGATTAACATTTTTTGAAAAAAATTTACTTCGAAAAAATAAGATTTTTTAGAATTTTAAATTGGACAAAAATTACTTTTTTTTGAAATTTTTTTTTTTTTTTTTTTAATTTTTAAACAATTTTTTTTTATAAAATTTTTTTTTGGAAAAAATGTTATCTTCATTTTGACATATTTTGGAAGATCTGAACTTTTTTTTCAAAGCAATCGTACTGCTTTGACTGCATAGAGACAAAATATAAAGCGCGTAAGCGCCGCGTCGCTGTCTAACGGAAAAACATTGGTACGGAACCCATAGGAATGTAAACAAAACTTATACTTATGTTAAAATCTCAATAAAATATCTGATAATTTGATATGCATATGTCTAAGGCTTAATGATTATTGTTGACCGCCAATGTTATTTTTTTTAGTTTTTTTTACTAGATCTCTGAAACCGCTAGACCTATCTTCATGAAAATTTGATCAAATCTTCATCCTGTTAATACAAGTAAAATGTTTTTGAACTATACAAATCGGACGCTCCGTTCTCTTGAAAACTGAGTTACCGTTTTTGGCTCTTTTTGCCCCATATCTTCGGAACGGCTAGACCTGCCTTTGACAAAAACTAATCAGCACGTCTCCTTATCAATACGAATCGAATGTTTTTTGAATTATTCAAATTGCTTCATACGTGTTCCCGAAATCGTCGACGAAAATTTGTATCCAAACACACACACATGCACGCACACACACACACACACACACATACATCAATTTTTCTCCAAGGTATGCCAACATATTCAGAAACCTCTGAAACGTGAAGATATATAAAAAATTTCATTTTCGATTTTTTTTGCGATTACTTACCCTATGGAAAGTTAATTATAATAAATCAATTTATCATCTCCAGAACATTAACAATCGCCATTTTATTTCGATCAAATTCCAAAAAAAAAATAGTTGCCAAATTTACACAAAATTGAATAAGTGCTCCCTCATAGTCACAGTCTAAACGCATTTGCAAATAATTCTGTGCGACATTTTCACTTATACTGTGCTCAGCTTGGCGGCATTTTCACATTTTTCAATAATTTTCACAAAATTGGAAAAGTGCTCCAATACACAAGCAGTCTAAACGCACATGGGTAAACATTTGTACCAGAGTGGCGCTTAGACTGTGCTTAGCTTGGGTGATTTTTTGAATTTTTAATCCAAAATTACAAAAAAATTTTTTGAAAAAAAATTAGAAACAAAAAATTTTTTTTTCCAAAATCAATTATTTTGTTGAAAAAAGCAGAAAGTTCTTTTGAATCATTTAAATCGGACGCTTAGTTCTCTCAAAAACAGACATTTTTTTTTAAATTTAGCTCTGTATCTCCGAAACCTCTGGCCTACCTTTGCCAAAAACTAATCAGCACATCTCTCTATCAATAGGAATCGAATGTTTTTTAAACCATTCAAATCGGTTGATCCGTTCTCTCAAAAACTCGCTTTCTATTTTTTGCACTCTTTGCTCCATATCTCCGTAACGGCTGGACCTGCCTTTGCCAAAAACTAATCAGCACATCTCCCTATCAATAGGAATCGAATGTTTTTTAACCATTCAAATCGGTTGATCCGTGCGCCCGAAAACGTGGACGAAAAAACGCGGACATACAAACACACACACACACACACACACACACACATCCATTTTTCTGAGTATGCCAAAATGTTCAGAACCTTCAAAAACGTCGAGAAATGTAAAAATTTTTGATTTCGATTTTTGGACGATTACAATAACTTACCCTACGGGAAGTTAATAATATAAGACAAAATAAATCCTTCTTTAGTAGGTGTATATATTTATATATCCAATGATATATTTAAATGAATCAAACTTTATAAAGACATTGTATGCAAAATTTAAAAATTAATTTAGAGAAAATTAGCTTTTAATTTATTTTTGATATCAATGCTTTGCTAACTCTAAAATTGCAAAAAAATTCAAATATAATCACATACATTTTGTATGTTCATCTATTTTTATTTAACGTTCGTTTTATTACAATTTATATCTGAAGCAGAAAAAAAATTTTTATTTACTTTGAAATTTTATTTAATTCATATTAATTTTTGGTTAGACATATTATGCAGAATTTACTCGAAATATGTAAAAACATAGTTTGCGATCTAGAAAAAAAAATTAGAGCCAATTTTTCGTTTAAGCAAATGATTTGCAATGATTTTCAATATTTTTAATAGTCCAGTCATTTGGTCGTCTTGCCGGTACAGTACTCCGGGAATTCTGAAAATTGGTAATCTCATAGATTTCGAGGTGCTCTTTACGGAAATCAACTTTGCCACCTCAAATTTGAACGGCAAGTTGCCGCCATATTAAAAAAATGGCGTCAAAAAACAGCTTTTTCAAAATATCTACTTTCTGGCTCAATCTACGATAAAAGTATCTATGTACGAATTAAACTAGAGAAAATTTCCTACAATTCCTTAGAAACCCGTTTTTTTGTAAAATTGATAGTTTGAGAGTACGGCCGCCTCAAAGTCTTTGCTGCTTTCGCCGTAGTATCAAATCTGTCCATATATGACAGCACTTCGTACTTGACCACATTCTTTCTAATAATTAATATTTCCAATATTAAATTGAGCGAATAAGATCTAGAAATGAAATAATTCAAATATTTTTCTGTTTTTTTGCTGATTTTTTAACGCTTCAAGCTACTTGAAGCTATAAGGTGCTACTCAAGCTATAAGTATATTTACAGCTACTTTGCCATTGAAGTGTTAAAAAATTAGCAAAAAAAAACGAAAAATATTTGAATTAGATCGCTTAAGATCTTATTCGCTTAATTTAACATTGAAAATATTAATTATTAGAGAGAATGTGGTCACGTTCGAAGTGCTGTCATATATGGACAGATTTGATACTACGGCGAGAGCAGCAAAGACTTTGAGGCGGCCGTACTCTCAAACTATCAATTTTACAAAAAAACGGTTTCTAAGGAATTGTAGGAAATTTTCTCTAGTTTAATTCGTACATAGATACTTTTATCGTAGATTGAGCCAGAAAGTAGATATTTTAAAAAAGCTGTTTTTTGACGCCATTTTTTTAATATGGCGGCATTGCCGTTCAAATTTGAGGTGGCAAAGTTGATTTCCGTAAAGAGCACCTCGAAATCTATGAGATTATCAATTTTCAGAATTCCCGGAGTACTGTACCGGCAACAGCCTTTTTTGCACCAAATGACTGGACTATAATGTCAGTGTAGAAATTTCAAAATTTTATAATCGTTGGTTGTTATCGAGTTTATTATTATTATTGAACTTCTTGATCTGAATATATTTTTTCATTATTATTAAATCTAGAAGCACTTTTTTTGTAAAATTCGTAACATTGTATAGTTGAACATAAAATCAATATATGAATAAATAGATATGACAATAAGTATTATGAAATCGTGAAGTAATTAGGGGTAGTTGTGATGAATTTTTACATTTTTTAGTTATAGAACATTTTGTTGTAATAATTGCATTAATGAATTTTATACTATTTCGCTGTATTTTTAGTAAATGATTAATTTGAATGTAATTATATATTTTATAATGCTTATTTTCCGAAGAGTTTATATTTATTAAAATTGATATATGTGCAGCTAATCGTCGAAATAAAATGTCTCAACGTATATATATACGAATGAGAAAACTTAGTTTCCTGTGCCTAATTTAATTCTAACGATTTGGTTTGCACGAAAAACACATTAGAAAAGTTTCTTATACTGTATGTCTGGCATAGAAAACATTTCCAATTTCAGGAATGCATTTATTCAATCTCAGTTGATATTGAATTTTGTCAAATTGAGTAGTAAATGTAATTAACAATGACAATTTTGTAAATTTAGACTTTGAATAACTAACTTATAAAATTGTTAAAATATTAGGTACTATTCAATTTATGATAAATCATGATCATAAATTAAAAAGTACCTATTATTTTCCAAATTTCTTCGTATAAAACAACGAGCATTTTTGTTAAGACTAATAATAAAAGTATTTCAATTAAATGGTGGCCGTTTGCTGGATTTTATACAAACCATGAACTAAAAAGTTTTAGGAGTCGGGCATTCTGCAGAAATAACAACGCAATGCACAATTTTAAATTAAATTTTGTGAAGCATGTACTCTGCTCTATGCACTCCATGTTTACTATATGCAATATTAGCAAATATTCTGAGTTTATGTTTACATATTGTGCAATAATAATATTTGCTGAGCGGAACATGTCATGTATATTATATTTCACATGTAAAGAAACTGGAATTTAAATGTGTTTCATAAGTGTACATATGAAGATACATGATATAAGAAGTTGGATTGCATTATTTTATTTATTAGACGAATTATTTGAGTCTTTTTTGTGCCCTTCGTGGTGTAATTGTTACGGACATGGGATAGAGAAAACTAGTTTCGGAATTAACTCTATTCTCCGTCATTTCTAATCAAGCAGTTTCATATCAAATTGACTCAAATGTAATCTAGAGTGAAAATTACCTTTCGTGGGCAATGCTGCAACACATATAAGCCATCACTTGTTGAAGTAAAACTTCTTTAGGCGCAATATGGATGTAAAAATTTCTTTAGGCTACACGGGTGTAAATCCGTACAAATGCAACGAAAACGCCAACGTGTAGTTGAACACTACGACGCCGTAAGCGCTGATGTCGCAAGTATCCAATCCCGTCATGTCATGCGTAAGTCGAGCGCTAAACCCTATATGAACTTGCATTAATTGAATCACGTTTTTTTACAAAAGAAGAGGTTGCTGTATTATGTCCTCATGGAATAAGACTTTTCTTAGAGAATAAATGTGTCATGGAATATAATAAATTTATATTAAATCTCGTTGAAGACAAAATAATATCTACTGCCACGGATATTTGTGTAGGTTGCCATGCGACAGATCAACAATCATACATTCGTCAGCAGTTTCACAAAAATCGGTTATTGATACCGGGGGTTTGCCGTATGAAATAATTTTAGTTCTGAATAAATTTTACATAATAACAACTAATATTGATGTAAGTGATGGCTTAGCTAATGGTTGTGTAGGAAAATTAGTGTACATAAAACGTGGCGATAATGATGAACTTCTACGTTTATGGTTTGAATTTCCCGGTAAGATAGGTAACAAAATTAGGAAGAAAGCTTCACATCATACTCAAACTCTTAATATCAGTAGGACAGCTGTGCCGATGCTCAGGAGATCTTATTATTCTTGATGTTATGTGATTATTAAAAGATGATTTTAAAAATTCAAATATGATGTTTTTTTTTATTTTTATCTTAATTGCCTACTCATACAATATTAAAAGTTTTACTTCAATCGCGTGTGATCCTTACGCGCATTCTTTTATTTTTTTTAATATACATATCTAATAAGTCAACATATAAAAGACAGCTAGGATTCCTTCTCGAAAAATATACTAACTTGTAAGTTTAGATGTAAGATAGCAAACAAGCTCATAAAAAAAATTCTGTAAACGTAATCAAAATGAATAAAATTCACTTAAATATTTACAAAACTGCTTTTTTCTAACAATGAAATAATTAAATTCAAGAAATTTGTATCAAATTTTCTGCAGGTATTTTTTTATTTAAATGAATTCTACTAGAGTATTATATTTACTGAACAGTAGTTTATGGCATGGTATTTTAAAGCAAATTGCTGGAACTTCCCGTACCTTAATAAAATAAATGAGAAATATTAAATGTTTTGAAATAGATTATTATAATTATTTGAAGTATTATAAGTGATGTTTAGAACTTTAGATAGAATTAGAACTAAAGTCCAAATTATTTTCAGACATTCAAAAAAATTATTATTAAAATAAAAAAAAATCGTTTTAACAATATAAGCAGAAGGTTTTTTAATACATTCAAATCGGATGCTTAGTTTTCTCAAAAACTTCAATTTTTTGCATATTTAGCTCTGTATCTCCGAAACGGCTGGACCTGCCTTTGCCAAAATCTATTCACCACTTCACCTCATTGTTGGAAATCGAATGTTTTTTGGATCATAAATCGGTTGATCAGTTCTCTTAAAAACTGTCATTTTTAGCACTTACTGCTCCATATCTCTGAAGCCGCTGGACCTGCCTTTGCCAAAAACTAGTCTGGGCATCCCCCGATTAATAATCGGTTGCTTTTTGAATTTTTCAAATAGGTTCATCCATACGCCCGAAATCGTCGACAAAAAGTGTCTTTACACACACACACAATTTTTCTGAAGCGTGCCAAAATGTTCGGAAACCTCTGAAACGTGAAGATATGCAAAAATTTTAATTATCGATTTTTGGCTCATATGGCCTTACGGGAAGTTCAAAATAAACAAAATCTTAGACTGATCATTGCAGATTTTTAGTCCAGGCTCAATGTATGTTACTCATTTAAAGGTATTAAATTGAAAATGTTTAAATTTTATTATAAAATTAAAATAATTATCAGAGTCATAATTATACATTATGAAAGCCGTAATTAGAAATAGTTAATGTTTTAGTAAAAAAATTAAATTATTATACGGTCAAATTGACTAAAGTGCTTTTGATAAAATTTCGTGGAGCTTTAAATACTATAGTTTTAATATGATGATAATCAGTACCGGAATTAGGAAAACATATGTTGTTTTTTGAAATCCCAATAAAAATACTTTCTAATTAATGTCAATATCTTCACAATATTCATTATTAACTAAGTTTCTAATATAGTATGTGTATGATTTATTTTAATCGTTCTAATATAATTTTATATCATCATGTATTTTTTATGTTTATGACTCAATTACAATGAAAAGAAGATTGGGAAGACAAAGTGATTAAGATTTGATGACTCGTAAAACACAAGTTGTAATAGAGTAATAGAACGTCATTCTTTCCTGTTCTATTCAGAAGTCTACCTCAACTTGACCTATGAAAGGCTTTTTATCCTTTATTATTTTCTACGAGTTTGTCAATATCTGGATCAACCACGATACTGAACTGTAAAAAATTCAGATTTTTAGCACATAATACATATATATGCTATTTTAATAAAGTACTTTCATCTCTATGCTTGAGCGTGTGGACTCAATCATCATGTCATTATTTTAATTATATTACTATTTTTATCATTTTTATTAACTTATTAACTTCCCGTATGGTAAGTTATAGTAATCGGCAAAAAATCATAAAATGAAAATTGTTGCATACCTTCACGTTTCAGAGCTTTCTGAACATTTTGATATATCTTAGACAAAATGGATATGTGTGTGTTTTGTGAGTCCGCAATTTCTTGTCCACGTTTTTGGGCGCATGGATCAACCGATTTGAATGGTTTCCTATGAACCGATTCCTATTGATAGGAAGATGTGCTGATTAATTTTTGAAAGATGCAGGTCCAGCCGTTACGGAGATACGGGGCACAGAGTGCAGAAAATAGAAATTGAATTTTTGAAAGAACGGAGTATCCGATTAGAATGATCCAAAAAATATTCAATTTGCAATGTTTGGGAGAAGCAGTTTTTGCAGACACAGGTCCAGCCATTCCAAAGATACCGAGCAAAATGTGCAAAAATCCCAGTTTTTGAGAGAACTTAGCATTCTATTTGAATGACCCAAAAAAATTTCTGCTTGTGTTGACGAAACAATTGCTTTTAGAAAAAAAAAACAAAAATTTTTTTTTTTCCAAATTTTTTTTTGTATATCGAATATAATTAAGATTTCAATTTTAATTCTGGCTGAAGTTCTAAAGCTTACATACGTCAAATAAATAATTTTAACTTTGCAATTCAGTTTATATAATTCTTATAAATGTTAGACAATGTTACAATAAACTATATGAACGTAGTTAATATTTCTCGAAGTTGATGTGAATTGTATGACGGCTACCCAATGGTCTACATACCCTTGTTTTGATACTTTCAACTCTATTTTTTTTAGAATGCCGCTTTAACCTTTTTTTGCAATACTCACAAGGGCTAGCTTTACTTGAAATCGTTTGTGTTCTACTTTTTAATGTGGAACTAGATATCACAACTGCTTGATATCAGGTTGCACGCAACGTGAGATTTGAACTGGGAAGCTTTTGCTTGCAAACGTACTCGAACCACACATGATACTATATAAAAGACTAAATACTGTTAGTCTTTTATATAATTTTTTGTCGTAGTTCATAATATTTTATACAATCGCTGTGAAGGTATTGAAAGTTTGCACTCAGTTACTCAAAAATTTGATTTCTTAATTTTTTATATATTTCTATTATAATTTCATTTTATTACGTATTTTAAGTAACTTCTAATATTAATAAAAAGACTATGTTTTTGTGATCTCTGATTTTGTGGCGTAAAAATATTCTTGATTTACTGATTCTATTGAAATTGATTGCGATACTCTATTTTTGAAGTAAAACTTCTTTAGGCACGACTACGGTGTAAATCCGTACAAATGCAACGGATGTCCGTTAAGCCTGAACGGTTCGTCATTCGTTCTCGATGAGATCATTTCTATAGGGGTCGATTGCGATAAGTCGTCGTGTATGTGAATAAAATTCTGGTTGTATGCGTACCGGGCGTACCGTCATCAACGTTGTATGCGTACCGGCATCAACGCTGTGTGCGTATCGATATCAACAAAGCTATCGGCACAGATAAATAAACATTTTAAAGTAAAATAATTAATTAAAATTAAAGAAAAATGCCTGAATCAGAAGAATATTTTACCCTGTTCCTTGAAATTAATAAAACAATTTAAACATTTGTGCCGTATACTAAACGTAATTTTATTGATTAGAAATTATTTCTACATTATTCGTAGTATCTATAAATCTTTGAAGTTAATAAAACGGAAAATATTTCTTTTGCAAGACAGATGCTAGAGCTGTTCAAAGAATGAGATTATATCGTCAGCAAACAAGTAAAAAGCTGCAAGCAGTCAATGAATGTATGTTAATTTTAATTACATAAAGTTCTTCAAACACAATTACATGATGAGTGGAGTTGCAAAAAACAATATTTGTTTAGGCGTTGTTTAACATAATCCACTGTGTGAACGAATATTATAGAATTTATTAATCAACAATTACTTCATTTCTCAAATGAAAGTTCATTTCTAAATGGTAATTACAATAACAAACCGATCATGTTATATTTGAAATATGACTCTAATTACATTATTGTTTTCAATGCTATACATATTTTTAATGCTATTATAAATATATAATTTATAATTTATCATCATATAAATGTGTATAATTGGTGACACTAATTAATGCATAATAAATGTGTGCATCACGAGTGTTACCATATTACTAATAAACAATATTCAAAATTGTTATATGATGTATTTATTTTTACTTAAATGCCATCTTGTACAGCAGCAAATAAGTTTTACTTCAATCGCGTGTGAACCATACGCGCATTCTTTTTTTGTCGCCCGTATGGTTTAATTAATATAATAATTAATAATAATAATTATTATTATTAAGTGTAAAATTTGGTAGATCACGGTATAAACTGTAACATGTATGAATTCTTAAAGAATGAATATCATGAAATATAATCATTATCAGCAAGTACCATTTCTGTAATTATATCACTCGATTATACAATCCTCATTTAATTTGAATTCCAGCTTTTAATATTCAGCTATTCATGTGGTTAACTTATCTCTGACAAATTCTAATGCGGTTTAATAAATCTACCGATAAATACACGAATTAATTACCAGAGTAGATATATAATATGAAAATACATCATATCCGCGGATGTAATTCATAACAGAATATTTTAAACGCTTTCATATGCAATATGAAGGCAAATGAGGAACATGAAATAAATTAAAAACTGAATATGAAAAAGTAATACGATGCGGAAAATGAAATGATATGTCAGAAACAATTGGCTTATTAATAGTTTCCATCCGACTTTTTTGACTATTAACGTCGAACTGGGTATTTTTCGTTCATTTATGAACAAAAATGTATAAACATGAAATTTCGTGTCTATATTCAGATTTAGTACCAGCGAAAAGAAAAAATTTAGCCACCTATAAAAAAACCTTCTGTGCCGCATCTTTATTTGATTTTCCATTTTATGCCGCTTTTTGCATATTTAATAGAATTACAAAGAGTACATCTTGTAGTATTTTTATGAATTATATGCAAAATTTCAAATTCAAATTTTTCAAGTATCTTCAGAAATAAACGGAGTTCATTGTCATTGTAAAAGTTAGGTAAAATAGTTGCTTCGGAAAATAATGTATTACACTTTTAAATACAATTTGAAATATTTGAAACTTTATCCAACACTTTTTTGTCGATTTTTCAATGATAAAAAATATACTAAAATTATAAAACAACATCTATAAATGAGAATCAATGAATTTAAGATTCCAGATTCTAAATTTTGTTTTAAATATTAATTCTTTCAAATTCCAAAAGATCACAACAATTCTATATATTATAATTTGGCTAATTATTATTAGCACCACTATTTATACCATTGTTTTTACATTTACATATAATTGTTTTCTCATTGTTAATTAATATAATTTATATTTTTTTGAATATTTTTAACTGCTACACTGCTGTGTATTTCAAAATATCTCTAACATGATGGATGTTTTATTAACCGCCATTATAAACTAGATGTAAGTGGTATTTTGTCTTAGGGCAAGTTGCCTGAACTTTCCGATATGCGTAATAATTGACTTAGTTAATCGAAATTGAGATTTAGCTTTTTAGTTTTCATTATCAACTAATCAATCAAAAATGTCGACGAAATTCAATTTTTGATAACACATCTCAAAAGCGACTTTTGATACGAATTTTGACTCATGTTTTATTAAATTTCCATAAGTATTTTAATATAAACCACATTCCATAGGTTTGTAATATTTTAAAATATTTATCAAATTTACTATTCATAAAAATCGCCAAATTTGTTTATACATTCATTAACGTAAAAACGGTCAGCCGATATTTTCTAAAAGGTAAAAACTAATGAGCTCGATTACCAAGAATTATTTTTGAATAGTTTATGAATAATTATTTTTTAATTAAAAATTATCGATTAATTAACTTTTATTCATTTTATAAAAAAGAGTTTTATTTTATAAAAAAAACGAAAAAACATACGGATCACAGAACAATTCTCCTATTATTGATATAATAAATATACACAGTAAGATATAATACATTTCTCAAAAGCCATCTCAATCAATAAGGATAATTCTTTAGAAATTGATATTTAATTTTTAGAAGACACATGTGCACAGAAAATCTCATGTACAGACATGTTATATAATAAAATAAATGATCATTACATTTATTCCAAGCTTTATCCATATCATTTTCATTTTGAGTATATAATATCATTAGTGACATGACGGGTGTAATAAAATGTGTTTTATA
>NW_020539726.1:16811721-17000583 GCF_003426905.1 Ctenocephalides felis
TTTTAAATGATTCAAGAACTTTCTGCTTTTCAACAAAACAATTGATTTTGGAAAAAAAAATTTTTTGTTTCTAATTTTTTTTCAAAAATTTTTTTTTGTAATTTTGGACTAAAAATTCAAAAAATCACCAAGCTAAGCACAGTCTAAGCGCCACTCTGGTAGAAAGTTTACGCAAGTGCGTTTAGACTGTTGTGTACTGGAGCACTTTTCCCAATTTGTGAAAATTATTGAAAAATGTGAAAATGCCGCCAAACTGAGCACAGTATAAGTGAAAATGTCGCACAGAATTATTTGCAAATGCGTTTAGACTGTGACTATGCGGGAGCACTTTTTCAATTTTGGTGTAAATTTGGCAACTATTTTTTTTGGAATTTGATTCGAAATGAAATGACGATTGTTAATGTTCTGGAGATCATAAATTGATTTATTTATAATTAACTTTCCATAGGGTAAGTAATCGCAAAAAAATCGAAAATGAAAATTTTTATATTATCTTCACGTTTCAGAGGTTTCTGAATATGTTGGCATACCTTGGAGAAAATTGATGTATGTGTGTGTGTATGTGTGTGTGTGTGCGTGCATGTGTGTGTGTTCGGATACAAATTTTCGTCGACGATTTCGGGAACACGGATAAAGCAATTTGAATAATTCAAAAAACATTCTAGCCGTTCCGAAGATATGGGGCAAAAAGGGCCAAAAAACGGTAACTTAGTTTTAAGAGAACGGAGCATTCGATTTGTATAGTTCAAAAAACATTTTACTTGTATTAACAAGATGAAGATTTGATCAAATTTTCATGAAGATAGGACTAGCGGTTTCGGAGATCTAGTAAAAAAAAACTAAAAAAAAAATAACATTTGGCGGTCAACAATAATCATTAGACATTAGACATATGCATATCAAATTATCAGATATTTTATTGAGATTTTTACAATAAGTATAAGTAAAAGTTCAGATCTTCTAAAATATATCAAAATGAAGATAACATTTTTTCCAAAAAAAATTTTTATAAAAAAATTGTTTAAAAATTTTTTTTTTAACAAAAATTTATTTTCAAAAAAAGTAATTTTTTGTCCAATTTAAAATTTCTAAAAAATCTTATTTTTTCGAAGTAAAATTTTTTCAAAAATGTTAATCGTTTTTAAAAAAATAATAATTTTTGGTACGGGAAGTTCCAGCAATTTGCCTCAAGGCACGATGCCTTAATTGCCTTAAGACAGAATTCCACTTACAGCTAGTTGCAATATATTTTCATCTTTAACGAAAAATCTTCGGCAGTAACTAAGGTTCGTAAGTGATTAAAATTAAATATTTTAAAAATTACTTAATATTATTATTGCATATTTATTTGTGTACATAAATATAATTTAATGCAACATGGTAGAACATTATACTAGAATTGGTGGCAGGCATAGTCATTTATTTTGTGTGCTTTGTACTCCACGGCGGCGCGTATAATCGGCGCACAGGTTGTTTTAATTGTTAATTACTGAATATAATGCCAAAATATATGGGTTTTGTATTTGTAATTTATGCATTTACATTAAGGAAGAACATACCCGCATTCTAAACTAAACGACATATTAGAATAACGCTCATAATCGTGAATCTGAATTAAATTCAGTAATGTAAGAGAAATTTTGTAATGGAGTTCTAAACATTCAGCTTTAACTCATTTCATTATAAGTGGACAATGAAAATAATAAATTTTAAGTAATACGTTTTTCAAAAATATATATTAAAATTCTAGCTTAATAATGAAGCATGGTTATGTTTCAATAGTTTTCTATGGATATGCATATCTTTATGTATATATAGCGTATGTATGCAAGCAAATATGTGAGTTTGCTTTTCGGAATGTGTTTGTGGCTGTTTGTGGCTCAAATGGTAAGAGCTTTGACAGCAAAGGTTTCCAGTTTCAATTTCCACATCGCAGTTGTGATTAGTTTTCACTTGAAATAACCTTACGATTTATTGATGCATAAATCACATCACTTCTAGAAATACAGTATGCACAAATACTTAGACCATGCTTGTATGTCGAGTCGCTCCTATCTCGAAGCAATATTTCCTACATAAATACATTGAAATGCCATTAGTTTACTTTGGCCTTTCAAATATCGTTAAGTTTGGAATATAAAAAATTACTATATAATAATTTAATTTTAAATTTTCGTATACAATCAAGGTATTGCGGAAATGAGTTGAACAAGTTACGTTGCATGTTTGAACCTTGCAACTTTTCCGGTGAGTTTTTATCTACAATCATTTCAAGCGTAGACTGCTATGTAAACTACTGCAATATAAACTATTGTAAGGTCTTATCTGGAGTACCCTTTAATAACTTTTTCTGTTTAAACACAGTAAAATGTTTATATTGCTTGTACCTCATCACATGGTGAGTATATCATTACCTACTATTAATTACATTAATGCTATTTAATAAAATATAATTTTTTAAGATTAATATATAATTGAAATGACTCACTATAAAACAATTTACTACTATTAAATAGCCAAAATATTTTTGTGGTAAAAAAATCATTGTTACAACTGACAAAATTTTTCATATTTTTATTTTGCCGTTAACATTTATTGACAAAACTTCTAGGAGCCAATTTTGACGTAAAATAGACCAATGTTGTGGCAAGACTATGCATTGTATAGTTTTTATATGAAGTAGTACTAAAAACTGTCTAAATTTTAGATTTTTTCTATGCAGTCAGGCGGTTTAGATAGAAAATCTAACCTTTATCAAAACCTAACAGTTAACATAACTGGATCTTTGAGATATGGCTTCATAACATATGAGTGAAGTTGCACTTTATATATAAAATACCTGTTTGCGAAGCAAATACTTAGCATTTTGACAGAATTTAGTAGCATTTTGTATGAAAACTGGAACGTAAATGGCTTTCATAACATTGGTCTATTGGTCATAACATTAGTCTATTTCATGTCAAATAGCTAATTTGATTATTATGTTAAGTCTCTCGTAAGTCGGGGTATCACTACATGTCAAATATATAATCTCTTCCCAAATAGAAAAGACTCGGTTGACTAATAACACTATGCTAAGAATTTTCATCGCAACAATCATAGAACATATATATTAGTAATATATTGTAGTGGGTATGCACCAATTCGTAATAATTATAAATAAATATTATAAATGTAATGGTCAAAATACAAACTACGCAGTGAATTGCTCATGCTACTACATTGTATGCTCGAAATATCTCCAACACGCCCAGTTGATAAAATTCCTTTTTAAGCCACAAAGTACTCAGTAACAACTGAATAAAGAATTGAGTTTCACTATGCCATTGAAGAAGTCGTAAAATAATGTTTTCTAGGATTACAAAATCACATTGAAAAGAGATGTTGCAAAGGCTTGTCTTAAGCAGTCGTCATTTAGTTCTCATAAAGTTCAGATCAACATAAGTCAGTAGAATTTTAGTTATCAATTGAGTCTTATTTAAGTTATTCATATTCAATCATATTTAAGTTCAGTAGTTCAGTAAAGTTATATGTACGGAGTATAAGAAGTTTTAAAATAAACAAATACATCAAACGTCTTTATGTGTTTTACTGATCAGCCTGCACAAGTAACAGCTTTGTTTAGCAGCAAAAAGAACCTAAATAC
The DNA here is from genome assembly GCF_003426905.1 of Ctenocephalides felis. NCBI lineage: Eukaryota > Metazoa > Arthropoda > Insecta > Siphonaptera > Pulicidae > Ctenocephalides > Ctenocephalides felis. The sequence goes on from NW_020539726.1 coordinate 16,815,368, forward strand.
ATGCATCGTCAGTGGTATTTTGGTGTCATCGGTGGTTGTTACAAATAGTAATATTTTCGAATAGTTTAAATATAAAATATTATACTTATAGCATCTGAATCTCACAAAATATTACAAAAACCTCTTCATAATATGAAACTTTTGCAGCTATGCGAGCAAAAATGTTTCTTCTCAAGAATTTTTAGGTGCAAAATTTTTTGATAAACTGGCAAAACAAGATATTAACATAAATACAAATAGTTTGAATATTAGGTTACCATATTAATAACAACTAGTTGGTTTGGTATTTAGCCTTGAGGCAAATTACATGAACTTCCCGATATGTGTAAATAATCGACTTAATCAAAAAAAAAGTGTAAATAATATACTTCATCAATCCTACTTAAAAAAAACGATAATAATTTTAGCAAAGTTTGACGAATTTTTAAAATTAAACTACTTGTCGTAAGGCCATAATATTTCAGTAAGTTCTATAAGACCATGATGTATATCGCCAAAAAAAGTTCCCTGAAAATCGGCTTAAATTTTTTTCAACAGTTAATTACAAGAAAACGGCTCGGTAGATTTTCACCTAAAATTAATCAGCATCATTCCCAAATGATATCTTTGGAACAGTTTTTGATTTTTTAAAATCGGTTCGGTAGGATGAGCTTAAATGTGGACGAGAATTTAGCACTTTTTTTCAACAGTTAATTACAAGAAAACGGCTCGGTAGATTTCCACCTAAAATTAATCAGTATCATTCCCAACTAATATCTTTCGAACAGTTTTAGATTTTTCAAAATCGGTTCGGTAGGATGAGCTTAAATGTGGACGAAAAGTTTAACACTTTTTTTCAAATTATAAAGAAACGGCTTGGCAGATCGTCGCACAAAACTGACAAACGACAGTCCTCACCGAAATACATCAAATGGCTTTTAAATTTCTGAAATCGGTTGAGACGTTTTTGAGAAAACGTCGATCAAAGATTTCATTTTGACAAATGTCAATGAAACGATACTAATTTTTACAAACTTTGACGAATTTTTAAAGCTAAACGAGTTGTCGTAGGGCCGTAATATTTTAGTATGACCTAGAAAACTATGGTATCTAACGTCAAAAAAAAAAATCATAAAAATCGTCGAAATTTTTTTTTAAAAACTTTATTACAAGAAAACGGCCCGGCCGATCTTTACCAAAAACTAATCAGCACGATTCCCAACCAATATCTATCGAATGGTTTTTGAATTTTCAGAATCGATTCAGAATTGCGGGCTAAAACGTGGACGAAAAATTTCTCACTTTTCTGCAATTTACAAAGAAACTGCCCGGCCGATCGCCGCACAAAACTCAGAAACGATAGTCCTCATCGAGGTACATCGAATGGCTTTTACATTTTTGAAATCGGTCCAGCCGTTTTCGAGAAAACGTCGATTTACGGCAAAAAATCTGTTCACATACACGCTCACACACATACACACACACAATGATTGGCCATGGGAAACGGACAGTACCACCAAAGCCGTTATTTGGTCCTGTGGCAAGTTTTGTTTCCAAAATGTTGTTAACAATAGCAACGCTGGATTCGTCGCAGCATCATTAGATGGCATACATTTATACAGCTGTTACGCTCCACCTAGTCTTTCTTTGCCAGATTTTGTCGATTTTTTAGATCGTCTTGTGGAGGATGCAAAACGACACCACCCCGTAGCGATAGCCGGTGACTTTAACGCATGGGCGGTAGACTGGGGAAGTAGGAAGACTAATGCAAGAGGTAAAGCACTTTTGGAGGCCTTCAATGCACTTGACGTGGTTTTACTTAATAGTGGTGATAAACCAACCTTTGAAAAGGGCAGTGCAAGCTCAATAATAGACCTTACTTTTGTTAGCAATAGCCTCGTCAGAAGAATTTGCAATTGGGAGGTATTAGATATCTACACTGCTAGTGACCACAATGCAATCATCTGGGAAATATCAACAGATAGAAACATTAGAAGACATGCGAAAATATCTAAAGCCATTGGGTGGAAAATAAAATCTTTTGATGAAAGCGCCATGAGAGTTGCCTTAAATTGCAAACCTATAATTTCAGAACACGCAGATGAGCATACTAGAGAGCTGATGGAGAGAATAACCGAAGCCTGTGATATCAGTATGACTCGTAAACATGGCATAAATCAAAGACAATCTGTGCACTGGTGGACTGAAGAAATCAGCTCTCTTCGTAAAGAGTGCCTAAAGAAAAGAAGGATCTCTCAGCGTGGATATAGTCTCAGTAATTCTGCACAACTGGTAGTGGAATATAAACAAGCACGTAGACAACTAAATAAAGCTATCAAAGATAGTAAAGTTAGGTGCTGGAAAGAACTTTTGGATGAAGTCGAGGAAAATCCATGGGGAAGACCTTATAAGACTGTAATGTCTCGCCTCAAAAGCCAGCCAATACCTTCACCAACTTGCCCACGACTATTGAATAAAATAGTAACTACTTTGTTTCCACGACAACCTATTTTGAACTACCAGGTAACACATGTAGAACAGAATAATATTCCACTTATAACACTGCAAGAACTGATGGAAGCTTGTCATCGGGTTGGTAATAGCAAGGCACCGGGATTAGATGGAATTCCTAATATTGCCTTGAAAACATCAATTATGACATCTCCGACAATGTTTCTTAATGCATATAATACATGCCTGAAAGAAGGGGTTTTTCCACGAAAATGGAAACAGCAAAGACTAGTGCTTATTCTCAAAGGAAAAAAACCACCAGATGAACCATCATCCTATCGTCCAATATGCATGCTGGATACAGCGGGTAAAATTTTTGAAAGAATAATTCACCAAAGAATAGATGCAGTAGTTGATCCAATCCTAGCAGACAATCAGTATGGTTTTCGCAAAGGGCGATCAACTATCGATGCTATAAACTTGGTAGTTAATACCGCCAAGGAGGCAATTGCCGGAACCAGATGGAAGGGGGGTTCCAAAAAGTACTGCCTTGTAGCTACATTGGATATAAAAAATGCTTTTAATTCTGCAAACTGGGATTGCATTATGAATGCACTCCGTGACAAGAACGTGCCAGCATACCTATGCAATATAGTCGCAAGCTACTTTACAGACAGAATTCTAATGTACCATTCACGCGATGGTACAGAAGAATATAATATAACAGGAGGTGTGCCGCAGGGCTCTGTTCTAGGCCCTTTGCTGTGGAATATTATGTATGATGGCCTTTTGAGACTAGAGTTTCCAGAATGTGTGAAACTAGTAGCATATGCAGACGATGTTGCCATAGTGGTTGTCTCCAAACAAATTGATGACATCGTAAGCCTATTCGATATTACATTCAGAAAAATTAATCGGTGGATGGGAACAATGAATCTCCAATTAGCACAACAAAAAAGTGAAGCTGTTCTTATCACTAGTAGGAAAAGAATTGAGACCATCAAGCTAAAGATAGGAAATCTTGAGATCACGTCAAAACCTCACATCTGTTACCTTGGCGTAATGCTTGATGCTCGTTTGAATTTCAATCAACAGGTGGAACACGTTAGTGCTAAGGCGTCAATAGTTAGGACGAAACTTGCTCGACTGATGCCTAATATTGGAGGTCCTAAACAAACCAGAAGGATATTACTATCGTCAGTTATTACTTCAGTGCTGACATATGGTATCTCCATATGGGGTGATGCTCTTAAATCTCAAAAATCGAGGAGAATGGCAGGGCCCTTATACCGTCTCAGTGCTATAAGAATTGCTTGCGCATTTCGCACAATATCGGCGGAAGCAGTGTGCGTCATTTCAGGAACTGTGCCTCTCTTAGTCTTAGCAGAGGAAAGACGGACAATTTACCATAGAAGACATCAACAACTGTGTCCTGAAAAGTTAAGATTAGAAGAACGGCAGAACAGCATTGACCGATGGCAGCGACTGTGGGATGTCGCTGTAAAGGGCAGATGGACGCATCGTCTCATTCCTAACATCAAAGTCTGGCTAAGTCGCAAGCACGGCGAAGTAAACTATTATACCACGGAAATGCTATCGGGGCATGGCTGTTTTCGAGCCTACCTACACCGATTCAAGCACGATAGCTCGCCGGATTGCCCATATTGTTTGGGCGAAATCGAAGATGCTGAGCACGTGTTCTTCGTGTGCCCGCGATTTGGTGCTCTACGGGATGATGTGGAGGAGACATTGAGACGCACAATTACCCCAGGTAATGTTGTTGAAGTGATGCTGACAAGTGAAGCTGCTTGGAACGCCATAGACAGATTTGCGAGAGACGTTTTAATGGACCTGCGTTCTATAGAGAGAGAAAGGGCGAATGGGACTTCGCCCATTTAAAAGATAAGTAAAATGTTTATGAATTATAACATTGTTTATAACAAGTTAAGAATTGTAACATTCTAGATCCTCCCCCCACGAAGTAATGCCTAGCGGCGGTTTCCGTGGGGACCAGAGGCAGGGGCAAAGCGGAGGTTTTAGTCGGTATTATACCAGGGCGGTATCGAGTCCGACATACCCAGACAGAAGACCGGTCTGGGATGCATAAAAGCATTTCCTTCGCTATACAAAAAAAAAAAAAAAAAAAAAAAAAAAAAAAAAAACATACACACACACACACACATACTTTTTCCAAATTTGGTCTCATTCGATTCAGAATAGCTTGAAACGTCGAGAAAACATAAAATTAGCGAATCGGATTTTTTGATGAAAACATAAACTTCTTCGGGAAGTTAAAAATAAGAAAATTTAAACATGCGAAATGAAATCTCGAATAAAATATTATTACCTCAAAATTATGAGTGCTTGTATAAATTACAATAAATTTTGTCTTGGAAATGCTTTTTACCAAAAAGTTTTGGTTAAAGTGGTTAAAGAATAAAATATTTACATAAACTGTAAACCTGTTAGCTACCATTTATTCGTTAATATTGTAAAAAAAGAAACCGCAAAACAGATTGATAAAACTCGATAATACGAATCGTTCAAACTCAAACTCGAAAAGAACTTGGAATAAATTCAAGCATTTTATCGTTACGAAACTCTTTATGACAAGAAATACCGAAGGAAATGAATCAGTGAACTGTGGTTATAACTTAAATCATATCATACGAAATGCAATTGTCGTAACTTAATTAAAAGTTTTGAGAAGTTGCGGGTAGTTATGTGATGATTCAGTTGTTGTAACTCTTAAGCAAAGTTGCGCGCCGGTCTAGTTAACCGCGCGCGTTATGAGAACGGCAAATACACGGGGCCACCGTAACGGCTACGACCGTGCACCATTTATGAAAGCTGGAACTTTCTTTTTTTGCTTGACGTTTTGTTTTGTTTTGCTTTCGTTTACTATTGCACGAAAGTACACACATGCTCCGAGAGAAGGAAATAATTTAGTATTATTTTTCTACTGTTGCTTACATTTCTCATACGTTCCAATTAAAAGTTTTCTACGTCTTAGTTTCTTGTAAGTAAATATCATGTAATGTGTAATAAAAGTATATTTGTAAAAGTATAAACAAATACATGCAATATGGTGGCGGATATAGCTCAGAGGTAGCATGTCCGACGCACGTGCCGGAGATCGTTTGTTCGACTAATACTAGATCTCCGAAACCGCTAGATCTGCCTTCATGAAAATTTGATCAATTCTTCATCTAATACAAGTAAAATGTTATTTGAATTATTAAAATCGGACGCTTCGTTCTCTTAAAAACTGAGTTGGCAATTTTTGCCCCGTATCTTCGGAACGGCTAGACCTGCCTTCGCCAAAAACTAATCAGCACGTCGTCTCCTTATCAATACGAATCGAATGTTTTTTGAATTATTCAAATCGGTTGATCGGTGTTCCCGAAATCGTCGACGAAAATTTGTATCCGCACACACACACACATACATCCATTTTTTCTAAGGTATTCCAAAATATTCAGAAACCACTGAAACGTAAAGATATATAAAAATTTTCATTTTCGATTTTTTGCGATTACTATAACTTACCCTACGGAATGTTAAAAAACTATGAAGAAGAATTTTCATTTTCGTTTTTTTTGCGATTACTATAGCTTACCTTATGGGAAGTTAATGAATATAGAATGTAAATAACGAAAAAAAAGTTGTAGGTGGCTAAATGCTCAGAGTAAGCAAAGCCAAATAAAATGTATTGTAATACATATGTTCTTCATTTAAAATACATATTATATGTACGAGACATTATATTTTTAATAAATTAGTTGTTACTTTTAGTTTGTAGCTTTTACGTGCAGCATATCATTTGCATGTTAGATCTTATCCATTTTCTTAATTCCCTTAGGATAAGTTATTGTAATCATCCAAAAATCGTAAATAAAAATTTCTACATGAATTTACGCTTCAAAGATCTCTGCCATGAGGCATAACTTATTGCTAAAAAAAATTAATGTGTGTATGCTTTTGTGTATATGTGTGTAATACAATTTTTTGTCCCCGTATTGGGTACCATGGATTAACCGATTTGAATGATTCAAAAAACATTCAGTTTCTATTGATAGAGAGGCGTGCTGATTAGTTTTTGGCAAGAGTTGGTTCAGCCGTTTCGGAGATACGGAGCAAAGACTACAGAAAATTGCAATATAGAGTTTGTGAGAGAACGAAGCAGCCGATTTGAATAATAATGATTGATTAAGTTTTAGCAAAGACAGACCCAGGTTGAAAAATAGATATTATGCCATTTAAAACAACCGATGTGAATGGGTACATGAAACTTTCAAGAATTTTTAAAATTATTCAAAAAAAAATCCTAAAAACTTTCCAAGTTCGCAAAAAAATTCTAAGTTTTAAAAAAATCAGTATTTTCAAAGAAGACAATTTTTTTAATATTCAATTTTTCTAAATGTTTTCAAAATTTTCAAAAATTCAAAAAATCTAACGTTTCTTTTCATACTTTTTATTACTATGCAGCTTGATATTATATTAGAAATCTGTAACAGATAAAAATTTGATATCACTACTGCTTAATACCAAGTTGGCCAAAGTGTGAAAACAATTTAAATATCATACATCAAATATTTATAGGTCTATAATAATAAAAAGCACATGTGATGAGTTAATTTTCTTTCAAAAACTATATGGAAATAATAGTATTTTTATTGCCCGTATCTACAATGATCATAAACCCTTGAAAATTATTTTTGTATTTACTGGAAAATATGCATATAAATGTTATAAATGTAAATAATAATATTTATTGTGTAATTATTATTTATTCCACATATAGGTTTCAATCAAAAAGTAATTGATGTATGTTATGAAATATCAATTGAAACATACCTTTTTATTTGTTTTCCTTTAATAAAACTCAAAGTTCATTATTTTATATTATTTCATTATTTGATAACATATATAGTTCAATACATTTCCATCGTGTTATTAGCAATTCGGCAACCTATTGTGAATATATATTACTTATCAACGGTTTAGAATGTCTGTTTTAATTACTTGACCAGATTGAAGCGTAATATAATGTTCCAATATTCCATTTACCTCGACTAGATGTAATTCGCCATAGATATATTTCGGGGCGTCTTTCACCATGAATCGAAATCTTAATTGGCATCAATCTTACAGCTAATGTAATTTAACCGTTTGAGGTCAAAGCTGTTGGCAAATAAGGCAGAAAATAGGAAATCAAACAAGGTTTAATTCCCGATATAATGCAGAGAGTCACGTATATATTTCTCAGAGTATAATAATTGATTACGTCGTACTTATATACGTTCTTAATGATGTACAGTCGAATGGAAAATGTCATATATATAATATCTTGTATTTGATATTAATATAATATATAACACACACTCAAACACACACACATATATATATATATACTAGATGACTCGACAGACGTTGTCCTGTACCCTCGTCGACAATTTAAGTTCCAAATTTTTTAATATCCTATCGTATACTTTCCAATATTCTATTTAATGTCCTTCCATTTATGGTCTTAGCATAAGCTTTATACGTATCGGAAAATGCATTTTCTATCAGTATAAGAAATTCGGAAATAATAAATGTAGTATATAAATCTACGGTAAAAGAACAATATCACCTTTGATATTTCCAACAAATGTAATAGTTTCAATATATATGCAATATATAATAGTCTATAATTTTAATAATCGCGTATCCTATATTAGTTGCTTTTTTGCAAATACAATTTCAAAATCACATTTTTCTTACTAATAATTTAATAAACATTATTACTTTAGTTAAAATCTTAGGTGAACTAATTTGCAAAACCTAGTTCATATGGTACTGTTCAATCTAAGATCATGATGAAAAAAATGAATTTTTGACACATGAAACATAATTCTAAATCATTTTTTTAATAAGTAGAAATATTATTTTGTATTTAAATAATTTAATAAAGTAAAGCGAAATACAACATGCATAAGTTTAAAAAAATAATGCATATGCAATTTTGGACGTATTGTGTTATTTATTAAACTAAATTATATAATTTCATCTGCCAAACATGTGTTGTATCTTAAATTATTTTAACTTCTCACACATCTCAGCTAGTTTTCGGCAATAATATTGTAGATATTTTTCTCATTCATGATCATGAATATGGATATTATGTACTAATATTGTCTAGACTCGCTTAAACTAAATTCAAATTTGAAGTGAATCAACGTTTTTGGCAGATGGCTTTTCTCATTGTCGAAATGTGTTCAATGTCGAACAATGATATGTTATTTTTTGTAATTTTTTCAATTATTTCTACAATATTACTATAGTTTTATAATTCCCCACTTCTTGAAAATTTCTTTCTACAAACTCTAAAAAGATTTATTAAAATCCGAATAACCGTTTAGGAAAAGTATCAATTCATACATCAGAGAAGCATTTTATGTATATATATATATATATATATATATATATATATATATATATATATATATATATGTGTGTGTGTGTGAGAGTATATGTGTGTGCGTACTTGCTTTTAATTAAATTTCAGATTAAAGAATATTGCTATTTTGCCAATTATACAAGTTCATTTAATATGTATTTAAAAAGCGCGTTTAAAAAAACATGGAATCATGATTATTCATTTAATTTTAAATGGCTTGCGATGTCCTTTGGGAAGGACTGTCGCTTATAATTTTCTACCTTCATAAATTTTCATTGCATATTTTATGAAATACGAATTTTTCACAATATATAAATACAGTATTTGACACCTGGTATGTAGCTTTTAATTTTTCATTAACATATATAAAGCCGTAGGTACATCTAATTTTATTACTGCAGATTTTTTTTATAAAATTTATTTTATTTTAGCATAAATTTATTTAACTAACAGATTTCTTATAGCATATTGCCTTCATAAAAAAATGTGATAATGTTTATGTAGTTTATGTAATAGTTTTTCAATATTTTGTATATTTGGACTAGTGCAATTAAATTATTTTCACGACTTCTTGATAAATATTATGGATTTATTATCGATAAATTCCAATTTTTAAATGGGTCACCCTATACCATTTCACAATCCAGAATAAAAAAGCGCCGACTTTTGATGATACCTGCGAACACACTTTATTACGATTTTTTAAGGAGGACTTCTCAAAGTTGACAAAATTTTAAAATTTTACGTTCATAGTTTAACATAATGTCATAAATTCTTGAAAATTTTGGGCAAATGTAGTATATTTTATACGGTCCTAGAAATGTCATTAACTGTTACTGTACCAAAGTTTAACTTCAAATGAACAAAATTAATAACTAGTTGGTTTGGTATTTAGCCTTGAGGCAAGTTACATGAACTTCCCGATATATTTAAATAATCGACTTAATCAATAAAAAATAAATTAATTTATGAGTCATTAAAAGTATTCCGAGTGGATTTATTACACATAATTGAACACGAACGAACTCGGAGTATTTTCTAAAAGCAAATTTTCAAAAATCAATAATTTTTATAATTGAATCAGTTTTCAGGACTTTAATGATTTATTATGTTCAAGACCAAGTACTCTATCATTATACCAAGTAAATAGTCTAATTTTAATTTTAACAAATGTCAAAAGAGCTACTCATTTTCTCAAACTTTGATGAATTTTTAAAATCAAACTATTTGTCTTAAGGCCGTAATATTTCAGTATGTTCTATAAGACCATGGTATATATCGCTAAAAAAAATTCCATAAAAATCGGCTTAAATTTTTTTTCAACGGTTAATTACAAGAAAACGGCTCGGTAGATTTTCACCTAAAACTGATCAGTACCATTCCCAACTAATATCTTTCGAACAGTTTTTGATTTTTTAAAATCGGTTCGGTAGGATGAGCTGAAATGTGGACGAAAAGTTTAACACTTTTTTTCAAATTACAAAGAAACGGCTTGGCTGATCGTCGCACAAAACTGACAAACGATAGTCTTCCCCGAAATACATCAAATGGCTTTTAAATTTCTGAAATCGGTTCAGGCGCTTTTGAGAAAACGTCGATCAAAAGTCTAATTTTGACAAATGTCAAAAAAACTATACCAATTTTTGCAAACTTTGACGAATTTTTAAAGCTAAACGAGTTGTCGTAGGGCCGTAATATTTTAGTATGACCTAGAAAACTATGGTATCTACCGTCAAAAAAAAAATCATAAAAATCGTCGAATTTTTTTTTTAAAAACGTTATTACAAGAAAATGGCCCGGCCGATCTTTACCAATAACTAATCAGCACGATTCCCAACCAATATCTATCGAATTTTCAGAATCGATTCAGAATTGCGGGCTAAAACGTGGGCGAAAATTTTTTCACTTTTCTGCAATTTACAAAGAAACGGCCCGGCCGATCGCCGCACAAAACTCAGAGACGATAGTTCTCATCGAAATACATCAAATGGCTTTTAAATTTTTGAAATCGCTCCAGCCGTTTTGGAGAAAACATCGATTTACGGCAAAAAATCTGTTCACACACACACACACACACACACACACATACTTTTTCCAAATTTGGTCTCATTCGATTCAGAATGGCTTGAAACGTCGAGAAAACATAAAATTAGCCATTCGGATTTTTTGATGAAAACATAAACTTCTCCTTCGGGAAGTTAAAAATACCCATAATAACCAAAAAATGATCATAATTTCACCAAAGTTTTAGGTTGTACTTAAAAGCTCATAATTTATAAACAACTTGAGATAATGTGTTTTCGATTTAAAACAAAATTTCTATTTTTTTTTTCAGGATTGTTGAAGGTCTTGAAAAGTACATAAGCCAGAATACGGTAGTGTTAACTAATTTTGAGATAGGATCCTAAGGGAAAAATATGAAGTGTCAATAATGTCACCTCGTTTCGGGTTCACGTCAATGCCTTGGACACTTTGTATATTAATAAGCCTAATATTTAGTAACAAAAGTTACTAGTAGTTGAATAGTAATTGCACTTTGTTTTATTTGTCCGCTATATTAATTACTCTTACTGGAATTATTCTAAAGTAAAATCAGGTAAAGGTACTTCAATAAACGGATATTTTGGTACAAAATATATTTTGTTGTTTTTGTAATTTTAAAAGTGAGCCGGTAAATTGACATCATTTGATCAAATCATTGATTTAACGACTTCAATAACCCACACACTGTGAATAATTTATCGACTTAATCAAAATATTCATAAAAACCTCGATGATGCGACAACACATAAAAAATGTGGGATCTTTTATAGTCCATTTAATTTTAACAACATCGCGTTTGGCAATGTTTGTTAATTTCGTTCCTTTATAAATTTTCATTGTAGGTTTTGTGAAACCCACATGCTCCTTTATGCATATTTAATAAGCCGAGCCGCGGAGCGTTGTTAGATGCAGGCGTATCGTGTTTGTACGACGTTGGGAAAAATTCAATACAATTCCCAATGCAAAGTAAGAAGGGAAGTAGAAAAAGCTCCACTTTAAAGCTTGCTTACAGCTTTCAAATTACACGATTACGTGTTCTGTTTGAATAAATCTGCACGTAGTTAAAAGCTGCAGTGTTAGGAACTTGCTGATTAGAATCGCCGGCTGCTTAACGATCACAGCAGAACAACGATAATTAAGTAATAATATTCAAATTGAAATACGAAAACAAATAATTGGATTAAGGAAATATAGATTTTGCTAATAATATTGAACACGAAATGAAAGCAGACAAAAGGTGGATTCAATTTTACTACTTTGCATAGATATTGTTCTAAAGTTGTCGTTGGTATTACAGAATTTTCATTGAGCTTTACGGCTAACTACTACAGCAAAGTCTATAAAAGAAATTAGTCTTTATGTATTAAATATTATATAAAGCTTATGCTTTGATAATTAATCAAGTAATAATATTCAAATCGAAATGCAAATAGTGGTGCATGGCATCGTGCATTAGGGCAAATTGCTGGTACTACGGGAAGCTAAAAATTGGAAAATTGGTTTAAGGTAATATAGATTTAAACAGAATACTGAACGAAAACTGAAGGTGAGCAAAAGTAAAATAAAATGAGTTTCTCTTTATATATACTATTTTTTATATTTTCTAATATAAAGTATTTAAAGCTTTAATTTATTTAAATAATTTCACTTCAAAGATTAAGTTTTACGTCTTTTAAATATGCTGAAAAGTTTTTTCATATATTGTCAATTAAAAAGTTGAATACTTTTTTACTTCGCCTATATATATAAATATATTAGGTATATCTAATTTTCATCTTTTTTAATAAGAACTATTTAAGGATTTATTTTATTTAAAAAATTTCATTTTAAAGAATAGTTTTACGTCATTTAAATATGCTGAAACGTTTTTTCATATTTTATCAATAAAAAAGTTGTGCTACTTTACTTACTAATTTAACAGTATACTAATAAGAACTATTTAAGGAATCATTTCATTTAGATAATTTCACTTTAAAGAATTGCTTTACTTTATTTAAATATGCTGAAACGTTTCTACATTTTATTAAATGAATAATAATAATTAAATTTCTATTCGAAAACAAGTTATTGGTTCAAACAAAAATAGATTTCACCTAATATTATGAAAGTCGAATACTATTTGGCTTTTTACATATAAAATGTCTCAATTCTATTTTCTATTATCGAGTTTTTATAGGAATTTGCTTTAGTAGTTTTAGTGTTAGTATTTTCTATATATAGAAATTAATTGCTTTTTTTGAATATATCTGGTTTTCTTGTAAATAATAAATAATAAATTCATTGCGATGTAATTTACAGATTACAAGGATAGGATAATCGCAAATAGAATATAATATTAAACCATTAATTTGATTTCAAATTTATTTAATTTCAATTTTGTTTCAATTAATAGTAATTTCAAAAGAAATTATTAAAACATAGTGTTGAAATAAATATATTAATACAACTTATATAAATTAACATATATAAACTATTACAATTTGAATCATATGATTTGTACTCTTTTAGAATTACCGCACCATTTTGAAATTTTATTTATATAATTTAACACAATGAAAAAATGTAATTATTTCTGTTATAGATATAATTGTTTTTGTTATAAATATAACAAATAAGTTTATTACCGTTTAGAAATAATTTATAGTAATCTGTAAAAAAAAATATAGGATGCAAAACAATTAACATTTATTCCATTTGATTTCGACATTAAATGTAACACTAATTTTGATTTCAAATTTTTTTTAAAACATGTTTTGTATATCAAGAACATAGTTTATACATGTGTATTTCTAATTACTATCTACAACATTATTTCAAAAGTTTATTTACTATTTCACTACTACATAAACCGTCCATCAACTTCTGCTTTCATTAATCTATCTATCATTTGCTTTCGTTGCCAAATGACAGAAATACAGAATATTCAAATAATATGTAAATTCATTCAACTTTGGTTAGGACTTTACCATATGCAGAGAGAGAAGAGAGAACAGAAATCCTTTCAGAATTCATGTTTTTTTATCCGCAATTGCGAATAAGTTACTTCAGAACTAGTCCAACTCAGAATGAAAATTTCTATCAAGCTGACACGAATAACATTCCAGATTCGAGGATGAAATAATTTGGAAGAGAAAGCTAGGTGTCAGTGGTATTTTGTCTCAACGCGAATTGCAAAAACGCACAGAAGTAAATGATTGAATAAGAATTGAGATTTGGCAGTTGTTTTTAAAATTGTCAAAATCGGTTTAAGAGTTTTTGGAAAATCTTGGGCGAAAAATATAACTCTTCCTTGTTAATACTTCGGACACTGATAAGTAGATGGTTTTGAAAAACTAATTAACGTGAGTAATCATCCAGTTTCAGAAAATCGCTTTTATATTTTTCAAAACTGTTCAGACGGTTACAAGAAAACGTCGACAAAAGGTAAATTTTTGGCTATCTATGTGTATGTAACACAAAGGTAAGATTTCCAAATTTAGTGTCAAATGATTCAGAATGACTTGAATGTTTAAAAAAATATGAAATTAGCAAACCACATTTCTTTAATGAAAGCACAAACTTGGGATGTGAACAAAGAAGTGAAGCTATTTTCACTCGTGCTAAAGTGAGCAAAAAATATTATTAACAAATTAACAATTTATAAATTGAACTAGTGGTGTGTATGGCATCGTGCTTTAAGGCAAATTGCTGGAACTTCCCGTACCGTAACGAAATGTTCGAGGCATATTAAATGTTTTCAAATAGATTATTATAAATAAATACTGTAATATTGTCTAATATTTATAAGAATTATATAAACTGAATTGCAAAGTTGAAATTATTTGTTTAAAGTGTATTAGAACTTAAGTCAGAATTACAAATAAATTTTAAATTATTTTCGATATACAAGAAAAAATATTTCTTGAAAAAAAAATTAAAAAAAAAATTTAAACCAAATTTTTTTTACGAAAGCAATTATTTTGTTAAAACAAGCAGAAAGTTTTTTGAATCATTCAAAACGGACGCTTAGTTCTCTCAAAAACTGCCATTTTTTGCATATTTAGCTCTGTATCTCCGAAACCGCTGGGCCTGCGTTGCCAAAAACTAATGACCACTTCTCCTCGTCATTATAAATTGAATGTTTTTTTGGATCATTCAAATCCGATGCTACGATCTCTCAAAAACTAGATTTCTATTTTTTGCATTCTTTGCTCCGTATCTCCAAAACGGCTAGACCTGTCTTTGCCAAAAGCTAATCAGCATATTTCCCTATCAATAGGAATCGAATGTTTTCTGAATTATTCAAATCGGTTGATCAGTGCGCCAGAAAACGTGTACGAAATATTATATCTATACATACATACACGCACGAACAGACATCCATTTTTTCTGAGGAATGCTAAAATGTTCAAAAACCTTCAAAACGATAAGAAATGTAAAAAACTTCAATTTCGATTTTCGGACGATTACATTAACTTACCCTACGGGAAGTTAAAAATTGAAGATGCAATTGGAGATGATTTCACATATTAAATTTATTATTAATGGCTCTTATACCAATATTTAATTGTAGCTAGAATATTATTTTAGAGAGAACGTAACTGTAAAATATTATTGAAAATCAAACGAATTTAAAATTTGCAAATAAGTTGTTCAAAATAATAAATATGAAAAGCTCTATAAATGAGTGACTCATTTTTAATGGTATTAATAAGGAAAAATGACTAAATAGACTGAATAAAAATAACTAAATAGGCTACCGTCATTCTTGTAATAATAAATATAATTGATTTGATTGCAAAATATGAATGGAACTGATCGCGTAGTATAATTTTTTTTAGAATATTTAAAACCGTTTTGTATATCGAAGCATAAAAATTATTGTGTTTTGATACTTTTTGCATATTTTTGCCTTTAAATGTCAAAACAATGCACAAACAGATATTTTCTCCGAAACAATAGAACTCTGCTCGAACGGAAATCTGCAAATAACAGCTGCAATAAAAGCTTCGATTCGTGTACAATTGTAATAAACTGTGCAAAATTAAAAAGTGTTCAACGACAATATTTTTATAATATTTTGAAGTTATGTACGAACTATAAATAGAACAATCAAATTTAGTACATATTTATTTTTTATAAAATCATCAGTTATAAAATTAATTCCAATGTTTTTTTTTCATTGTTCTATTTATATTGTATATCGTAACAATATCAACGGTATTGATTTTTACCAAATAATTTTCGAATTTATTCATTTAAAGCTAATTTGTAAATAATTTGTTTTTTATTAAATTCCAAATGGAATTAATGTTTATTGCCCTCCAATTCTATGTAACTAAGGTTCAAATTCTATCATTGATTTGATGTGCGAATTACAATTGCAAATTAATGTAGCATTCAAAATACAAAATTCATTTTAGTAATTAGCAATGATTATATCCATACAGCAATACAAATTAATAATTTGCGTCGAAATCGTGGCATTCATGAAATTAACAGACAACGAAATTTACAGGATAGGGTTATTGACGTGTATATCTATACGTTTTAATATATTTTGATAACGTATGAATTATTTGCCATTGGTTATTTTGAATTATTTGCATAATTTAATATTGCAAGGAGAGAGCATGGAACAAAATATATAATAGACATTTGGTAAACTTGTTTCAAGTCATTGACATTAAAAATTGTAAAAAGAAATCTTGTATCTCACGGGATGTTCTAAAGAACTTTCCTGACAACATAATGGCTAATTCTTTAAAATTTAAAACATCAAGAAAATTGAAGGGCATCTATTTTTTCATATATTACTCCAAAATGTAATAAAATAATGAAATGGAAAATTATTTAACGGTTTGGAAGAGATTTGGAAAATTTATTTCAAGTCATGGATATCAAATATTTTAAAAATAAATCTTGTACCTCGCGGGCTGTTATAAATGCCGACAAAATATTGGTAAATTTAAAAAACATTAAGAAAGTAGTACATCATTTTTTATATATTTCTCTGAAATGTATTAAAATTATGAAATGGAATATTAATTAACCTTCGCATACACATCTCAACCTAGTAACTAGTACTGAGGGTCCAGTTGACCCCAACGCAGATTATTAACTCTATTAAATACTCTAAATATTTTTGTAGGCAAAAATATTTAAAGGCCTTAAAAATGCTCGGAAACAAACAACCTTATAAAAATAGTCCTTTTTTAAAAAAAAAATTCGGCTCTGCGAATTTTAACAATAGCTGAGTTTTTCATCCAAAATAATAAGCAGATATAGTATTTTTCGGAAAAAATAGGGCAATATTGGGTGCTTAAACAATATATTTATTTTTAAGTATACTTTAAGCTTTTAAGCGCACCCATTTTTTTCACATGACTCATTTTTTTGAGAACATTTCTTTTATTTATTAGACATGCACAATTTATTTATCAAAAAGCAGTTTATTGACCTTTGTAGGTTTAATGAGGTAAAAAATAGGTTTAACATTTAAAAAATTAATATAATTAATTATTTTTCTATCCCGAATTAAAAATAAGTTACTTCAGAATGAAAATTTCTATCAATCTGACACGAATAACATTGGAGATATGAGAAGGAAATAATTTGGAAAAGAAAACTGGGTGTAAGGCGCATTATATATTCAATAGGCCATTTAATCTTTTACCTAATTTTTTGAAGAAAAAAAAACAAGGTAATAAAAATGCATAATACATTTTATTTCCCCGACTCCAGAGGTATGACAAGTGTTGACAATATCAATTTCTAAGATAAATATATTGTATTCTCATATTGTCTACAAAATATATTCTTCAGTATAAAGTTTAACAAACAGGAGCAGACGTAAAAAAAGCTCACTTAGTAATATATAAGTGTATGAATATAATTATATATAAAAATATATCAATACATATTCGATTCAAATCATTTTTCCTTTTATTATTAAGCCAATATCGAGTCTGTCATTTTATAACAAATACAATTTATAAAACACATTTATTACATCCGTCATGTCACTAGTGATATTATATACTCAAAATGAAAATGATATGGATAAAAGCTTGGAATAAATGTAATGATCATTTATTTTATTATATAACATGTCTGTACATGAGATTTTCTGTGCACATGTGTCTTCTAAATAATTAAATATCAATTTACTAAAGAATCATCTTTATTGATTGAGAATGCTGTGTCTTTTAAGAAATGTTTTATAGCTTACCGTGTATTATTTATTATATCAGTGATAGCAGTCACTTGTTGAGTGATCTATATGCTGTTTTTAAATGAAACCCTATTTTTATAAAATAAATAAAAATTATAATATAAATAATAGCATAAAATATTTTATTTCAGAATACCATTGATAACTTCTTAGATTAGTTTATCGCTTTATTTATCGTTTATCGATTTTTTTTTGTTATTAAAAAAATATAAAAATTATTTTTTATTCAAGTCTTAGCCCAAAAATCTGAATCGATTTTGCGCGAAAAATATTGATTAGGAATCTCGTTGATTAACTTTTAATGAATATCAGGCGAGCATGATATTCTTCGTAATTGAATGTTGAAATTAGTGAGATTTTGATAAAATTTTATGATGATAGAGATCATGGTCCTTCTGAACATACTAAAATATTACAAGCCTGCGAGAAATCGTTTAGTTTCAAAAATTTATTAAAGTTTGATAAAATATGATGAGTCAAAATTCGTATCAAAAGTCGCTTTTGTGATGTGTTGTCAAAGATTGAATTTCGTCGATATTTTGATTGATTAGTTGTTAGTGAAAACTAAAACGTTTGAATATTTTATTCAAAAAGCTAAATCTTAATTTCAATTAATTAAGCCAATTATTACGCATATCGGAAAGTTCAGGCAACTTGCCCTAAGACAATACCACTTACACCTAGTTTATAATGGCGGTTAATAAAACATCCAACATATTAGAGATATTTTAAAATACACAGCAGTAGCAGTATTTAAAAAAGAGCGCGTAAGGTTCACATGCGATTGAAGTAAAACTTATTTGCTACTGTACAACATGGCATTTAAGTAAAAATAAATACATCTTGATTGAATAATGTTTATTAGTAATAACACTCGTGATGCACATATTTATTAGTGTCAGCCATTATACACATTTATATAATGATAAATTATAGATTATATATTTATAATAGCATTAAATATATGTATAATATTTAAAAACAATAATGTAATTAAAGTTATACCTCAAATATGACATGATCGGTTTGTCATTGTAATTAGCATTTAGAAATGAACCTTTATTAAAAAAATGAAGTAATTGCTGATTAATAAATTCTAAAATATTCGTTCACACAGTGGATTTTGTTAAACAACGCCTAAACAAATATTATTTTCGCAACTTCACTCATCATGTAATTGTGTTTGAAGAACTTCATGTAACTAAAATTAACGTACATTCATTGACTGCTTGTATTTTTTTTACTTTTTCGCTGCCGGTATGATCTCGTTCTGTGAACAGCTGTAATATCTGTTTTGCCTAAAAATATTTTTCTTTTCAATAACTTCAAAGATTTATAGAAACGACGAATAATATAAAAATTATTTCAATAAACTTATGTTTCAAACAAGACGCAAGTACTGCATTTGTTTTATTATTTTCATTATAATTATTTAGGGGGGGGGGGGGGGTCAGGGTGAAATATTCTTCTGACTAAGGCATTTTTCATTAAATCAAGATTTATACTACGATGTAACTTTAAAATGTTTAACTTAACTCGGAATGTCTGCCACGTTAACGCCGGTACGCATACAGCGTTGATTCCGGTACGCATACAAGCGACGACTAATCACAATCGACACGTATAGAAATGATATCACCGAGAGAAAATGACAAATCATTGGCACTCGACTCTTATATTATCTGCCGTAACGCACTTCCTTTGCATTTGTACGGATTTACAACCTACTCGCGCCTAGAGAAGTTTTACTTCAAAAATATAAATTATACTAATAAACAATGGGAAAACAATTATATGTAAATATAAAAGCAATAGTATAATTAGTAGGGCTAATAATAATTAGCCAAAGTATGATATATAGAATTGTTATAATCTTTTAAATTTTGAAAGAATTAATATTCGAAACAAAATTTAAAATCTGGATTCTTAAATTGATTGATTCTCATTTATAGATGTTGTTTTTTAGTTTTAGTAAATTTTTTATCTTTGAAAAATGGACAAAAAAGTATTGGATAAAGTTTCAAATATTTCAAAGTGTTTAAAAGTGTAATACATTATTTTCCGAAGCAACGATTTTACCTAACTTTTACAATGACAATGAACTCCGTTTATTTTCTGAAGATACTTGAAAAACATTTGAATTTGAAACTTTTGCATATAAACTTATAAAAATACTACAAGATGTACTCTTTGTAATTCTATTAAATATGCAAAAAGCGGCATAAAATGGAAAATCAAATAAAGATGCGGCACAGAAGGTTTTTTATAGGTGGCATAAATGTTTTCTTTTCGCTGGTACTAAAATCTGAATATAGAACGAAATTTCATGTTTATACATTTTTGTTCATAAAAAACGAAAAATATCCAGTTCGACGTTAATAGTCAAAAAAGTCGGATGGAAACTATTAATAAGCCAATTGTTCTGGCATATCCATTTCATTTTTCCGCATGGTATTACTTTTTCATATTCAGTTTTAATTTAGTTTCATGTTCTCAATTGCCTTCATATTGCATATGAAAGCGTTTAAATATTCTGTTATGAAATTTACATCCGCGGGATATGATGTATTTTCATATTATATATCTACTCTTGGTAATTAAATTCGTGTATTTATCGGTAGATGTATTAAACCGCATTAGAATTTGTCAGAGATAAGTTAACCACATGAATAGCTGAATATTAAAAGCTGAAATTCAAATTAAATGAGGATTGTATAATCGAATGATATAATTACGGAAATGGTACTTGCTGATAATGATAATATTTCATAATATTCATTCTTTAAGGATTTATAGATGTGATGGTGATGCATAGCATCGTGCCTTAAGGCAAATTGCTGGAACTTTCTGTACCAGAATTAAATATTCGACCAAAAAATAATAATCAATAATTAATGATTAATTACAATTGTTTTAAAAAATTTCAAAGACAAAATTAATATTACTATATACGTATTCGTTCATAAAACTAATACAGTGACGATCTTATCGCTCAAAACACTTGAACATGTTTACATTGAAGAGAAGTCGAATGAATCCATCTCAGGATATATATCTGAAGAGCAATATAACGCATATGAAATACATATTTACATTTTTAAACTGAATTGTGAATTTAAAATTAATGTATTTTTATTTATTTATTTATTTTGAAAATTTTGGGAAAAAAATCTGAAAATTTTGAAATTTGTTTGAACCGTATGAGTGAACTTTAAACAAAAATCTTGGTACGAAACCCAAAATAATTGTAACAAAATTAGTCCACGTGTTGAAAATCTCTATAAGTTCCAATCATTTTGATGTGCACATGTCTAATGATTATTTTTGACCGCCAAATATCATTTTACTTTATTTTTCCTCTGTATCTCCAAAACCGCTCGACTTGCTCTATCAAAATTTTACCAATTCTTCATTTTATCAATACAAGTAATTTTTTTTTAATCATTCACTACAAAATAAGAGATCACAAAAAATAGCCTTTTCATTAATATTAAAAGTTTCTTAAAAAATATTTAATGCAATAAAATATATATGAATATATCCACATAATCAAAATTATGAATAATTGAGCGTAAACATTTAATGCCTCCATAGGATTGCTTATAAAATATTATAAACTGCGACAAAAAAAACAACATTTAGTATTTTATACTATATTATATGTGGTGCTTTTGTAAAATCAATAGGTTTTGAGTTCAAAACTCAGGTTTCGTGCTATTTGATATCAAGCAGTCGTGCTATCTAGTTTCACTTGAAAAAGTAGAACACAAATGTTTCCAAGTAAATCTAGACGAGAGCATTCCAAACAGGGTTAAAATTACCAAAACTAAAGTATTCCATTGGGTGTCAGTTCACATACAATTCACAACAACTAATCATCACAAAAATATATCACTTGAACTTCAAAACTTTCAAAATATTTTACATCCTTGAACTTTATAAAAGAATATTTGAGGGTTAAGGTGTGAAAAACAACATTTACAGT
Source organism: Ctenocephalides felis (assembly GCF_003426905.1). Lineage (NCBI taxonomy): Eukaryota > Metazoa > Arthropoda > Insecta > Siphonaptera > Pulicidae > Ctenocephalides > Ctenocephalides felis. Next base: position 16,837,481 of record NW_020539726.1, read on the forward strand.
TAGCATATCAAAAATATTCGTGAAAAACTTCATACAATATTATTTGCATTCTGAAATTTATAACAGAATGTTTTTTAACACATTTTAGAAGTTTATAAGAACTATTTTATAACAATTAGTTTTGTCAATAAAAATTAGAATAGTCTAACTATATAAAAATAAAACATAAACTAGACACACTTACACAATGTTCAGAAGCTTATGAAACGAGAAAATGTGCAACAATTTTCATTTTCGATTTTTGGCCGATTACTATAACTTAACCTACGGGAAGTTAATAAATTAATAGAAATGATAGTAATATAATAGAGAGAGCATGAGATGAGAGTTCATTAAATAGAAAGAGCATTTTTGTTTTATGTTCTTAAATTCTGATTTTTTTTTAAATCAAATACCCAGATATTGACAAACTCGTAGAATATAACAAAGGATAAAAAGTCTGCCATAGGTCAAGTTGAGGTAGACTCTCTGAATAGAATAGAAAAGAATGACGTTCTATTACTCTATTACAACTTGGATTTTACGAGTCATCAAATCTTAATCACTTTGTCTTCCCAATCTTCTTTTCATTGTAATTGAGACATAAACATAAAATATACATGATGATATAACATTATATTATAACGATTAAAATAAATCCTACATATATATTAGGTACTTAGTTAATAATAAATATTGTGAATATATTGGAATTAATTAGAATGTATTTTATTGCAATTTAAAAAAATAATTTATGTTTTTCTAGCGGTATTATCATCATAATGAAGCTATATTATTTAAAGCCCCTCGAAATTTTATCAAAAGCACTTTAGTCCACTTGAGCCTATAATAATTTCAGTTTTTTGACTATAACGTTAACTATTTCTAATTACGACTTTTATGGTTTATAATGACTATGATTATTATTTTAATTTTATAATAAAATTAAATTCAATTTAATACCTTTAAATTATAACTTCTACAAGCCTGGACTAAAAATCTGGAAATCTGGAATGATCAGTCTAGGACTTCGGGTAGGTTAAGTTACAGTAATGGGCCAAAAATTGAAATTGACCAATAATTGAAAATGAAAATTTTTGCATATCTTCATGTTTCAGAGATTTCTGATCATTTTGGCATACCTCAGAAAAATGAATGTGTGTCTGTGGAGACAATTTTTTGTCGACGATTTCGGGCGTATGGATGAACTATTTGAAAAATTCAAAAAGCAACCTTATCGACCGAGAGATGTCCTAACTAGTTTTTGGCAAAGGCAGATCCAGCGGCTTCAGAGATATGGAGCAATAAGTGCTAAAAATGTCAGTTTTTAAGAGAACTGATCAATCGATTTGAATGATCCAAAAAACATTCGATTTCCAATAATGGTGAATGGATTTTGTCAAAGGCAGGTCCAACCGTTTCGGAGATACAGAGCTAAATGTGCAAAAAATTGATGTTTTTGAGAAAACTAAGCATCCGATTTGAATGTATTAAAAAACCTTCTGCTTGTATTGACAAAACAATTTTTTTTTTATTTTTAACAAAAATTTTTTTTGAATGTCCAAAAATAATTTGGACTTTAATTCTAATTCTATCTAAAGTTCTAAACATCACTTATAATACTTCAAATAATTATAATAATCTATTTCAAAACATTTAATATTCCTCATTTATTTTATCAAGGTACGGGAAGTTCCAGCAATTTGCTTTAAGGCACCATGCCATAAACTATTTTTCAGTAAATATAATGAATTAGTAAAATTCATTTAAATAAAAGAAATACTTGCAACTGAACCAACAGAAAATACAGCGCTATTTTAAATTTCTATAGAAAATTTGATACAAGTTTCTTGAACTTAATTATATCATTCATAGAAGTAATAGGTTTTGTAAATATTTAAATGAATTACATATATTTTGATTCACTTTATAGAACGTTTTTTATGAACTTTGTTTGCTATTTTACTTCCTAGTCTAGTATTTTTCTCGAGAAGATAACCCAACGGCCCTTTTTGATATGTAGACTATATTAGAAATATAAGTCGAAAAGTGATTTGGCTTATGTGTTGCAGCAATGCCCACAAAAATTGATTTTTACTCAAGATTACATTTGAGATCTAGTGAGTCAATTTGATATCAGACTGCTTCATATAGAGATGGCGGATTTTCCGTAACTACGAAGGGCTCAAAGAAGACTCAAACAACACGTATAATAAATAAAATAATGCAATCCCACTTCTTATTGCAAAAGTGTATATATGAAGATACATGATATAACATTTAAAATCCAGTTTCTTTACATGTAAAATATAATATACATGACATGTTCCGCTCTGCAAATATTATTATTGCACAATATGTAAACATAAACTCAGAATATTTGCTAATATTGCATATAGTAAACATGGAGTGCATAGAGCAAAGTACATGCTTCACAAAATTTAATTTAAAATTGCATTGCGTTGTTATTTCTGTAGAATGCCCGACTCCTAAAACTTTTTAGTTCATGGTTTGTATAAAATGCAGTGAACGGCCACCATTTAATTGAAATACTTTTATTATTAGTCTTAACAAAAATGTTTATTGTTTTATACAAACTAATTTGGAAAATAATAGATACTATTTAATTTATGATGATATGATTTATCATAAATTGAATGGTACCTAATATCTTAACAATTTTATAAGTTAGTTATTCAAAGTCTATATCTACTACTTAATTTGACAAAATTCAATATCAGGTGAGAATAAATAGATGCATTCCTGAAATTAGAAATGTGTTCTATGCCAGACATACAGTAAAAGAAACATTTCTAATGTGTTTTTCGTGCAAACTAAATCATTAGAATTAAATTAGGCACAGAGAACCAAGTTTTTTCGTTCGTCTATAAAGGTTGAGACATTTTATTTCGATGATTGGCTGCAAATATGTCAATTATAATTAATATAAACAATTCGGAAAAAATATAATTACATTCGAATTTATCATTCACTAAAATTACAACGAAATAGTATAAAATGCATTAATACAACAAAATGTTCCTTAACTAAAAAATGTAAAAATTCATCACAACTACCCCTAATTAATTCACGATTTTATAACACTTATTGTCATATCTATTTATTCATATATCCATTTTATGTTTTACTATACAATGTAACGAATTTTACAAAAAAAAGTTCTTCTAGATTTAATAATAATGAAAAAATATATTCAGATCAAGAAGTTCAATAATAATAATGAACTCGATAATAACCAACGATTATATAATTTTGAAATTTCTATACTGACATTAAAAATATTGGAAATCATTGCAAATCATTTGCTTAAACGTAAAATTGGCTCTAAATTTTTTTTCTAGATCGCAGGCTATGTTTTTACATACCAAAAAATAATATAAATTAAATAAAATTTCAAAGTAAATAAAATTCTTTTTTTCTGCTTTAGATATGAATTGTAATAAAACGAATGTTAAATAAAGTTAAATAAACACAAAAGAAAATGTTTAAATTTGCAATTTGCAATTTGCAATTTTAAAGCTAGCAATCAGCATTAATATCAAAAATAAATTATGTAAAAGCTAATTTCCGCTATATTAATTTTTAAATTTTGCTTGTATGCCTTTATAAAGTTTGATTCAATTCAATATATCATTAAGCATATTTACACCTATTAAAGAAAGGTATATTTTGTATTTTATTACTTTTATTATAAGCTTTGGTAACTCCCAACAACCTTATTAATATTATCTTTCCTGTGAGATTATTTTATATTTTTGCTACAAGTGATATATGTGTCTCACATATACTTTATCAATGCTCCAAAAAGCTCCAATGTTCACTGGAAATCAATTTAAATTTTTAATTTATAGTATAACTAATATCACTACTAATTGATATAAAGCTGTTCAAAGTAAATATCGAACTTGGAACCAGTGTTTGCTAGACCAGACTTTTGCTTTATAATTTGCGGAAATAAAGTCTTCGTAAAGTCAAATTTTAAATATCAGAAGAAATTATATGAAGTCAAAAAAAGTTGTCGGTTTTTTTCAGCTTTGATTGAGCTTTACTAATATTTGTTTCTCAATATAAAAGATGAAAACAAAGTTAAATAATGTGAATTTAGAAACTTTGTCGGTTGTTCTAATATACGTGTAGATATACTTTATGTACTAAATCCAAGAAAAATATTGATCAAACACAAACATCTGCTGAGTTTGCATAACATTATAATATTTACATGTAATTCCTTTACGCCAATCTTCATCATGATATCTTCGTATCTCAATATCTATTTCAAGACACGTGCCGAATATTTTCCATTTAATTTCATTTTCATAATACACAGCCAAGAATCATATCATGAGATAACATGACATTTAATATTTTATATTGGAATACATAACATTTATGCAATACGTGAGAATTTATAATGATATTGTGAAATTTCAGAAAAATTGTTGTATGCTTTATTAAAAATTCTTCATTGTAGAAAGTCTTGTTTCTTTTGTCGTAATTTCTCTTCATCTGTAATTTATATAAATGTTTTATATCTTTCTGGTTCAAAATTATCGAATATATTTGCACATATAAAAATGTTAAGAATAAATATACACAACTAGGTGTGAGTGGTATTTTAGCTTAAGGCTCCTAAGACACATGTCGAAAAGTTGCTAAATCTTCCTTACTCGGGTAAAAAATGAACGAAATAATAATTCATAATAGCAAATATAACTAGTTGATTTGGTATTTTGCCTTAAGGCAAGTTATGTGTAAATAATCGACTTAATAAAAAATAAATTGATTTATGAGTCATTAAAAATATTCCGAGTGGATTTATTACACATAATTGAAAACGAACGAACACTTTGACTCGGAGTATTTTCTAAAAGCAAATTTTCAAAAATCAATAATTTTTATAATTGAGCCAGTTTTTTGTAAGACTTTAGTTGTTTAGTATGTTCATTAAGAGCAAGTACTCTATCGTTATACCAAGTAAATCTTCTAATTTTAATTTTAACAAATGTCAAAAGAACTAATCATTTTCTCAAACTTTGATAATTTTTTAAAATTAAACTACTTGTCGTAAGGCCGTAATATTTCAGTAAGTTCTATAAGACCATGATATATATCGCCAAAAAAGTTCCACAAAAATCGGCTTAAGTCATTTTTTTTTTGTTTATGTGCTAATTATAAAGAAACGGCTGGGCCGATCATCGCACAAGACTAATCAAGATGATTCCTTAGCAATTTTCATCAAATGGTTTTATAATTTTTTAAATATATGCTACCATTTTCGAGAAAAGATCCACCTAAGATCAAATTATGGGCACACACACATATATATATATATATATATATATATATATATATATATATACACAATCATCGTTTGCTTCAATTCGGGTGTCATATAATTTGGAATAACTTAAAACGTCAAAAGAACAAAATTAGCAAATCGGCTTTACTGGCTAAACAAACTTCTACGCGAGGGTTGAAAAATTCAATTAGAGCAAAGAGAATTTAAATAATTATTTGCAAAATTATAATAAGAGTCATGATATTATAGTAAAAAAATATTTGCATATATGTGTATATGTATATATTATAACTAGCCCATAACATTTATTCTAGCAAGTTATAAATTATTTCAAAATTTATAAAATTTATGCAACGTGATTATGAAACAAGAATTTGCATACTGTTATTACAATATAATAATAGTTCTGAAATTTAATGTATTTGCAATAAAATTTAATTTATATCATGATGAAGTTTACAATACTTCTGCATGTAATATTCAAAGTTGATAAAAATTTCAAGTTTCTCAATAAAAAAAATTTAATTTACATCAATATTTTACGAGTAGTGTATATCATTATTGGTATTAAGACATTTTGGGAATTACTATAAATATTCCATGAGCTTTGCAATTTTATCTGATAGTTTTCGTTTTTTGCTTCATAAGTCATTTCTGGTTTCATAGCCTATAGGAAAGGTAATAAACCCAACAAAATAAATATTTAGTCCATGTGTCGTTCAGTTCACGTAGCACGATTTTTAGATAGATATCTGAGTAGAATACGGTTATAGAAACACAGAGTCATCAATAATATTTTGATTTACTATAGTATGATAAAGTGCAATTACTTCAAAATTATTTGCTTCAGTTATTCATTTAATTCAATTCAATTATAATTATTCAATTTTGTGACTAAAACTGCTAAAAATAAGTGGTACGCCACAAAAACCTTGCGATGTGTGTGATGTTTCAATTTCTCAATTAACCAGAATTCAGATTTGGCAACTTTTAAAACTGTCAGTATTACTAATTATTCCAAATTTCTACAGACACTTTTTATTTTTTGGATGCCAATCGTTTCAGAATGACTTGAAACGTTGAAAAGAAAGACAATATTAGTAAATTGAGAATTTCGTAATATAAGAGCATTTTGATTGAATTATTTAGACTACTTGGATGCCAAACAATTCAGAATGACTTGAAACGTCGGGAAAAGACAAAATTAGTAAATCGGGAAGTTTGTAATATAAAAGCATTTTGATTTAGTTGTATAGACCTACACCGACGTATGGTAAAAAAAGATTTTTTTTTGAAAAATTATATTCCAAATGCAAATAGTGAATCATCTATTTATCAACAATGTATTGTGAATACTTATAATACTCATAGCTAGATATTTCGAATTAAGAATTTTTATATTGTTTGTAAGATTAAAACAAAAGTCATACGGTATTTAGTAATGTTTAGTAATGTAAACGATATAGAAGTCTTTACGTTATTGAAAATATATTACATCATACATCCAGTTCATCTATTATTCATCTATTATCTATATTTGTTTCTGTATGTATGTACTCAAATTTTCATTAAAATCTTTTTACAAAATAATTGCAAATCTAAAATTACTTCTTTGGGGAATATCAACTACAATAAATGTTACTATAAAAAAAATAACGCAAAATTTACAAAAACACCTTTAAATATGAATGTAACATAGGTGATGTGTTAATTACCAGGTTTAAGAGAAGTAGTTAACATACAAAACATAAGTTTTATATAATATAGTTTTAAATGTAATTTAAATATCATACAATACGTAATAATATCTCACAAATAATACTATGTGATTTCAACATCAAAATATTCAACATATTATCATATTTATATATTATTATTGAACTTCGGAAACTCTCATTCGTGCTAGCAGAACGTGCAGAATTATATTATTACATTTTCTATGAATTATGGTGTGTATTTCACTGTACATATATATATATATATATATATATATATATATATATATATATATATATATATATGTGTGTGTGTGTGTGTGTGTGTTTTTATGAATTTATATGAACGCTACAAAGAAATAAAAATGTTATTTGTTTTACGTAATTGCGAATCTGATCCGTCGGCATAATTGTATAATATTTTCATTAGAGGCAACTTATAGCGTAATTGCACAATGACTTACAATTATTTCAATTTAATCTGCAATTTGTTATATTAAGCAATGAGCTGAGATTGGTAACAATGTGAAAGGAGGGATAACGTTATAATTTTATTATAATTGTGACTTACAACACTGAGTTATATTGCTTTACATTATTACTAGAACTTAATAAAACTATTCATAAAATTTGAAAAGTAGAAAATGAATAATTTTCTGTAACTGTTACAACGTATTTAAAGGATGCAAATATTTATTCCTTACAATATTTGACATAGGATCTAGAAAAGTATCTATGTAAATCGTTACTCTCTCATTCTACAACATTACATTATTTATAGAATATTTTAAAATAACCAAAGATTAACGCAAGCAAATAAGCTTATAAATAACTACAATTTAATCACGAAGATATTTAAAATTAATGTAGCATGGCATAACGTCAAAAATAAAATAATCTATAAAAAGACTCAAAGAAAATTGCTGAAAACACAATATAATAGGATGTTAATTGTCTTAATTTTCAAATAGTACCTATAAATAGCAACGTATTTTACAAAGAATATAGTATTTTCAAATATCTTTGTAATTGGTTGTAGGGAAGCTTGGGGGTTATTGTAACATAGTAAAGTAGTAACAGGCGTTTTTCAATAGGATTTTAAATGACATTAAAACATTTTTTATCTAGATTGAGTGCAGTATAATATTGTCATAGCTACTATCCCCCAGTCCCCCAATATGCAGAACTGTGCAGGTGCGTCATTTTTTGACAAGAAATATGATTTTGATCTATCAGAAAATTCCGATTTGCATTATTATTATTGACTAATTTTATTTCATTTCATTTTTATCAATTTTTGATAATCTGTAATAATTTTTGTAAATGACAAATTGTTCAAACTGTTATCCTCATTATTGTAAAAAAGCACACCTGGCGTTATTTGAAACAATACCTTGAGGCTAGTTGTAAAATACAAAAATTATATACAGATTCAAGTAAAAAAGATAGAGTTGTATGTAAGATGTGGGCACAAGTACATTGTGTTACACGAGACAATATCTTTTATTTGTATTATAATAATAATTGTAGTTCACGTAGATTTATGATACAAAATTATAATATAGGAGACATTATATTTTATTCGCATTAATTACAGTTTTCGTTGCTTTATGAAAGAATTACTTAAAAATGAGTCAATTTTCTTGATCAAAATTGAGTAAATATCACATTACAGTATTATATACTTGCCCAGATAAATGCTACAACTAGCCCCAAACACAGGGTAAGTTGTAACACCGCACTTTTTAATTAATAAATTTTGAAATAATAATTAACTGTAGTCGTGGAACTATTTTTATTTTATTTAATTTTGTAGAGAAATATTTAAATAAAGCATTTAGCATCATTTTGTAGAAGTATAATCAGTACAACTCAAGATATATTAATTTAAGAAAAAAGTGTTACAACAACCCTAGCACCCCTACGTTATTTATAGAGACTCATGAAATATTTTAGTTTTCAAAGTGTTATATATAGTATATACAGATATTATTTAACAACAGTGTGTATGGTTATAGCAAATACTCAAATTTAAAGATATTCGTAATACTGCTGTGTCATTTTACTACTTCGCTGCTTCAAACTTAAAGCTACTAAATATATATATATATATATATATATATATATATATATATATATATATGTGTGTGTGTGTGTGTGTCTGTGTAATAACATTGTCTTATTTAAATTGGTAATAATTGATAATTAATATATTTCTAACTATATTGAGCGTTGACATTTGAGAAATATAAAAATCACGTCCATAATTTTATTAAACCAAATACTAAAAATCTACTTATTCAAATCAGTAGATATTCATAATTTTTTGCAAATCAGAATTTAGAAGTAAATATTAATCATCAGTAATATCTAATTCCTAGATCAGTAATTTTTCACTCTTAAATATACAGCAATTCAATATTTCAAGATACTTTATTTAGACACTATAAAAACTAAAATTGAAAAGTAAAATATATACGGATATTTTAATGATTTAATTCTATAGAAAGAAGTACTAGAATTCCTCTCACTCAAACTCAGTAGATATATCAAAACTATCAGAGAAAAATTAATCATAAGTGTAATTCCTATGTCAGTCATTTATTACTGGTAAATATAAATTAAACTACACTGGAATATCTTGAGACACTTCAACAAAGTACCATCGTATCTTAACGAGAGCATTCAAAATAACCTTTACAAAATGACATCCTAACCTACCTATTCGTATCGTGTCCGGCAGCGCCTTCAAAACATTCACCGCCGCTAAAAGCAGCAGAAAAGTTCGAACTAGTGTTCCTTCCATATTTCAATAACCGTTCACTCGAATAGTTATCTCAGTTCACGTGAAAACGTTGAACGCCATCACCCGCGATTCACCACGTTTTTGTCGGTCAAAGCAATATTTTGATCGAAACCGAAACCAACGCCCGTACGAACGCATCGACGCCGAAAGCTCGACTCGTTACCGACGACGAAACTTCATCTCCGCTGCAAGCTCGGCGTGCGCTGCTCTTAGTGAGGGATGGAAAATCGGCGGCAGTAACGGATTGGCGGTGAAAGCTCTGATGAGCTTATGGGATGCTGCGGAAGTTTGAGGAAGAGATTTACTATCATCGCAATGTATGCGAGCAAGAAACTTTAAATTTTCAACAAATAGTTGCAACTGTTTTGCTATTAAACGAGCTTGATGTTTTGAAAGTAGTGGTAGGTGATATTAAAAGAGAAGTTTTAAGCCGCCAGCAGCGGGAATTAATCAGTTGCGATTGGAAGGGAGTGATTGAAGATAAAAATCAGCTTGTTTTGAATCAAATGATTTTACATCATAACATGAAGAAAGTGGACGAAGATAAAACTCAATTTAACATAGCTATTAATAAAGAAACTAGATTGGACCCATTCTGCAAAGAGACTGCCAAAAATAGGAATTCTAAAAGGATTGGAAAGAAGAGAAAAAAAGTTAATAAAATTGTGAAGAAAAAGAATGAAGATGATTAATGACTTGCACAAGAAGAGATAATACAGAAAGCTAAAAGTCGAAGCACAGTTTGACACAAGAAAGTTAAGTTTGGGGAAAAAATGCATAAAAGTGTAATACATAATAGTAGTTAAGGGATGTTAATGAATAATTAACAAGACGGTAATGAGAAATCATTGATGTGGTGTGCTTTTACACCATAAACCTGCTTTCGAGCAAACTATGATTTATTATCCTTGATACATTACAATATATTCTTGACAAAAATTACATATGACAAAAGCCAATTTGCATTGTGCAATACATATTAATAACCATTATGTACCCTAGATATGAGAAACCTAAATATTGAACGAATTAAACCAAGATCTAAGCAATTAAAATTATTTTTTATTTAACCCTTAATCAAATCTACTCTACTTCTCTTGAATCTTAGAATTCAAAATCAAAGTTGCATTGTTAATCTGACTTATCTGTTACAAATGACATGAGCCAATTTGTATGAAATTCTAAGATGCAATATACTAGTTGGTTGCAATGCATTATTTTAAAATTTTAATATCACCAAGATTTCAATTAATTTATAATGATAACCACGCTAACATAACATAGAAAATATATTGAAGAAAATAAACCAAGGTCTAAAAAATTAACTTCATCTTATTTAACGCAGAATCAAATGTGCTCCACATCACTTTAATCTTATAATTCAACTCCTTGTTAATCTGATTTAAGTTTTAAACTGTGGATAAAACGTAAAACTTTTACCTGCATGCACTTTGAGCGAAATAATATTAAATTAATAAATAATGAGATGATAAAACTATGCTAAACTTTGGCATATATGATGATGCATCACTAAAACTTAGCAAAACGGTTATCTTTTTTACCCTAAGGAAAAAATCTTATGGTACTTAGCACATATGATATTATATGAGACGAATCTAAATGTATACGGTTGCTTGCATAATTGTATTAGTCCATGGAATAAAGTTACATGGATATGTTAGTCGTTTTTTTTTGAGAGAATTTAATTGTGGTATTATATATGGATAAAATTTCGATTGCATCATTAATCACATGTGTAACCAAATCAATTAAATTCACAAAACTATATACAAATAACAATATAGTGTTCGACTTATTCCATTTGTCAGGTCAATGAATAAAGCACACCACATTTTGATTGTAATTTTACGTGCATAATGTATCTGGTAAATAATATTAACCATTTTAAATTTATTTTTCTTTATTCATAGCAAACGCAGATAGAAGTTCCATTCATTAATACTACAGAAAATTATTGCGCAAAACATTACATTGATAAAATAAGAAATTTATGATAGAAATATATACTGATTCTAACAGGGTAAGAAAGCTAGTGAAGATATATATATATATATATATATATATGTGTGTGAGTGTGTGTGTGAGTGTGTGTGTGAGTGTATGTAGGCATGTGTAATATAAATATTCACCATTCGATCAAATTATGCCTATGACATATAGACATAAAAATGTCAAAGTTTTCAAATTTTATGAAACTCCTTGATAAAATATATTAGTGTTAATTCATGGATCTTATTTTATTTTGATAAAATTTTGAAAATCTGTATGTCAGTGTCTTTATAGGATAAAAATATAACGGTTCGTACGCAGATGCAGAGAAAAACCCAATCAAAACACCCAAAATGTTTCAAAAAAAAAATCTAAAAAGTACACGCCTTCAAAAACTCTAAAACATTGTTTGATATCTATTTTTATTTTTTATATTTACTCTTTCTCAATTGTATATTCATTTAGAGTAGAAGTAATACCGATGTCTTTTACTCTAACCCGCGAATTCGGAGATTGGTATAAATTTTGCCGCCGGAGCGCCGGCATCCGAGTCGAAAGGGTTAACTCATTATATTTACTAGATATGTAATTATGAATTATATGGTAGATTTAAAAAAAAAACTCGTGTCTCATCCAAATCAATTTGCTCAAAATGTTTCAGCTGTAAACTTTTCATAAAAAAAAAACAAAAAGTTTACACCTCCAAGAATTCTACAAGGTTGTAAAATTTAACTTGATATCTATTTTAATTTTATTTTATATAGAAGATTATATTCACTCTTTCTCAATAATTTTCTCAAGAGAAAAAGTAATAGTGACAACTTATAACTTATTATATATACTAGATATCTAGTTGTAAATCATATGGTAAACTATTAATGAAAAACTGGCGTCCCATCCAAATCAAAAATTGACTTGATATTTATTTTCTATTTTTTATATAGAAACTATTTTTAATTGTTTTTTTCATTTACAGAAGAAATAATATTAATAACTTTTAACATTTTATAATTACTAGATATCTAATGATAATTATTTGATAAGATTTTACGGAATTTCGAAATAAGCTATTATGTCACGTTTTATGTTACCTTGTTATTCATATTCGCAAATCTTCAAATTCCGCTCCATTCCATCCCTGTGCTTTGAGCTTTGTCATCTCCGAGAGTATTGGCCGCCATAAAGCTCTCGGCGGTGCGAGGGTGTAGGCGCTACGAGTACGTTACGTGTGCCTTTGTTGGTATCGCTCTCTCGTTCCGATCAGTGCGCTACGCCGCTGTATCGAGCAGAATCAGCCCGGGTCCGCGCGCCCTGTTTCAGTTCAGACCACGGACCGTTCGCAACTACTTGCTGCGCTGCGTGGGGAAAATGCGCTTGTTAGAAAAATACGATAACGATATGCATTCGAGAGTGGAGTCAGGAACTATATATTGGAGTTGGATATACGGTTTTGTAGGAAATTTAGCTTTATGAATAAAATCTTTTGCACAAGTCCGGTGTAAAGGAGTATTAAGAATTTATATTGACGGTGGAGAAGGAATGAATATTCATCTTAGATAAGTGGACTGAAAAGGGTTAGGAGTGAAGTAGACTATATTTGATCTAAATGGTTTCTATGTTAATTATTTAGGGTCTAGTTCTCGGGTAAAACAGGAATGTTATGGTAACGCTTTGTTACGGGTCTATCTTCGTATGAATCGTTAGTAACAAACGGTCAATAATCTATGTTTTTGCGATCAGGCGTTTTATACATAAAACTTAACTTCACGTATGTGTTATTAATGAGACATCAAAGAGTTGATTTTATGATCAAGTCGTTTTTGACATTTGTGCAATTTATAGATTAGGTTTTATAAGTAAAACCCCTGATTGCACAACAAATACGTAGTTTTTTTAATAGTTCGTTATTACTAGGGTTTGTCGGTTTTCAAAAACCGGCGTGCTCAGCTTTTAGCAATCATATTTCATTTAACTAAAATATAAGTGAATATTTGAAATTAATTAATTAAAATTGTTCAGAATAGAATAAACTAGGGGTTTTGTTTAATTATTTCTAGAATTAAAATTTACATTAACAATTATGTATCAATATGTATCTATTTTTTTTATTTAATTAAAAGTTAAGTTTTTTATTTAAAAATATATTATTTTTATTTATTCAAACTCTTATTTCACTATCATAAAAATATTTATAATCTATATGTGAAAATGATGCATGAATAACGAATAATCATTTTCAAAGTCATTTAATCCACATCAACTATTATTTCTTTGTTCTACTAATTAAAATTAAAATAAATTTGTATACTTTTCATAAAATTGACGTTTTCTGGGAAATTTAAAATTTGAAAACCGGTTTTCTAAAATGTCGGTTTTTGTATAAACCTTAGTTATTACCAATTCATACAAGATAAAACCGTATGCCATAATATTTCTATTCTATCTGAGAACTAGCTCCATAATAAGTAGCTATCATAAACATCAGGAATCAAAAATATAATTTTTTAACAAAATACTAAACTATTTACCATGGTTTTTACATACAATATTTAATTGTAAATAGCTTTACACTATAAAAATTGTGTTTTTACTATTCATCAACTCAATAGAAGATAAGAGGAAAAAGTTTTTTAGAGGACGTTGAAACTTTTTGTGAAGTAATTTAAAAATTTAAAAACTTTAAAACTCTTCGAACAATTTGAAAAAAAAATTATTTGAGAATTTTGAGTATTTTTTTAAGTTTTGACATTTTCTTGAAGCGATAAATCTGCATAGCAGTTTTAGATATGAAGAATAAATAAAAGCTGTTTCAGAGTAATTTTATTGTACGATATGCGATAGATTTTTCTATTGAAGATTATATTGATCAATAGATATAGATTATAAATTAAGGTGTAATTTTCATTCTCATTTTTAACAGAGATCTGAACATATGTTCTAAAAGCTGTTGTTTTTAAACTTCCTTTTATGATGTATTTAGATGGAAACGCAACTGTTAACCATTCTATATTTGGCAATGTTTCTATTATTAACTTCCCGAAGGAGAAGTTTATGTTTTCATCAAAAAATCCGATTCGCTAATTTTATGTTTTCTCGACGTTTCAAGCCATTCTGAATCGAATGAGATCAAATTTGGAAAAAGTATGTGTGTGTGTGTGTGTGTGTGTGTGTGCGTGTGCACCAACAGATTTTTTGCCGTAAATCGCCGTTTTCTCAAAAACGGCTGGATCGATTTCAAAAATTTAAAAGCCATTCGATGTATCTCGATGAGGACTATTGTTTGTCAGTTTTGTGCGACGATCGGCCAAACCGTTTCTTCGTAAATAGCAGAGAAGTGAAAACTCTTTCGTCCACGTTTTAGCCCGCAGTTATGAATCGATTTTGAAAATTCAAAAATCGTTCGAAAGATATTGGTTGGGAATCGTGCAGATTAGTTTTTGGTAGAGATCGGCCGGGCCGTTTTCTTGTAATAAAGTTTTTAAAAAAAAAAATTCGACGATTTTTATGATTATTTTTTTGACGGTAGATACCATAGTCTTCTATATCATACTAAAATATTACGGCCCTACGACAACAGGTTCAGCTTTAAAAATTCGTCAAAGTTTGCAAAAATTGGTATTGTTTTTTTGGCATTTGTCAAAGCTAGACCTTTGATCGACGTTTTCTCAAAAACGCCTGAGCCGATTTTAGAAATTTAAAAGCTATTTGATGTATTTTGGTGAGGACTATCGTTTGTCAGTTTTGTGTGACGATCTGCCAAGCCGTTTCTTTGCAATTTGAAAAAAAGTGTTAAACTTTTCGTCCACATTTAAGCTCATCCTGCCGAACCGATTTTAAAAAATCAAAAACTGTTCGAAAGATATTAGTTGGGAATGATGCTGATTAATTTTAGGTGAAAATCTACCGAGCCGTTTTCTTGTAATTAACTGTTGAAAAAAAGTGTTACATTTTCGTCCACATTTAAGCTCATCCTACTGAACCGATTTTGAAAAATCAAAAACTGTTCGAAAGATATCATTTGGGAATGATGCTGATTAATTTTAGGTGAAAATCTACCGAGCCGTTTTCTTGTAATTAACTGTTGAAAAAAAGTGTTAAATTTTCGTCCACATTTAAGCTCATCCTACCGAACCGATTTTGAAAAATCAAAAACTGTTCGAAAGATATTAGATGGGAATGGTACTGATTAATTTTAGGTGAAAATCTACCGAGCCGTTTTCTTGTAATTAACTGTTAAAAAAAAATTTAGGCCGTTTTTCATGGAACTTTTTTGGCGATATACATCATGGTCTTATAGAACTTACTGTAATATTACGGCCTTACAACAAGTAGTTTAATTTTAAAAATTCGTCAAACTTTGCTAAAATTATTATCGTTTTTTTTTAAAGTAAGATTGATGAAGTATATTATTTACACATTTTTTTGATCAAGACGATTATTTACACATATCGGGAAGTTCATGTAATTTGCCTCAAGGCTAAATATCAAACCAACTAGTTATAATTTATCTCATAGTAATCACATATTTTTCAACTAGATGTTTTGGGTATAGTTTTCCTAGTAAAAATGGATTAAACTACTGCTTGATATCAGGTTGTCGGTAACAAAGATCGAATTCAGAAATAATATATGTACTTTATTTCGATTTATTCAAAATATACTCTGATCTTTCAACACACTACACCCTGAAAGAAATATAAGAGAGCGATAACAAGCGAATAAGTAAATTGACAATATTTTAATTATACATAATTACATTGCAAAAGCAATTAACAAGCAAAAAATAAATTTTCTTTAATTTAATGCCTACTTGATATTTTCTCAAGATACTACATAATTAACAGATAAGATCGGCGCAAATTATTTAATCTCCGCAAGTAGGTAATAAGTTGTAAGATAACGCTGATCCAAGGAAAACCTACTAATTTTCGAAACAAATAATTGATTTTGTATAATTGTCGTTTTTGAGCTATCTGTAAGAGCAAAAAAAATTTGTATACTTCAGTTCAAGCACTTCAGATTAAATTTTCGGTCATTAAATGTCAATTTTTCAGTTTTATAAATAAACTTTCATTGACTGCTCCCTCATTGATGGCATTGATTGATCATTTGCAAATAAACAGTTTTATTAAGCATATAAATCTGTCGTAATAAGATCTGAAACAAGTTAATAAAACGTATTCGAGCTGAATCCTAGAAAAATTACATAAAAAGCAGAATACGGTGGCAAACAAATCAGAAAAATATTTCAAAATATAATATTACCAGTTCAGTCTTCACACAGTATGATTTTACAGCAATACTAACAATAGTTAAACTATTGGTGCATGGTATTGCGCCTTAAGGCAAATTGCTGGAACTTAACGTACCAAAAATTTAAATTTTTAAAACAGATTTATTTTTATATCTAAACTTTGAAAAAAATTCATTTTTGAGTGTTCTGAAATTTTTGAAAAAAACTAACCTTTTTGAAAAAAAAAAATTTCCTTTATATTTTTAAATATTTTGGTAAAGCGCGTAAGCCATTGATGTCCGTATGTCTAATTATCATTTAACCGTCAAGTGACTATTTTTTACATTATTTACTTGGTCTCCGAAACAGCTAGACCTGCCTTTCCAATAATTTAAGTTAATTCTTCATTTTATCAATGCAAGTAGACTGTTTTTTTTATATTATATAATCATAATCAGACGCTCCTTTCTCTTAAAAACTGAGATACGATTTTTGGTACTTTTTGCGCTGTATCTTCTAAACTCCTTATGAATAAGAATGAATCTTTGAGTCATTCAAATCAGTTGAGCCGTGTTTCAATTCAAATCAGTTGAATCTTCGACGAAAAGTATCCAAACACACACACACACACACACACATACATACATCCATTTTTGTCGAAGGTAATCCAAAATCTTCAGAAGCCTTTGAAACGTAAAAATATACAAAAATTTTCATCTTAGATTTTTTTGAGATTTTGATTTGATTGAGGAAAATTATCTCACCGTTATTATGAATCTCTAAACAAATTACATTATTCATAAAATTTAAAGATTAGAAGTTTGTGAAATTACTATATAATACTTCTGATTTAAATTAGTTTTTTTATATATATATATCATGTTTCAGATTATTGTAAAATTGAAATATATTATTGAAGAAAAACTTCTTTAGGCGCTTTATTGGTATCGTATGCACTTTCGCATTTTATTAACTTCTCATAGGATAAATTATAGTATAAGTTTTTGCACATCTTCACATTTCAGAGGATTTTGAACATTTTGGCATACTTCAGAAAAAATAGATGTGTATGTATGTATGTGTGGATACAATTGTTTTCTCGACGTTTTAGGGAGTATCACTCAACCGATTTGAATGATTGAAAAAACAGTCGATTCCTACAAATCAGGATTAGTGCTGATTAGTTTTGGGAATACGTTTTCGAGTTACAAAGCAAGAAGTGCAGAAAACGAAAACTCAGTTTCTGCAGTAAGAAGTTCCAGCAATTTGCCTGAAGGCACGATGCCATGCATCACTAGTTGCAATTACAATCTGTAAAATAATAAAATAGTAATGTCTATTTAGAAAGCAATCCAAAAGTTTTCTTCCTAGTTGCGACATATTTTTGAACACCATATTTTGACATCTGCAGCAATGCTCTCTAAAGGTATTTTTCACTCAGGTTTTAGTTCTATAATCTTAAGTGAAATGTGATATCATGCAACTCGATATTAGGTTTGCAAGGTTAGGTATTGAACTCGGAATTAGTGGCTGCTTGTCTAAGTCCTGACCAAGAAGCGTGACTCATTTCTGACTCGAAAATGGGTGATGTTCTTATATGTTATATCTTTGTAATAAGCGATAGTCACTATGGTAATAGGCAATGGTAAATATTAAACCTTTTTTTTTATTAAAGACTGTATTGATATAGATTTAATCTTAAACTAGTAGTGCAAGGCATCGTGCATTAAGGTAAATTGCTAGAATTTTCCGTACCGAAAATAATTGTTTAAAAACCTTTGAAATTTTATTTAAAACTTTGAAAAAAAAATCAATTTTTAAGCATTTTGAAATTTTGGAAAAAAAATTGACTTTTTTGAAAAATTTAAATTTTTTTTTTATTTCGAAATTTTTTCTATACTTTAAATAATTTGCAAATTTTTAACATTTTTAAAAACAATCGTGCTGCGTGGGCGTTTTAGAGAAGAAATCTCGAAGCGCGTAAGCGCCGCATTGCAGTCTAACGGATAAACAATGGTACGAAACCCATAGACATGTAAACGAAATTCATACTTATTATTAAAATCTCTATAAAATATCTGATAATTTTAATATGCATATTTTTAATGATTATATTTGACCGCCAAATGGCTTTTTTTACTTTTTTCACTCGATTTCTTCACTCGGTTCTTCATTTTGTCAAATACAAATAAATACTATCAAAAACAGGATTACCGTTTTTGGCCCTTTTTGTTCTGTATTTTTGAAATGACCAGACCTGCCTTTGCCAAAAACCAATCAGCACGTGCCGAATCGAATATTATTTTAATTATTGAAATCGGTTGATCCATGTTCCCGAAATTGTCATCATAAACACGAATGCACATACATCAATTTATTCTAAGGTATGCCAAAATGTTCAGAATCTTTGAAACGTACAGATATACAAAAAAATTTATTGTCGATTTTTATGCGATTACTAAACTTACCCTACGGGAAGTTAACAAGTGATATTTTAGCAAAATTTTATTTTGTATTCTATCAAAATTGCCTTGATTTTTTTCAACAAACTCTGCACAACTCTTAAGTTGCATTTGATAACATTATTACCACTACTGTTTACACATTACCAATAATGTTTTTAAGATACCTACTCAATTAAGCATAACTTAATCATCCACAATGGCTTCAACATTCTCCAACTAGTACTAGTACCAGTACCTCGCACTAGTTAAAAAACCACCAAAAAATTCTTTGCATCTTGAATTGAATAAAAAAGTAAAAAACTCTGAAAAAGATAATAACAATCTATTTTAACAGTAATTATTATTATTAGTAACATTTTTAATTTCCGTAATTTTTTCAGACCTCGTCTTTTATGCATTTTATTTGAGTTCATTTGTAGTATTTTTAACTAAAATCTTTATACTATATTGTATAATTATTAAAAAAAATGCTTTTAAAAATATATTCAATCTGATTGTCATTTATCTCAATACTGCACTTTAAATACCATATGCAATAATTTTTCATTTGTCTTTTATACCTCTATTATTTACCAGCGTTTTCAAATACTTATTCTCTATTTTCAGTGTCGCCCTGTCTCTCTGCCCTGCAACGAAATGCACTGCATTTAATCTAAGCTCTTTCCCTAAAAGCCGTCTCGAAATGGTAAAATATAGTTAAGCGATACATAACAAATACTATATATTTACTGCAATTTTAAAGTGCAGATAATTACCTATATCGATTACTGGAGAATGGTTTCCCATAAATGCTTTAAAATAAACATATAAAGTGATTTAAAAAGTCTCAATAGCAGTTACATAGTAATAAGTACTTTAGCAAAGTAATCTATATAGAAAATTATTAGATAGTCTTTTGGGTTTTTCTGTAAAAGAAAATTATAAGTACAAAAAGCTGAAGACTTTTCTAAATAATTTATTATTTTATAGTAGTATACGCACAACGATTCAAACTCTTTCATGCACTCTTACCTTCAAAATATACTGTTAAAGTTTGGTAATAATAGTAATAAGGTCTAGTGTATAGTTTATCCACTTGTAATAACGAATATCTATGTAGAAATAATCAGAACCATGTATAAGGATTAGAGAATTAAAATTAAAAATGAGTTAAAGTAGTAGAATTATGAAGAGTTTAGAAGATGAAATTAGTAAATAGTAAAGAAAAAAAAGAATAATGTAAGTCAAAAGTATTTACGATAAAAAGAATGGGATTTAAATGAAGAAGATAGATAACTGCAGATTGTATAGAATATGAATATGGCCAAGAAATAATAATAATAATAATCTTTATACATTCTTCAATATTTTAACTAAATAGATAGATTTTTTTTAGATGTTTATTGATATTTTTCAGGTATTCGCTTTTACTCTGAAAATACTTTGCACAGATGTTGCACTATCTAAAACATTAATTAATTAATGACTGCAATTTATTATTAAAATTTAAAAAAAATTATATGGCGTTCATGTAATTGCAGTGATTATAGATATAATATTAGAAATATAGATCTTTCATTGTGCTATTTCATCGCACGAGCTAAAAGTTTCTATAATTTTTTTTAAACAGTTTTTGTGTTTTTCACAAATTTTAAAATTTAAAAATATAAGTATATAAGTAACAGAGCTATATAAGTATTTCAAATATTATGTCAACTTTATCACAAATGCTTGTGGTTGCTTAAAATAATCTCGTCTTTTAGACTGCCTTGTCATTTAGGTTGTAAAAATGTTAAATTTAACATATATAAAAATTAAATATTTTTGCAAACTTTATTTTAAATGTAGAAGATTAGTATGACACTAAGTTTATCCATTACAAATGCATAAGGTACCTAAAAATTTATATATGATATATATAAGATAATATAATTATATAAGGTAATAGATATAAGATTTCTTTGTCTTTTGGTCTTTAAAAACGTTGAATATAACAGATATATAAAATTAATTTTTATGAAAATTATATAAGATATTAAGCACAAAACTAATTTTTTTCATTACATTGCTTGGTGTTTCTACCAAATTTGTCTTTCAGATTGCTTTGTCCTTTGCTCTTTAAAATTCTTAAATTTCATTGGCATAAAATTTAATATTTATTCAAACTATGTATAACTAAGTTATTTAGAATTAACCTATGTTAAGTTGACCACAGATGCTCAAGATGATTATATATTTAAAAACTAGTGGTGCATGGCATCGTACCTTAAGGCAAATTGCTGGAACTTCTCGTACCAGAAATTAAAATTTAATAAAGAACAAGAAATTTTTTTGAAAACTTAGTAAAAAATAGTTTGAGATCTTTGAAATTTGATAAAATTTGACTTTGAATTTTCTTCTCATAACTTTTTGAAAATTCTGAACTCTTTTTCAAAGCAATCGAGTTGCTTTAGCTGCGTAGAGACAAAGATAGAAATTGGTATGGAACCCATAGAAATGTAATCAAAATTTGTACTTATTATTAAAATC
Organism: Ctenocephalides felis; assembly: GCF_003426905.1. Lineage (NCBI taxonomy): Eukaryota > Metazoa > Arthropoda > Insecta > Siphonaptera > Pulicidae > Ctenocephalides > Ctenocephalides felis. Next base: position 16,859,517 of record NW_020539726.1, read on the forward strand.
TTTATAGAATCTGATAATTTGATGTGCATATGTCAATGATATTTTTTTACCGCCAAATGGCTTTTTTTACTTTTTTCATTGAATCTCCGAAATCGTTAGACCGGCGTTCCCAAAAATTTAACCAGTTATTCATTTTATCAATACAAATAAAATTAATTCTTTGAATAATTCAAAAAGTACGCTTTGTTTTCTCAAAAACTGTAATACCATATTTAGCACTTTTCGCCCCGTATAATCAAAACTGCTAAAACAACTAATGCCAAAAACTAATCAGCTCGTCAGCTTTTCAATAGCAATCAAATGTTTTTTGAATCATTCAAATCGGGTGAAACGTTTTTTCGAAATCGTCGACGAAAAATTGTATGCGCACATATACACATACACACATTCATAATACGTATAGATATGTAAACATTTTCATTTTCAATTTTTTGCTATTACTATATCTTACCCTATGAGAAGTCAAAAATATCGTTAACGTTTCAATATTTTTTGTTCATCAAAAGTTTTAAATTTAATATATATATATATATAAAAATTAAACATTGTGACGATATAAGATTAGGCTTTCAACTTCTGAAAGCAATTTTGCTAGCAATATTATTTAGCATATTTTACCAAATCAAAAAAATCACCTTAGCACCCTTTGCTCGCTCTCTAAAAATACCTGTAATTACTTCAAAATGCGTCGCAATATTTATACCTACAACTTAAGATATTTAATTTCAAACTATGTTGAATATATTGATAAAGTTTTCATAATACAATATAATAATATAATAAACATGTGCATCGAGAGCTTGTTGAAACAACTTTATCAAAATAAATCCACCTTTTGGGTATCAGGTTTACTTCTCTAATGTAGCGAACAATGCAAGTACGCCAACGGCTTTTGCCCTCACTAACTTTTGTTTCAACACAACATGTGCCGTTAATACGTTTATTTAGTTTCTATAGACCATTATGAATGCAAGTAGAATACAAATTTTATTATATAGTTCAGTATATGTGTAAAGTTTATATGGTCGTAAAACTAGCTTTAATACACCCATCAGTAGTAAGTAGCGACGTACTCTAACCTTAATACTGGCAATATTGTAGAATGGTAGAAGCAACAGTTGTATTTTATGTGCCACGTGCGACAAATATAAATATATCATTTTAATTAATATTTAATTATAAAAGCATGGAAATTGCGACTATAAATTATTCTCGAGAACTTTTTGAAGCTCGTAAGGCTTGTGCATCCGACCGCATCTTCAACTCGGTCTATTTCTCCTTACAGAGTTCCATAAAGATATAAATGACAAAGTGAGTTTTCATTTGAATTACGATATCAAACTCCAAGATTATATTTCAGTAATTACAGATCAGATTACAGTAATAAAGATGAATATATAATTAGTATAACTTCCCACACGATAAGTTATAGTAATGGGCCAAAAATCAAAAATTATAACTTTAGCATATCTTCACATGTTAGAGGTTTCTGAATATTGTAGCATACCTCAGAAAAAATTGATGTGTGTGTTTGTGTGTGCGTGTACGCGGGTGTGGATACAAGTTTTCGTCGACGTTTTCGGGGATTAATGCTAATTAAATCTGGGATTACTGATTAGTTATATGGAGTATGCTTATTAATAAGTTAAAATGAGAATGATTTAAGACATTATGAATGAGAAAATTGGCAAAAATAATAAAAAAGGACTTTTTGACTACCTAGCACAAGTAGTAATATTTTTCAAGTTAATTATAAAGAGAATTATATAAAATTTATACAAGACTCAAAAGTGAAAAAAAAATAGATTCAAAAGTATTTTCAATAGTCAGTATTATTAAAAAAAACAGATTTTTATTTTAAAAAGATATTTGATTTTTCAGTTACCTTGTCCCCGGTTAGCAAAATTTAAAATTGCCTTCCCGGTTTTGGCTTTAAAAAGTATGGTCACCTTAACCTTAGATTTTTGCTACATTTGATTAACAATACTAGTATTTTTTTGTCAAAATCTATTTAATAAATAGCCGTTTTGGATAAAAAATATTCTTAATGATGCGGAAAAGTGGTGATTAGTATTTGGTAAAGACAGGTTTAGCCGTTTCGGAGTTTCGGAGCTAAATGTGTAAAAAATGAATGATTCAATGAACTTTTTGCTTGTGTTGACAAAAGGATTTTTTTTAATTTGTATTTCAAAATTTTAAAAAAATTAATTTGCAAAAAATTGTTTTTTTTGAATATCGAAAATAATTTGGATTTCAATTTTAATTCTAGCTAGAATATTTAAAATAAATAATTTTATTTTGCATTTCAGTTAATATAATTCTTTGAAATATTAGACAAGATTCTTCGTTCTAACCCTGCTCCGAAAAACATCATTGAGTTTTGTTTATTTATTTTTTTATGTAAACGTATATAAAAATATAAAATATAAAAATATATTTGAAAACATTAAATATTTTTTGAATATTTTATTACAGTACGGAAAGTTCTAACAATTTGCCTTATAATGCCATACATCACTAGTTTTTGTTTTATTAAGAAGAATCGGTAAAATAGGATACCTTATTACTTGACTTATTGAATGTATTTTTTTGTGGTGCAAAAAGGTATATACATGGCAAACGTGGCAAATCAAATCACATACCATTATAGAAATCTTAATATACAAATTATATTTGCACTCACACAAATAAATAAATTAGCTGTTAATAATTTTCCAGATCTTCTACTTTTCTTCCAACTTTCAGAAATTATTCTAAAACCGTTTTTTGTCAAATATCAGTTAATTGTTCAAGATTCGTTTTAGTGCTAGAATCACAAAATTTTGAAATGAACGTAATTTTCAAAAATTGATCGTTTAATTTTATAATATCAAGCTTTTCATCAAAATCTAATTAATTGATCAAGATAATCGTTGTGCCAAAGGTTTCCAACTAAGATAAAAAATTGATAAAATTGAATTATGTTTACAAATTTCAATAAAAAATTGCACTTAATTCAGTAATATGTCATATTCAATCATTTAGTTCAACATTCAATCATTTAGTCTATCATTTGGTTCAACATCTTTTAAACCGTGATATTCTAGTTTTTTCAATATAACTGCAGTTCATGTGTTATATACTTAAATGTGGACTGGTAAAACAATTACAAAAGTTATAAAGTTTCTCTCGCAACGTATTTTATCAGTCAAAAACTATCCTTTGGCGTTGAAAATTACCTCGAGTTACTGGAGTAAAATTAACAAGAATAACATATGTGGAACGCTACAGAGGTGTAATTTCCAATGTGAAAAAATATTTAAAGAGACGTGTGTAGGATTCTGAAGCAAATATGGGTTTCGATTGTTTTTCAAGAGAAGAGCCAATGCAGAATGCTATAAAATGATAGAAAGGTTGTAATGAAAAGAATTTAAATGATTGATTACTTTTGTTAAAAGGGAAACTCGCAAAATATTGAAAGCCCTGACATAAAATATTACAACCTTAAAAGAGTGAAGTTTCATATAATCAATTAAGGAAAAAATAAGGAAAGGATGATTTTAAACCAAAATCATGTCAAAATAATATATAGTATCTCTGAAGAGTACAAACTACCCTAAGAAAGAATTGTTACACCAGCGATCGATAACTGATCTAATAAATGAACTAGGTTTAAACGAAATTTTGCAAGTTTTAAAATCATCCCGATATGTCTGAAGCATTGCTCTGTGAATCAGAGACATGAATGAATGGCCGTCAAAAAATATATGGAGTGCTTTGAAATGTGGTGTTGGAAGCAAATGGATAAGTTAAGATAACAAATGGAACTATGCTAAGAAGAGTGGACAAAGAAAGAGCACGATCATTAAGGGACAAGGAAACTGGATAGGACGCATTCTTCGAAAAGAGCACCTCCTGCACCACATCGTCAAAGGCAAAATAGAAGGACTAAAATGATTAGGAAGAATAAGACAGATGACTGATGACTTACTCCTGAAAAAATATACAAAGAACTGAAAATTGAAGTACAGGATCAGGAAGCATGAAAGCAGAATTTTTGACTACCGTTTATTATTATATATGAGTATATTATCGACTTAATTATTTATAGTTGAAATTTAGCATCTTTTGAATATATAACGATATAATTTTGAAATAATTATGATATTTTTAAATAAACAACTTTTCTTAAGTTTATTATGTTTTAAACTTCCCGTAGGGTAATAAGTTATATTAATGGACCGAGAATCGAAATTGAACATTTTTACATATCTTCAAGTTTCAGAGATTTCTGAAAATACCTCAGAAAGAAATTAATGTGTGTGTGTTCGATTCCCATTGATAGACAGGTCCAGCCGTTACGGAGATACGGAGCAAAGAGTGCAGAAAATAAAAATCAAGTCTTTGAAAAAACGGACTTGAATCAGACTTGAATGATCCAAGAAATTCAATTTGTAATGATTGGGAGAAGTGGTGATTAGTTTTTGGCAAAGGCAGGTGCAGCTATTTTGAAGACACAGAGCTAAATGTACAAAATATGGCAGTTTTTAAGAAACTAAGCATCCGATTTGAATGATTCAAAAAACTTTCTGCTATTGTTGTCAAAACAATGACTATTGGAAGAAAAACAACTGTCTGACTACAGTTCTAAAGCGCACTTATATACTAAATAATTTTAACTTTGTAATTCAGTTCATATAATTCTTATAAATATTAGACAAAGTTACAGTATTTAAAATAATCTATTCAAAAACATTTAATATTCCTCGAACATTTCGTTACGGTACGGGAAGTTTCAGCAATTTGCCTTAAGGCACGATGCCATACACCACTAGTTAGATGATCGTACCGGCTTGGCCGATTGTTACCAAAAACTAATCAGCACGAGTCGCAACTGAAATCTTTGCACCAATTTTTAATTTTATTTTTAAAATAGGTTAAGCACAAATTTTGCATTTATCTGCTTAGTATAAATAGGACACAAAACTAATCAACGATTTAGTCTTTATATAGTTGATAGTCATCAAATGGCTCTTGAATTTTTAAAATCTGTGCATCCGTTTTTGAGAAAATGTCTACATTTTGAGAAAAAGTCCAATTTTGGCTCACTTGCACATACACATAGTTTTTCTAATTTTTGTGTCAAACAAAAAAATAGCAAATTGGATTTTCGGGGCAGAACATAGACTCCTTCGTGTAGTTGCAAAACCAATGCAAACATCTAGCATATATTCTAAATTATCACCCAAAAATTTATTCATTCATTCCCAGACAAGCAATTTTTATGCAACGCCAATCCGCCAATTCTCATCATGATTCTATTCGACGATTGACTTTTCGTTCAGTTTGAACAAAACTTTAGCATTATCCTGCCGGGAGCGGATTTCATTTATATCCTTGAGTGCAGAGTTGTAGAATTCGAATATTTTTCATGGAAATTTTACATTACGCGGCTGTCGGCGCTATTCGAGTGACGGTCGTCCCATTGTGCACTTGTCAGCGGCTTGTTTGAGGCTGCGCGCGGTACACACCCTCCATCCGTCACCGTTTAATAGCCCCGATAGTAAATCGACTGGCGGCGGAATAAATTGAAGCCGGGCAGATTTAGGTGTGAATATTTAAAAAAAAATCAATTAAACGCAACCGACGGCGAATCGATTCTGTATTACTAATTTGATTAAAAAACATGGTTTTATTTTTTGGTGGTGTTAGGTTGTGTTATTGAAATTGTCAAACATGAGGTTGGCCGATACGTAAAACTATAATTATTAAAATGCATTTTTACTTTTAAAAATGCTCATATGGAAACAGATGCAATGGCGCAGGTTAAAATCGTCTGCACTTTTCTAATCTCCCTCCACATAATATATAATATATTCATTCTAATTAGCAGCACTACTTATTTAGTTGTTTATTTATATTTTTATTTATTTTTATTATGTTTAGTTTATTAGTTATGTCTTTTTTTATTTGTTGTTATAATTCACAATTTATACTCATTTCCCTCATAGATCATTTTATTTTTAAGTTTACTCTATATAATCACAATATTTAAATTCAATATATCAAAATTGAAAAGGCTTACTACTGGGTAACCTTTTAGATCTAAGGTTTAATATTTCATATATCATCGAAATTACTGAATGTCTTCCTTTTTGTAAAGACAGATTGTAATTCAATAAAGAGAAAATAAAAAAAAAAAACTTTTCTAATCTCTTATCTTCCAGATAACTACATTAGAAGGCTTATTTACTATGGTATTCATTTTTCGCGTAAACTAAAAATTTTATCTTCCCGTAGGGTAAGTTATAGTTTTTTTTTTTTTTTTTTAAATTCTTTAACAGCGATCAGAACTTATGAGTTCTATGAGCTGTTGTGATCAATTATCTTACAATTATTATAGATGGCAACCCAAACAGTTGTCCCATCTCTATGTGCTGAATTATTACAATTGTTGTAATAGCGATGACTTTTTACTTCCAAGTGGCATGTTGCCACTACAGCTATGCCCACGAAAGGCCATTTTCACTTGAAATCATATTTGAAATCTATGATTTCAAGTGAAAATTTGGTATCAAGCTGCTTTGATACCGAACCGACCGAGGTTGGATTCGAACCCGGGACTAGGATTTGCTAGCCCACGTTCTTACCACGGAACCACGGCCGGCCCTAAGTTATAGTGATCGCAAAAATTGGTATATCTTTACGTTTCAAAACCTTCTGAACATTTTGGCACACCTCAGAAAGAATCGAAGTATGTGTGTGTATGTGTATGTGTATATATAAATATATATATATATATATATATATATACATGTGTGTGTGTGTGAGTGTGTTCGGATACAATTTTTATCGACGATTTCGAGAACACGATTCAACAGATTTGAATGATTCAAAAATGAATGATTCTTCTGTACTAGGCGAGTTCAGCTCTTTCGAAGATAGGGGCAAAAAGTGCCAGAAATGGTACTTCAGTTTTTGATAGAACGAAGCATCAGATTTGAAGGATTCATAAAACATTTTATTGGTATTGATGAAATGAAAATTTGATTAAATTGTTGGAAGGCAAGTCTAACGGTTTCGGGGATCCAATAAAAAAAGTAGAAAAACATGCCATTTGAAGGTCAAAATTGATCATTAAACATATGTAAATCAAATTATCAGAATATTTTATAAAGGTTTTACTAATAAGCACAAATGTTGTTTATTTATATTTCAACAAAGTTCAAATTTGCGAAATATAAATAAATTAACATTACTAAAAAGTCTTTTTTTTCGTAAATTTCAACGTTGTTGAAAATCTAATTTTTTTTAAGTTTTAAAACAAGTTAAGAGTTTTTTTACAAAAAATATTTTTTGGTACAGGAAGTTTCAGGAATTTGCCTTAAAGCACGATGCAAAGCACCACTAGCTCAATGTTATTTTCAGAAGAGTCAACCCAAGATTTAATATCCCCGCTTAGTTATATCGGTAATTTCTAGGAAATTTTAGTTTTCAATTAAACTAACAAATTAATATGATTAACTAGTTACCCAAAGTTGTATACAAGGTGTCCCGGATCTTGACGTAAAGGCGAAACGAGGTGATAGTATTGACCTTAACTGCTCCAAAAAAATTTAGAAAAGAAAATTATCTTGCGTTGTTTGGAAATTATGAGCTTTCAAATGCAACTTAGAGCTTTAGTAAAATTATGACCTTTTTATGTTATTATGGTTAACTTTTATTAATTTTGTTCATTTAAACTTTGGAATACGGTTACAACCGTATTCCGAATAACATTCCTAGTCTCAGACCGCAGTCAAAAACAATAACACAATTGCCCCAAGTTTTCAAGAATTGAATTTTTTTGTTGAATTGTGAATTCAATTTTTTTTAAATCGGTCAACTTTGAGAAACTCTCCTTAAAAAAATGTACTAAAGTGTGTTGGAAAGTCTAATCAAAAGTTGACGTATTTAAAATCAGGATTATAAAATGGTAAAAGTCTTGATAATTATTCTAGAACAAGTTCAAGTAAAAAAAATAAATATCTAAATATGAAAATAATTTTTTGTACAAAAATGTACGATATTTATTTCAATTTTACACCAGTCTGAATAAAAAATGAAGTATGAAAAAGAGTATTTCATTTGCTCATTCTTAAGAGATTCTTTATCAAACTAATGCAGCAATATTCTGCACAATTTTAACAAAGTTGCATTTATTGCAACTTATTCAATTATAGTAATTGAGGATTTTAAAAGTTTCATATTTCAGCAAAATATTGTTTAGTATATACAAAACAGGGGCGTAACTACCGCCGTATCAGCCGTATCAATGATACGGGGCCCCCGGGCCCAGGGGGCCCCCAACGAGCGTTAAAAGAAATTGAGAAAAACTTTTTATTAATTTCACAAACGACAAAGTCTAAGAATTAATTTATTTTTATTATCGGAACAACCTACATCGATTATTGGCATGTTTGGCCTACGGGGTTTCCGCGTTTAACCCTCAATAATCAATTAAAAACCATCAATAAACAATGCACAGTTATGCGTACCCAAAATACAATGACAAGCGAGGAACGAACAGCAAGGATTTCTTTTAATAAGTAATATTATTTACAACTGACCCAAAATGGACAAGAAGTACAACATTTGGTACAGAAAAAATACAATCATATGATAATTGCCAGAGTTAGTCGAAGGTCTTATATATTGAAAGACAGCGGGGGTTATTTACATATTTCAGTTGATTGTGAATTATTTTGTATTACAATACAAACCACTAGTGTTTTGGTTTAGTGGTGATTTGTGGAAAAGTGTTTGTGGTGATTTAAAGAAAACAATGAGTGAAAAGAAAAGAGATTACGCCAGCGAAGCTATGAAACGAAAAATTCAACAAAAAAAGATGAAGTCATAAAAAAAGTGCCAAAAAATTTTTAAATCGAAAAAATATACACTTTTTTTTGGCAATAGCATACAACGCTGGTCAATGCTAAATCAAGATTCTTCCGAGAAATATTTAATAACACTTAAAAGGGTATGCCCTACCAGATGGTCTTCAAGGAACGACTCCTTATTAGCAATAAGCAAAAACTATTCATTAATAGTAAAAACTCTGTATAAATTAAATTTAATGTCTAAAAAAAAGATGAACGTGAAGAATGTAAGAATTTAATTAACCTTTTAGAAAGCTATGATTTTTTAGTGCTCGTAATATTTTTTTCTTTATTGTTTCAAATTATTAATCCAATTTCGAAAGCTCTACAGGATGTGAGTAATGACTTACAACAAACTAGCATACTATTAAGAAATCTTTTAAAGAGCCTGCGCGAATTTGGGTATAAAAATTTATTCATTATTTTGTTAAGGAATACTAAGGATTTAGCAAAGAATAGGAATATAAAAACAATTTTTAAAAACAAGAGACGGGAGATAACAAAGCGATTTTTCGATGAGTTATCACAAGACGAGAGAATTTTAGACCCTGAATCATATTTTAAAGTAAACGTGTACTATTGCTGTTTAGATATTTTAATTTCTCAAACAAAACAAAGGTTTCAAAACCTTTGTGACGTAAATAATATGTTCAGAATATTGCAACCAGAAAAACTCATATCTTCTTCAAATGAAGAAATAATAATTGCTTCCGGAAAACTGACGACAAAATACTGCAAAGATCTATCAGTTAATCTTTGCGATCAATTGATAGCTCTAAAAGCATGCTTAAAATCAGAAATCGAAAATATTCATTCCATTAAGGAACTCGCTGAATTATTAATAATAAAATTTAATAGTATTGCATCCAGTTTTCCGAATGTAATAACAGCTTGCATTTTATTCTTGACCCTTCTAGTTACAACCGCAACCGATGAAAGGAGTTTTTCAAAATTAAAATTAATCAAAAATTACCTCAGAACATCAATAAAACAGGAACGTCTATCAGACCTGTCTCTATTGTCTATAGAGGCAGAAACATTAGAAAAACTAAAAACATCATCAGCTATAAATGACTTAATAAATCAGTTTGCTGATAAAAATACAAGGAGAGTGAATATTTAATTTTAGTTATTTGTAAAATATTAAAAATAATATTCGATGTATATTTGAAAATTTGATAAATATATGTTCTTTTAATTTTATTAAATGAATTTATTAATCTTTTTATGTTTCTTTGAATTATGAATAACCTTTAGGGGGGCCCCGCCAAGGCACGTTACGCCCCTGATACAAAATATATAATTGCAAGCAAATATTTTTCATCAACCTTGTTTTAAATATCCCAGTAAAAATACCAAAGTCGCAGTTGATGTCAAATATAATATACGACATATATAATAACAGTCCTATAAGCTGTTGTGTCAGTTTTTAGAAAGCGACTCACCTGTTAACCTATACGAATTTAATTTATTTTTATTATCATTTTTTTAACACAAATTATATTTAATGCTCCATTACCAGGGAAAAGCTATTTTTCTCAAAAATATTTTAGATCTGAATTAGTAGTCTTTAATGATAGGACGTTTTCCCCAAGATGATATAACGCCGGTAATTCACGATTGATCGAATACGCTTGTTTTCTTCTATGACGGTTTTCATGTTTACATCTATGGAAATTTGGGATCAATGTAGAATGTTTGTAATTTTGTAGGGCATATCTATAGAGTTGAATACCAAACGTTCATATTAACTGAAGCATTACTTAGTATAATAATAAATTGATATGCATAGAAATATAAAAATACGTACTCATAAGCCAAAGCATATTATGAATATACCTTTTATTTTAAATGTTTTTTGAATCATTCTAATCGGATGATTCGTTCTCTCAAAACCCGCCTCACTAATTTTTTAACATTTTATGCTTCGTTTCTGCTAGTCCTGCCATTTGCAAAAACTAAACAAAACATCTCGCAGCCAGTACACAACAAATGCTTTTTTTGAATCATTCGAGTAGAAAATGTCGTGGAAATGATTCACTACATGAGTAAACGTAAAAGTGAAAAAATGAAAATAAAGTTAGTGCTCATTATTAAAATTTTCATAAAATATCTGGCAAAATGCATATGCCCAATAAACATTCTTAACAACAAAATATAATTTTTTAAATTTTTTTTCCGGAGCTCCAAAACCGCTAGACCCGCTTTCCCAAATAATTCAGTCAATTCATTATTCTGTCAAGCCGCTCCGTATCATCGAAACGACTGGACCTGCCTTCGCCACCAACTAATAAACACGTCTCTTCATCAATAGGAATATGATGTTTTTTGAAGCATTCAAACCGGTTAATATATCTCAAAATCGTTGACAAAAAATTGTATCCGCGCACACACGAACACATACACATACATACAAACATACATCTTTTTATTTTGCAGGTTTGAAACTTAACTTATGGACAAAATTGTTCATTCTTAACTTTAAAAACCGCGCGCTTCGTGCGTACTGTTAGCACGAAGCGTCAGCGTCTTGTATGTTGGTAACATGTAAGTCAATCGCAATGTTCGCGTTTGACATAACCTGGCGCAACTTTTACGTCGAAATTGTAAGATTCGCTCTTATATCATACACCGCCGAAGAGTAAAGATCTATTAAAATATATAATATTAACAATCCATCCAGCGTTTTAATTTACCAACTTATATAAATATTATTACCTATTGCATTCGATTGCTGTATCTTGTCTGCAGAAAATTAATAACAATATTTTATTATTACTGGTGGTGCATGGCATCGTAATAAAATATTCGAGAAATGTTAAATAATTGAATGTTTTTAGCCTGAACTAATATTGAAATCCGAATAATTTCAGATATTTAAAAAATATTTTGAAAATTGAAATAAAAAAATAATTTTGCCTCCCGCAAAAACTAATCATTTATGCTGTCAACACAAGCAATTAATCTTGTGTTTCATTCATTTAGTCCATCCATTCTTTTAGTAACTGCTACTTTTGCCCTTTTTGCCCCCTATCTCCCACACGGCTGAAACTACCTTTGCAAAAAAAACTAATCAGCACGTCTTCCAGTCGATACGAGTATTTTCTGAATTATTCTAATCGGATGCCTAGTTCTCGCAAAAACCGAGTTTCCATTTTCTATCCGCACACGCCAAAACCGAGTTTCCATTTTCTGCAGTTTTTGTTCCGTATCTCCGAAACGGCTGGGCCTGCCTTCGCCAAAAACTGATCAAAATCAGCACGTCTCCTCATCAATAGAAATCAAATGTTTTTTAAATCATTCAAATCGGTTGATCTGTCTCAAAATCGTCGACGAAAAATTGTATCCGCATAGACATACATATATCCATTTTTTCTAAGGTATGCCAAAATTTTCAGAAACCTCTGAAACGTAAAGATATATAAATATTTTCATTTTCGATTTTTTGCTATTACTATATCTTACCCACAGGAAGTTAATAACAGTATTTTATTAACATCCCGTAGGGCAAGTTATAGTAATCGCAAAAAAATCGAAAACGAAAATGTTTATATTAGTGCAGTAAACGGAGCGTTTTAGGTCTGAATTTTTTTACGGTGCTCCGAATTGAATGAAATTTTGGAATTAGGTTCATCTTACCCCCAAGTTCAAAAGTGAAAACAATTCGGGTTGCGCCATCACCCCCCGGGGGGATGACACCCCCTCTAAATTGTGTAATTACATTTTTTTAAAATAACGTCGGAAATCGATAGAAGAACTAATTATAAGAAAAAATGTCTTTTATAGTTTTTCAAAAAAACTAATACTTTTCAAGTTACTGGCCACTAAAGATTCATATATTTTTGGCGTTTTTCTTCGTTTTTTTGCAAATATCTCCTAAAATATACATTTTAACGAAAATCATGTTATGAACAAAATAATGTCAATAAAAATCTTAATAAATCGGTATTATATAAAGTATTCTAGGAATAATATTAAGCAAGATTTGAAAGAGCAAAGTCGTTTTTTATTTCGTTCAAGATTTAATTGTTGTATTTAAAGCCATCTAGTGTCGAGGTTTTACATTTTATGCATTTCGGTGAAATTGGGTTTTATAGTGCTCAACATAAGCTTAAAAATGAGTGCTGTTACAAGTTTTTTGCGTGTAAAATGAGTGAGCTATCAAGCAAATAAGAAGCATATACGAAGTTTTTTTCTTTTAAATCACATAGTTTAATGAGCGCCATTTCCACCAGAATTAAAGTAATTCACATTCCATCTAGAATTCACTTCATTATAGACATCTTGATAGATTCTAGCAGATTCACTACTTTCACTACGAAGAAAAACGCCAAAAATATATGAATCTTTAGTGGCCAGTAACTTGAAAAGTATTAGTTTTTTTGAAAAACTATAAAAGACATTTTTTTCTTATAATTAGTTCTCCTATCGGTTTCCGACGTTATTTCGAAAGAATGTAATTACACAATTGAGAGGGGGTGTCATCCCCCCGGGGGGTGATGGCGCAACCCGAATTGTTTTCACTTTTGAACTTGGGGGTAAGATGAATCTAATTCCAAAATTTCATTCAATTCGGAGCACAGTAAAAAAATTCAGAGGTTATACCTTTTTTTCCTCTCCGTTTACTGCACTATATATCTTTACGTTTAAAAACCTTCTGAACATTTTGGCATACCTTAGAAAAAAAGGTTGTATGTGTGTTTGTGTGTGTGTGTGCGCGTGTATGTATGTGTGTGAGGATACAAATTTCCGTCGACGATTTCGAGAACACGGATGAAGCGATTTGAATAATTCAAAAAAAATTCGATTCCTATTGATAAGGAAACGTGCTGATTAGTTTTTGGCGAAGGCAGGTCTAGCCATTTCGAAGATACGAGGCAAAAAGTGCCAAAAATGGTAACTTTTTAATAATAAGTATAAATTTTGTTTACATTCCTATGGGTTCCATACCAATGTTTATCCATTAGACGGCGACGCGGCGCCTACGCGCTTTGTCATTTTGTCTCTATACAGTTAAAGCAGTACGATTGCTTTAAAAAAAAGATCAGAATTTCCAAAATATGTCAAAATAAAGAAAACATTTTTCAAAAAAAAAATTTTTTTTTTAAAAGTAATTTTTTGTCAAATTTATAGTTTCTCAAAAATCTAATTAGTTCGAAGTAAATTTTTTTCAACAATGTTAATCTTGTTAAAAAAAATAATAATTTTTGGTACGGAAAGTTCCAGCAATTTGCCTTAAGGCACGATGCCATCCGCTCCACTAGTTATTATAAAATAATTAGAAGTTAAAAATCAAGCGTTTATATATGTGAACTAAAAACGCGTCGTTCAATAGTTTTACCCTCCGTAATAACATATGTGTTTTGCGACTAAACTAACAGTCGTCAAAGGTGGATCGCGCAGCCCGAAATCCTCATGGAGATTATCCCAAACGAGAACTATTCTAGTGATTGATCAAGCGCGCATGACTGGAACATGAATCAGGCCCTTTTTACAGACTGCGAACAGCGACCCATTCAGATGGAATAGCTTTTACAATACAGCCAAAGTTCGAGATCAAACGGGTCAAAGTTTAATGCGAGCCGCGTTATAAACCGCCGTAATAATAAGGCACAATTACGGGAATAATACCATATAACGCCAATAACAGAGCTTTGTAATCAGTTTCATATGCTAATATATACTCGAGCTTTGGTAGTAATCGCTTGTGGTTATCAAATTATAGGTACGGAATAGAACATTGGCGGTGTTTAGTGTAGGTACGTTACTAAATCCGTATGTGTTGCATTATGTCTATCTGTAAGAGCCTTTAGAATTAACTAGTAAAAGCCTATTGTTGATAATCCGTTGTTTGTCAATGCGGCTTTAGCTATTTACTAACTAAGGGACCGATTCTGCCGCAATGTTATGATAAGGTCATGTTATGAAGAATTTTGCATAGTAATATAGACAAAAGTTATGCGGTTGGTGTTCAGTCAGGCGAATTTCTCAGGTTTTCTCATACAAAACATAACCTAAAAGCCGCACAAATGTCAAAAAAACGATGTTAGATAAGTGTGTGTTTCTGTTTGCTCTTAGGTAACATACGAGTGACGTTGCAGTTTATGCTTAAAACGCCGGAATGAACAGCAAATACATGATATTTTGACAGCATTCAGTATGATTCATTCGCATAATGTATGGGGAGTCGGAGCGTAACATGCCATGCCGTAACATTTCTCTGTTATGCGCAGAATCGGTCCATAAATCTTTGCTTAACCTTCTAGTGAGCCTCAAATATTAACTAGTTGTAAGTAGCATTTTGTCCTAAAGCTAGTTGAATGAACTTCTCGATGCATAATAAACTTAATCAATAACTAGTGGTATATGGTCATCGTGTTTTAAGACAAATTGCTGGAACTTCCCGTACCGTAACGAAATGTTCGAGGAATGATAGATGTTTTCAAATAGATTATTATAGATACTGTAAAATTGTCCAATATTTATAAGAATTACTTAAAGAGAAGTGCAAAGTTATAATTAATTATTTATGTATATAAGTGAACTTTAGAACTTTAGCCAAAATTCAAATTAAAATCTGAATTATTTTCGATATAAAAAAAATTTGAAAAAAAAAAAATGTTTTTGATTTTTTTTTTTCCAAAAGCAATAGTTTTGTCAACACAAGCAGAATGTTCTTTGAATCAATCAAATCGGATGCTTAGTTCTCTCAAAAATAGCCATTTTGTACATTTAGCTTTGTATTTCTAAAATGGCTGGACCCGCATTTGCCAAAAACTAATCACACTTCTCTCAATCATTACAAATTGAATGTTTTTTTTAGATCATTCAAAGCGGATACTCCGTTCTCTCAAAAACTCGATTTCTATTTTCTGCACTCTTTGCTCCGTATCTCCGAAACGAAACGGCTGGACCTGCCTTTGACAACAACTAATTAGCACATCTCTCTATGAATATGAATCTAACGTTTTTTAACCATTATTGCACCCGAAAACGTGGACGAAAAAATGCGGACACACAAAACACACACACACACAAAACACATACACACACACGCACATGCACACACAAATCCATTTTTTCTGAGGTATGTCATAATGTTCAGAAACCTCCGAAACAAAGATATGGTAAAATTTCGATTTTCGATTTTCGGGCCATTACTATAACTTACCCTACGGAAAGTTAATAAAAAATTGAGATAATATTTAGGTAAAATGTTACCAATGCTTATTTCTACAATAAAATTGTTGTTTTCACTAAAAATAATCATTACCTTATACAATCGATTTCTTTCTGTAATGCTAATGATATCTGTAATTGTATAACGTAAACTAACGTATTCAACGATTTTCATTTTATCCATTTCGAGTCTTAAACATGTATATTATTTATGTGCGGGCGTAAACTGTGATCAGTAGCTACCCACGAAACAGCAAAGAATCGCGTAAGTGCGCTAGGAATAAAGTTTTTTATAACTCAACCGCATATCTTAGACCTATAATATTTCAGTTCAGACCAGGAAATCTATCGTTGTACAAATTTACATTAAATCGTCAAAATAAATATCGAAATATCATTACAAAGAAACGGCTCAGCCGATCTTTTGACTTGTTAATATCTGTTCAAAATTAAAGGCCTAAACGTGGATGACAATTTTTACACGTTTTAGAGAAAAACGGCTCGGCCGATCGTAACACAAAACTGACCAACGATAGTCCTTATCGAGATATATCATATGGCTTCTAAATTTTTGAAGCCGTCTTTGAGAAATTGACGACGAAAGAATTAAAATCGGCTTACATACACACGCACACATTCATACTTTTTTGTGTCTCGTTCGATTCAGAATGACTTAAAAAGTCGAGAAAACCTGAAATAGCAAATCAGATTTTTTCGCCAAAACAAAGTTCTCCTTTAGATATTTAAAATAAAAAATAATAATACAAGGCATCGTGCAGTAATTATGATATTTGAAATCATGTTTAAAAATTTATCACTTCATTCAATAAAGAAAACCCTATTGTTTAGAAAAATAAAATATTATCAGTGTTAGTTTATTTATTTAAACGCTTATTTTCATTGTGTACTGTGACTTGATTTATAAAATGTATTTCTTGTCCAGTTGTTACGCAATAAAAGAGTAATTATATTAATATTGTTTTTTAACTTCCCGTAGGGTAAGTTATTGTAATGGCCCGAAAATCGGAATTGAAAATTTTTACATTTCTCGACGTTTTGAAGGTTTCTGAACGTTTTGGCATACCTCAGAAAAAATGGATGTGTGTGTGTGTGTATGTGTGTGTGTATGTATGGATACAAATTTTCGTCCACGTTTTTGGGCGTACGGATCAACCGATTTGAATCGTTTAAAAAACATTCGATTCCTATTAATAAGGATAAGAGCTGATTAGTTTTTGGCAAAGACAGGTCCAGCAGTTACGGAAATAAGGAGCAAAGAGTGCAGAAAATAGAAATAAAGTTTTTGAGAGAACGGAGCATCCGATTTGAATGATCTAAAAAACATTCTATTAGTAATGATTGGGAGAAAGGGTTATTAGTTTTTCGCAAAGGCAGGCCCAGCCATTTCGGAGATACAGAGCTAAATGTACAAAAAATGGCAGTTTTTAAGAGAACTAAGCGTCCGATTCAATTGATTCAAAGAACTTTCTGCTTGTCTTAACAAAATAATTGATTTTGGAAAAAAAAAATTTGTACCATTTTTTTTTTTTTTTTTTTTAATTTTTTGTATGTCGAAAATAATTCAGATTTTATTTTTAATTCTGACTATAGTTCTAATATACTTTAAACAAATAATTTCAACTCTGCAATTCAGTTTATATAATTCTTATAAATATTAGACAATAATACAATATTTATAATAATCTATTTGAAAACATTCAATATTCCTCGAACGTTTCGTTACGGTACGGGAAGTTCCAGCAATTTGCCTTAAGGCACGATGCCACCCACCCCACTAGTTTTATCATATTTTTGCAAGTAGTAAATGCTGGAGTTGTTCACCCGTCTATAAATAATCTAGATCACTCTGATCTCGGTCGGATTATCGACCTATTTATAGCCCGCTTGACCGATTATCGCCTGGATGATCGACCGTGTATTAAACCTTCTTAAATTATGAGTTTCTGTTCATACCGAATAAACTGTAAGTTTATTTCATAAAACTAAATGTTAGGAAATTAAAATATGTAATGTAATTTTATTCCATTATTTGAAAAATTAGTTATTTTTAACTACACGAAGAAAAGTTTGTTTTTTCTAGAAAATCCGACTTACTAATGTAATGTTTTCTAGACGTTTGAAATCCTTCTCAATCATTTGAAATTAAAATTGGAAAAAGCATGTGTATGTGTATGTGAGCCAATTTTGGATCTTTCGTCGACATTTTCTCAAAAACAACTAAACCGATTTTAAAAATTTAAAAGCCATTCAAAGAAAACTGCAAGATGTTTCTTCCACGTTTTCGCAAAAAAATGTAAACACATTTTGAAAATTCGAAAGGAAATCGTACTGATTAGTTTTTGGCAAAGTTCGGTCAGATTTTATTCGTGATTTTTTGTTTAAAAAATGTTTAAAAAACCGCAACGCGGTATACTTATAAATCACTTATATATTAGTATATTGATTTCTCATTGATTAAGTCGCTTATTTGCACATTTGGTAAAGTTCGTGCAACTTGCTTCAAGGCAATATGCTTAACTTACACCTGATTTATCCCTATTTTAGACGATATTTATAAACTCTTTGTAAATATCGATAATGGTCATGTTTTTTAATCCATTATTTTATAATGTTTACAAACATATCTTAATATAAAGAAGAGAGCAAAAGAATTTACAATTTTAATATAATTCATAAAAATTTAATCATATTTGTAAAAAATATTGAAGTGTTATATAAGTTGCAAAAAATACAATTATATTTTATTTCCACAAGTTCAATAAAATAAGGCTCATTTTATACTATAGAAATAATTAATAATTGTATCAATTAATATCTATTATGTGTTGAGTATACTTCATCTATATATAGAGCCTTATATGTAATAACATTTCAAGTGCAAATAATAGACTATATATTTAAATTACATGATGGTAAATTATATATAAGTACGAGTACATATGATGTATCTGCACATATATGTGAATATGCTCCACACGAAGCAATTTTAAGTATTTAATTTACGATCAGCGGTAAACCAGCGAACGTTAATAAATATTTGAAATGGTACGAGGTTAGTGCCCAATGTGGAAATATACATAAAACCATTGTTATTTACCCGACTAAAATACCTCTTGTTGAGTCATTAATTATTATAATGCTTTAATTACATTTAAATATACCAAAATGCTATTTTTCCTTCTGATTATTTCTTCCTTTTTAACTTCCCGTAGGGCAAGTTATAGTAATAGCAAAAATATCGAAAATGAAAATTTTTATTTATCTTTACGTTTCAGAGATTTCTGAATATTTTGGCATACCTTAGAAAAAATGGATGTATGTGTGTGTGTGTGTGTGCGTGTATGTATGTGTGTGCGGATACAAATTTTTGTCGACGATTTCGGGAACACGGATGAAGCAATTTGAATAATTCAAAAAAACATTCGATTCGTATTGATAACGAGACGTGCTGATTAGTTTTGGCGGACGCAGGTCTAGCCGTTCCGAAGATATGGGGCAAAAAGTGTCAAAAACGGTACCTCAGTTTTTAAGAAAACGGAGCGTTCGATTTTAATAATTCAAAAAACATTTTACTTGTATTGACAAGATGAAGAAATGATCAGATTTTTATAAAGGCAGATCTAGCGGTTTCGGAGATCTAACGAAAAAAGTAAAAAAAATGCCATTTGGCGGTCAAAAATGATCATTAGACATATGCACATCAAATTATCAGATATTTTATAGAGATTTTAACAATAAGTATAAATTTTTTTACATTCCTATGGGTTCCGTACCAATGTTTATCCGGATAGCGACGCGGCGCTTACGCGCTTTATATTTTGTCTCTATGCATTTAAAGCAGTACGATTGCTTTGAAAAAAGTTCAGATATTCCAAAATATGTCAAAATAAAGAAAACTTTTTTTTTTCAAAAAAAAAAAATAAGAAGAAAAATGATTTTTTTCAAAAAAAGTAATTTTTTGTCCAATTTATAGTTTCTCAAAAATCTTATTTTTTTAAAGTGAAATTTTTTCAAAAATGTTAATCGTTTTTAAAAAAATAGTAATTTTTTATACGGGAAGTTCCTGCAATTTGCTTTAAGGCACGATGCCTTAATTGCCTTAAGACAGAATTCCACTTGCAGCTAGTTTTCTTAGTTATTATCCCATGTCGGAGTACCTAATATTTTTTTCATTTTACCATAAAATTGACAACTCTATTTAATTTCATATAAATACACTAAATAAAAATATTATTTTTCTTTCTCATTATTTCTTTCTTCTTTGATATCGAGCTACTTAACTTTTTTTGTTCTTAGTGGACAATCTAACAATTAGAACAAAAAATTTGTTTTAAATAAATGACTACAAGTAGAAGTTACCAGTATTACTCCTACTTTAAATTTAAAAAAAATTGAGCGAGAGTAAAAATAAGTTTTTATATAACAAAATGAAAAGTTCTAGAATGAAGCGGCTAATTCTAGACTAAAATAGAAATGTTATGAAAATGCTATGTTACGGGTTTATCATCGTATGAATTGATAGTCACAAAAAGTTAAAAAAAACTATGTAATTGCTGTACGATTAGATGTTTTACACATAAAACCAAGCTACAGGTATATTTATCAAGAGCATATTAGAAAGATGCACTTATGATAAAATTATTATTTAACGTTTGTGTTATTTGTAGGTTAGGTTTTATGTGTAAATTGCCTGTTCGCACCGCAAACACATTGCATTTTGGCAATTTCTTACGAAGGTAGAACCGTAACATAGCAATACCACAACATTTCTATTTCAACCGAAAATTGGCTCCTAAACGTAAACAATTAAAAGCATTTAAAAGTGTTAATGAATTTTGTGCAAGTCATAATAAGTTGAAAATAATTCTTTATACATTGTACTTAATGAATATTTTATGCAGATACTAAATTAGTTAAATCCAGGATTTTAATTGTAGAAGAAAATTAGAAAAATATTTGTTGAACAATCCAAAAATACCGCGCATTTTTTGTGGTTGAATCTAAATTCAAGTTATAATAGAATCAATATTGGTTCATTTGTAAAATCATCAGTACGACAAATTTAATAATATCGAAAAGCGACATGTCTTTTCAATTAATTTGGTGAGTTATGCAAGATCTAACCCCTTTTCATAAAATATCAAATTGTTGAATACCGATTAGAAACAAATGTTCTATTAGCTGTTGTAAAAGATTATTATTTCTAAGATTATTATTTATTTAGATGACACCCAACCATCTTTCTCCCCAATATATTTAGGTCCTTACTGATATTTATTTAGAAGACATCCAACCATCTTTCTCTTAATAGCGATATTGCAGCAATGCTACAAAAGCATATTCTTACATAGATAAATATTTTCAAGCAATGACTGATATCACTACTGCTTGATACCAGTGTGTCCAAAACGCGCCCTGGTTAAGAAACTAACAATGAGCCAAACTAAGCCATCAAAGAACACTTTTTGATGTGATTTTAGCAAATTAAGGTTTTTTTTAATATTAAAAAAAAATAATATTAATTGTTGAAAATTAATCTATACTGATGAGGGATTTCTCATTACCTTCTGTTCGTTCCTACAATATAGTTTATTCATAAAATCATAATCCTTATGCATAGAAATAAAAATATTTATTTAATTCTTGATATAGTTTATTTTATATCGAGTAAACGTTATAAAAATTGAAAAATAATAGTTAAATGCGAATATTGAAGATGCTTGAAAATATTGATTTATTTATTTGATGCCCGCAGAGATGGGTCCTGAATAAATAAAGCTGAGTTTCCACATTTTCGCATACGTTGCAGTATAAAATAATCATGTAACATATTACTCTTAAGTCAGAGTATTTTGTGATGAGCTATCAATTATTAATTATTATGGAAATAAGCATTTAATCTACACAAAACTCGCTTCTATATAACCTGTTTAGAATATTTTACATGATGAAAATTTAAGGGGTATATACGTGCTTAAATCAAATTTCAGAAAATGCAGTCTTGGTAAATTTTTTGATGCTTTAATTTATATATTCTACGATTTCTGTGGAACCTAGATGACGCCCTGTTCATATACCTTTTTCAATAGCCTTAGTTTTTTTCAAAATCTTTACGTTTTAGATGTTACTGAACATTTTGGCATATCTTAGAAAAAATGAATGTATGTGTGTATGTGTGTGAGTGTGTGTGTGTGTGTTTGTGGTAGGATGCAAATTTTTGTCGACGATTTTGCTAACACAGTTCAACCGATGTGAATGATTCAAAAAATATAAAATTTGAAGGTGTTAAGTCCCAAAATTTGAGATGAGTCCATAAAACAAATCTTAAGATCTTTATAAACACTTCAGGAATATAATTTTTGCGATTCAATGAATTACATAATGTGCAAAATTACAATCAAATTTATTACAAAACAATTTATTTTTTATCTACATTTTGTGTGTGAAAGGGATTTGAAGTAATCGTTCTGGTGGTAATAGGTCCATAATTTCTTTGAATTTTGCTGTTGTAATTTGTTTGATATTTTTATACAGGGTTGACAATACAAAGTTTTCGAACTATTTTGATCTACTCCGATATGAAAATATATTCAAAGGACTTTAATTTTTTTTTAAATTGTTACTTATTATTTTTTCACTATCTGAACTAATTAATAGTCTTGTTCTGATCGATCTCATGTATGAAATAATTTCTAAAATTTAATATTGAATTATATATTGTATATTAATTAAACGTTTTGGTTATTCAACAGTTTTAACAGTTTTTGCAGCAACCGATATATTAATGTAATATGTAACTATCTACATGTTAAAAATGTTAGGAATGTAAAAAAAATGTTAAAATACGACGTTATTTCCCAAATCGATTTGTTCGGTGCTCAGGTGATTTGAAAATGGTATTTCTACGCAAAAGATCAAATCTAAGAAACAAGAAACTATTGAAAGGGTTCTTTGTAAAGATGTCACCCAGCTGACGAAGATCTTTTCCGGAACTTCGAATAAACGATGGGTGATATAGGTTAATTCTATCAGTCACCCATCGTCTTACACATTTTTTTCCTTTTGTTCACGTCACGCAAAAATATTCAAAAATTGTCTAGGTGTAAGAAATTTACTAGCTCAAATCAAATGAAGCAAAGTGAAAATATCAAATAATATTTTAACTAGTGGTGTATGGCATCGTGCCTTAAGCCAAACTGCTAAAACTTTCCGTACTGAAATTTTTTTTTTTTTTTTAAATTAAAAACAAATTTAAACTTTGAAAAAAATTGATTTCTGAGAATTTTGGAATTTTTGAAAAAAATTGACATTATTTTTAATTATTTTGTAATGTTTTGAAATATTTTGGAATTGTTTTTTCAAAGCAATCGCGCTGTTTTAGCTGCATAGAGACGGAATATTGAAGCGCGTTAGCGCCGCGTCGCAGTCTACGGACAAACAATGTTAAGAAACCCATTGAAATGTAAAAATTTATACTTAATATTAAAATCTCAATAAAACATCTAATAAATTAATGTGCATATGTCTAATGATCATTTTTGACCGCCAAATGTTTTTTTTTACCTTTTTCACTCGATCTCTAATACCGCTAAACTTGCCTTCCCAAAAATTTAATTAGTACTTCATTTTATAAATCAAGCAAAATATTTTTTGAATTGCCCCGTATCTTCCAGTAAGCTGGGGACTTGCCTTGCCTTGAAATCGTCGACAAAAATTTGTATACAAACACACACACACACAGAAAAAATTGATGTATTTATTAAATACATCAATTTTTTCTAAGGTATGCCAAAATTGAGAAACCTCAAAAACGTAAATATATATAAAAAATTTCTTTTTCTGATTTTTTTGTGATTACTATAACTTACCCTACGGGAAGTTAAAATATTCATGATAGAATTGTCAAAAACTCTTACAATTAAATCATACGAGTAAAATATTTCGAAAATTAATCAAAGTTTTGGAAGATATAATACAAAACCTTAATACAATACCTTGTTAAATTTATTGCTTTTAACTTCCCGTTGGGTAAGTTATTGTTGTAATCGTCCAAAAATCGGAATTGAAAATTTTTACATTTCTTCACGTTTTGAAGGTTTCTGAACATTTTGGCATAAACCGATTTGAATGGTTTAAAAAATATTCGGATAGAGAGATGTACTGATTAGTTTTTAGCAAAGGCAGGTCCAGCCGTTTCGGAGATACGGAGCTAAGAGTGCAGAAAATAGATATCAAGTTTTTGAGAGAATGGAGCATCCGATTTGAATTATCTAAAAAATATTAAATTCATAATGAAGGGAAGTAGTGGTGATTAGATTTAGGCAAAAGCAGGTCCAGCCGTTTGGGAGATATCGAGCTAAATGTGCAAAAAATAGCAGTTTTTAAGAGAACTAAGCATCTGATTTGAAGAATTCAAAAAACATTGTGCTTGTTTTGACAAAATAATTGTTTTTGGAAAAAAAAAATTTTGTATATCAAAAATAATTCTGATTTTCACTTTAATTCTGGCTAAAGTTCTAAAGCACACTTATATACTTCAAATAAATAATTTTAACTATGTAATTCAGTTTATATAATTCTCATAAATATTAGACAATGCTACAGTATTTATAATAATCAATTTGAAAACATTCAATATTTCTCGAGCATATTTCGTTACGGTACGGGAAGTTCCAGCAGTTTGCCTTAGAGCACGATGCCATACACAACTAGTTTTTTTTTACTTCGATGGTATTAATTTAAAACAGATTTTCGATCTACATAAAACAGTATTGACAAGGAAACATCAAACTCTAATTGAAAGCACCTTTGATCAAGTATATTTATATAAGCATAATCAAGATATTATACCACATAAATACATATCTCGCATACGTGAACAGATTATTAATATTCAAGTGCATAATTGCTCGTTTTGAAATTAATATATAATGAAGTGAATCTTGAATATGATAAATTAAATTAATTAACCGATAAATTAGGATTACATTATTAGTCTAGGCTAATTATCAGTTTGCACATTGCCTTTTTCAATAATTGTTATTAAGTTAACGTATGGTGTGTTACAGTAATCGCAAAAAATCTAAAATAAAATTTTTACATATCTTTACGTTTTGAAGTTTTCTGAACATTTTAGCATACAAAAAATGGCTTAAATAAGTTTCAAAGCTTTCAAAATTTCAACATTTTCAAAAAAACCCAAATATTAAAAAAAAAACAAAAATTGTAAAATTTAAAAAAAAAATGATTTTTTCATAAGTTTCAGAATTCTCACAAGATCTATTTCTTTTTCAAAACTTTGAAGTTTTGAATTACAGAAAGTTCCAGCAATTTGCTTCAAGACACGTATGTACCACTAGTTTGGACTTATAGTAGAAGTTCGCATCTACGATTGTAAATCGAATAGTAATATAATTCAAAAATGTCAAACAAAACTAAATGTTACATATTGTGACAAATGCAGCATGGTACATATTGAACTTTGCATACTTGAAGTCTCAAAAATTCTACAATAGCAGAATATAGCAAAACTTATGGTACTACGACTACAACAGTATTTTGCTCGACTTATCCAACCATTAAAAAACCCAAAGCGAAATAGCCCATCAGTTCATTTACAAGTTTTAAGTTTGTATGTTGGATTTTTGCTTAAATTAACTTTTATTGCTATGCTATTTGTTCGTCTTATAAGAGTGTTTCAGATTTGATTAATAAAATTAAATATTGAAATTTGTCATCAACAAACCTCTAAAAAAATGTTTACAGGAGATATTCTTCTAAACACCAATAATCTTATACAATATCAAAGTTCAGATTGGTTATATTGCATAATAACTAAAAATACTTTTGTTTTTTGCTCCGTGAAAAAATCCTATGAGCAGTTGTGACAGAAAAAACAACCCAACGGTTGTCTTGACTATATTTGATGTATTTTTATTATTGCCATTTCTCTAATACTAATATTATTACCATTTCTCTAATACTGATGGGTTGTAATTTGATGCATCAATGCCGGGAAAGGGTGATTTTTACTTGGAAATATATTTACATCTAAGTTTTAAGCAGAAAAAACCTATACTACTGCTTGACAACGGGCTGTCCGGGGTGGCCATTGAACTGAAACCTTGCAATTGGCAGGCCAAAGCTGTAACACTATACCAAGAAGCTCAAATAAAATATGAAAATGATAAAACAATAAAATAAAAATTAACAAACATCTTATGGTATAGGTATGCTATTGTCATATTTTAGAACTTACAATATGTTTCGGTGGGTAAATTACAATTTGTTTAGAGCACAAAAATGCAAACATTGTTTAAAATGTATCTTGACTATACCGCGATGGCGGAAATGAGCAACACTGATGTGGCCTGATTTTTTTGACAATTTTTGAAGTAAAACTTTTTTAGGCGCAACTAGGGTGTAAATCCGTACAAATGCTACGGAAGTGATTTGACATTGGCTCTCGATAAAATCATTCTTATACGGGTCGATTGTCATCAGACGTCGTGTATGTGAATAGAGATCTTTCGTTGTATGCGTACCGGCATCAACGTTGTATGCGTACCGATAACAACAAGGAAATCGGCATAGATAAATGAACATTTTAAAGTTACATCGTAGTACAAATCTTGATTTAATGAAAAATGCCTGAATCAGAAGAATATTTTACCCTGTTCCTTGAAAATGTTCCTTGAAAGATTAATGATTAGTATGTTTATGGATTAGAAATTATTTCTATATTATTCGTAGTTTCTATAAATCTTTGAAGTTATTGAAATGGAATATATTTTTAGGTAAGACAGATATCACAGCTATAAACAATATTTGTTTAGGCGTTGTTTAACATAATCTACTGTGAGAACGAATATTATAGAATTTAATCAACAATTACTTCATTTCTCTAATGAACGTTCATTTCTAAATGCTAATTACAATGGCAAACCGATCATGTCATATTTTAAGTATGACTTTAATTACATTATTATTTTTAAATATTATACATATTTTTAATGCTATTATTATATCAATGTGTATAATCGTTTTGGCACTAATAAATGTGTGCATCACGGGTGTTAACATAATACTAACAAACATCATTTAAAATTGTTATATGATGTATTTATTTTTACTTAAATGCCATCTTGTACAGTAGCAAATAAGTTTTACTTCAATCGCGTGTGAACCTTTCGCGCACTCTTTTTTTTTTGCTGTCGATTGGTGTAATCTAATTTTTTTTGCTCTTTCTGTTCTCGAGATAAATAGGGATGGCCAAATTTGGTACTAATTATACGTATAGTAGGCACCGACCACTCTGAAAATGCAAAAAAAATATGTTTTTTCACTATCGTTGTCAGTGATTTTTTGCAGTCAAATGGTGCAATTATTTTTCGGAAAAGTTTCACCCATCATAGATTTTCACGCATTGTAAAGTTTCTAAATTAGCCAATCTATAAGCTCAAGTGAAAATGTAATATACTAGCTTATATCAAAACGACCGAGGTTGGGATCCACGATCTTAACCACTACACCACGATTAGTCTCAGTACAAATTTTAGTACTTTTATTTGACTTCCAACAGAAAGTGACTGTAGAAAATAAAAAATTCCCAAGTCTCATTACACCCTTTCGCTTGCAATTTCATCTCTGCAATTATATATTGTCATGAACCGCAGTTTAGGCATATTTACAAAAAAAGTCTGTATATTTTTTTTGTGTTAAAATATGTATGAGAAAAGTTTGCCACATAAAACCAGTTACCCTTTTTGTTTAGGCTGACTTAATCTGAAGTCGATGAAACTTCGAAATACATTCTGAAGCAATATACAAGAATCGCGCTTTCAATTTATTTTTAAGATTTCCGAGAAGAAAAAGTATATTTTCCGAGGAAGACTTTCGACGTTAAATTTCGTCTTATGTGAAAATGATATTTTCATATAAAAATAATCGAAAATAAAATCAAAAAGTGGAATATAGTAATTAAGATGCAAGATATATAGGCACATATATTTATACATATATAGTTCAATCAAGTATTTACAAATTAACACACACACACACACACATTGTGTGCGTTAATTTGTAAATACGTGATTGAATTATATATGTATAAACATACATGCTTATATATCTTACATCCTGATTACTATATTATACTTCTTGATTTTATTTTCGATTTCCAACCAGCGGCTTCTAACCTGTGGGTCGCGACTCTCAGGTGGGCGCATAGCTGTTCTTAGGGGGGCGCATACATCTGTTTCCAGAACTATTTTCGAAAATAACCCAAAATTTTTCGAAAGAAAAATAAACAAAAAATAATTAGTTTTTAAACATATTGTTACATAATATTGCATATTAATCTGTAGTCTGATAACATCAGATGAGTATTTATAAAATAAAATTGTTGCAAAAATTCTTTTTATTAGGGCAGAAGGCGCGCTGCAAAAAAGGTTGGAAACCACTGCATTATATATCGTGCAGTATAAAATTTGATTGTAATAAAATTAGAGTGTTAGAAAAACTAAGGGCAGTATTATTTTTCACAAAACGGCATGAAAAGGTTGGAAACCACTGTGCTAAAATGTTATATTAAAACAATGGTTCTCAACCTTTTTTGCATCGCTCTAATAAAAAAAATTGTTGTGCCTCTCGTAATTATTTTAACTATTTTAATTCCTAAATATTCTTCTTTTATCTATGCCTAAATACTTAATTGATATTATCAGACTACAAATTAATATGCAATATTATGTAAAAATATGTATAAAAACTAATTATTTTTGTTTATTTTTCAATAGTGTTTCCAAAATTTTGGATTATTTTCGATAATAGTATTCTGGAAACTGTTGTACGCGCCTCCCTTAGAACAATCTGGCGCCCCCCTCAGAGGACACGCCCCACAGGTTGGAAGCCGCTGTTACAATGTTAAAAAAAACTTATTTTGTTGGAAATTATAGCACATAAATATTGCGTAGATTTTATTCAAATAAATATAAATTCATCAAAAAATATATTATTTCTTTATAATAATATATCAACCATAGATTGTTATAAACTAATTTGTTATTTGGCATTTGTGCGTGTTTAAACTTATAGAAATTGGTGAGTCACCAACTTACCACATGCCGATTAGAATATTATAAATTGTTAAAATAATTAAAAATAACAAAATGAGCATTAATTACCTTTAAATTTTCAGAAGAAGTCTAATCAAAATCACAGCAAACTAGAATAGAATCTATCTTTTCTAACAAGATGGATGGATGGATCCTGAAAAATCCAAACATTTCAAAATGGCCGAGTGTCTGATTGATTGCAAACACATTGATCGATGAACGCCTTGTTGCACAACGTGCATTAAACAGTACTAATGTATAAAAAAACAAATACTGCACATAACAATTGTTAACATAATAAATGATAGATAGTTGTTCTATATTTTAATCACTTCACAATCACTTCAACCAAACAATTCACTAAAAAATTCACTGGTCTGTTCTAAGCAGGAATTACACTAGAAATAAAAACTTCAAGACAACTACACGCACGAATCCTCGCAAATAAATGTTAAAGAATTTCCATCTTTTAATAGTTCACAATTTATAAACTATACGAAATATAGTAACACCTGTAATGTTTAACACTATGAACGTGATCAAGAAATAAATTATTAGGAAATAAATATTAATTTAATTCACATCGATCTATTCGCTCGAAAACGACTTGTACAACTGATTGATGGTTCATACTGATTATACTGAGCGTTTGCAAATTAATCGGAAGTCAGTTGCAAATAAAAATTATAGCCAACAAAATAATTAAAAACTTTTTAAAACCTGAGAACATTTCTCACCTGCAAACTTCACCCTTATCTGAGTTTGAAAATTATGAAATTAATATATGCAAAAATAATTTAAAACAAATAAATTAAAAGTAAGAGTAATTTTAAATAAACTTAAAGAAAAGGTAAGTAAGCAGGTAAATGAAAGAGGAAAAAATCTAATTAAAACAGATTAATGTTCCAAAGTAAAACATGATTTAAAAATGATGTTCAAAATACTTAATAATGATAATTGAAAATATATATTATTAATTATTAATAATACTAATTAATAATATTATCTAATTATTATATAAAAACGTAATTAATTATACATAATAACTAGATAATTGACTAGATTAAATCAATTAGAAAAAGCAAAACTATAAGCTCTAAGGGGTTCTATAAGCTATTGTGACAATATAATTTATAGATGAATCAAATTTAGATACCGATTCAAGTTACTCTGTTAACTGCTAGAAGATTATAGCAAAATTAAATTTACATCCCTATAACAGTTATCTGGATAACTAGTTGCAATATACAAATAATATGCAAAATTATTGACAACTCCTATAAGAAAACACGTATAAGAAGTTTGCACTACATTCAGTTCACTTTTCAATAAGAAATTAGTTCTTATTATCTAAAACACCCTGATTTATCAAGCATATCTATTAATTGTATTGTGAATTAAATCTTAAATAGTTTTAATATACCTAAACATTTTTCAAGCAAATTTAATAAACACGCTATCAATAGATTGAGTATAGTGGTATATGATCTAGTTATATCAATCAGAATTTGTTTCAATCTGGAATATTATATACTACTCGAGATATTAAAATTACACATAATAAACGTTCTGTTAAATGATGTTATTGTTATAAGTCAAGGATGGAATTAAAAACATCTATGCAATCCATACTGAACTTACTATCGTGATTCGTCGAAAAGTTGAAGTTGATTGAATATTAGGTGCTTTTCTTAAGTTATGTCTTAAGTATTGTCATTTAAGTAATCATCATTATTTATGTAAAGTATTTCTATAAACAACTTACAATTATTTTTAATATAATTATTGCCCTTTTATACGTAACTGTTTTAAGTAAGAATAAACATCACCTTGGTAGGCCAAAACTAAAAATTGCAATAATTCTGTATGCTGATACTATTGTTGTTTTAAATAATCTTATTTTGGATTATTGTTATTAAATTATGTTAACTATTATGAAATCTTGATAAATTCAAAAATTATATTTAAAAACTTTAAATCATTCGAACTTTAAAAACTACTAATAATATATATAATTTCCATGCTGATATCGTTATGACACAAAATAACTAAAATTTTAAATGTAATGTTAATTTAAATAAAACATTTAATTATGCATTAATTACCTTTACTAATCTACAAATATACATTCTATGGAATTGGAAACATTAATAATACACTCTATAGTTTTCAAATTAAAAAGAGGTAGGTTTTGCTCAAAATTATTCTTTTTGCATCATTTCAGCACAAAATCAAACGAAAAATAAAACAGTCAATAATTTAGTTAAATAATTATGCAATTAGTTTTCACCTGACAACTTAAATATTATGAATGTTTTATTTTAAAATGAATGATTAAATGGTTTGTATTAGTCTTTTATAAACAGAAACCAAATATTTGTACATTTCAGTTATATTTTAAGAATATTTTCTTGCTCTTTTCTTTGGTAATATTACATTCCAAAACATTTTATTTATATTTAATCATTCATCATATTAATCAAATAATAGTTTTATTAAAATGCATGATTAACTTAAAATTATTGTCAAAAATATATATCAAATCATTCATGAGAGTTTCAAACGTATTTTAAATTATGTAAAAGGTTTTAATCCAAACTTATCTAAAGATCTTACTACAATTTAGGTCAAAATGTAATTCAATAATAAATAAACGATAGAAAATCTCATGATGCTTTTTTTATATAATCTAAAACCACTCTTGTGAATCAGTATTAAAATTTATAAATAATTTCAACAGTCTCTATATATTCTAATTACAAAAAATATTTGTATTCTACTTAATCAAATTAGTTATTGTTTCGAATAGGAGGCCACAAAAAAGTTTTGTGTGGATCAAAGACTATCACAGGGAATTGTGCAGAACACACTTTGACATCACACAGAAATTATTATCTTTAAAGGTAAAATGTAATTAATTAATTAAGAATATGCCATAGTTCTTTTCGAAACCAAAATCATATTATAGATCAACATTAAAGTAATATCCTAATTAGAAACATATTAGAGAAATCAAACAAGATGGAAAAAAATTAAAGATGCAACCATTCCATCTTGGATTCAACTACCTAACTATTTTTGTTCATTTTCATTGTTATAATCAGTGCATCTACAAATATATAAATCATAAATAAAGATATTTCTTGGGGTAAGTTAACATAATAAAATCTAAGTGTAAAACAAATATAGAAAAATCATGCATGTGTTTTATAATATTTTTTATCTCGTTTAATGGTTAATAATATTGACTTTATGAATATAATTTTACTAAATTGTAAAAGAGTTACATACTCTGCCAATTTTATATTCAATTTTCAAAAATTGATTCACATATTTGTATCAAAAGTAATTTTAATAAAATTATTAATTCTAGTACTATTCGCAAACTGAATTAATAATGTTATTTCATAAATCACATGCAAGATTTTCATTGCAATTTTTTAAATGTATGCTCTTTTATTACTATGCATTGAGATGAAAAATTTATAAATTGATTCTGAGCAGCAAATAAACCCACTAAAAATTTGACACCAAAATTAGATAATATATAAGCTCCGATATGAAAATTTCTACTCTTAGTAAATTTAAGAAGAAACATATTGTTTTATTAAATAATGCTCAAAATGATTCTAATAAGATTCTAAACATAATCTCACTTTTTTATGTCGTAACAATGATTTTCTTACATAGTAATGTTAAAAAGAGCATACATCATTTATATAACCCACTAACCACTTATACTTAGACCATTATGACGACAATGTTTTCACATTTATATATCAACAATATTTGGAATTTACCTCGGAGACTTGCCATATATGTAATTAGAACAATTTTTCCAATGTTTTAGACAAAGCAAGTGGGCTTGTACTAGGACCTGTTCTTTCAACGGGCTGACCCTCTTTATCAATAATGAATTTAGTAAAATTCCATTTAATGAAATTACCCAGAGTGCCTCCTTGTTTATTTTTCAAATAAATCCACAATGGATGAGCATCGCTACCATTGACATTTACTTTTTCAAACATGTCAAATTTAGCATTTTTTTGTTTGGCAAAACAAACAATTTCTTCATTATTGCCAGGCTCTTGACCTCCGAACTGATTACAAGGGAAAGCTAAAATGCTGAGACCTAAAAGAAAAAAATCACCTGATTTTACCTACAAAGTAAACAATTGCTAAAATACTCAAAAGATATATTTTTACCATGATCTTGATATTTATCCATGAGTTCAGATAACTCTTTGTAATGGTTAGTTGTATATCCACATTGTGAAGCAACATTTACAATTATGCAAACTTTTCCGCGGTATTTCTCGAGAGATACATCTTCTCCTTCAATACTTTTTGCTGTAAACTCATATATCGACTTAGCTGATTTTGGATCTTCTGGATTTGCCATCGTTTCTAATAGAAACAAAATAAAATATATTAAATGTTGTTAAAAAAAATATAATTCTATAGATATATTTTAAGTTAAAATATGACTTAAGCCATTGAGTAGAAAGAAATTTTAGGAGAAATGTTTAAATTCATTACTATTTACAATATTCACTGTTTCGATGTTAAAAACAAATTAAAAAAAGTATAATTCTAGTTGAGAAAGTCAGTTTAGTAGAAATGTAAAATATAAATATTTGTAACTACA
This sequence comes from Ctenocephalides felis, assembly GCF_003426905.1. Lineage (NCBI taxonomy): Eukaryota > Metazoa > Arthropoda > Insecta > Siphonaptera > Pulicidae > Ctenocephalides > Ctenocephalides felis. The sequence goes on from NW_020539726.1 coordinate 16,893,377, forward strand.
TTACTATTTACAAGTATTTACTGTTTCAGCCATTGAGTAGAAAGAAATTTTAGGAGTAATGTTTAAATTCATTACTATTTACAATATTCACTGTTTCGATGTTAAAAGCAAATTAAAAAATATATAATTCTAGTTGAGAAAGTCAGTTTAGTAGAAATGTAAAATGTAAATATTTGTAACTACATTACTATTTACAAGTATTTACTGTTTCGAGAACGAGCTTATTAAAATATCACATTAAATGTGAAATTATTTATGAAAAGTAAGATCAAAAATTAAAATATAATGATATAAAATGTTTGATTTCAAATAAAAGTAATTTAATTTAGTTGTTTTATAACTTATGCATATTTGGAAGTAGTTGGCTTCATAAATAATTAAAGCACATAAACAAAATTATAAAATAAGATGAATTGAATACATTATTATATGAATATTTATTATTCAAAAAAATAACTATCACCTTATAGAATAATTAACTGTAGTTCGATAATATAATTTTTGAAATTTAGTATAAAATTGATTAGTCATTATTATACTCTAAATATTTTGAACAACTTAGGCTAAAGTACAAAATATTATGAAGCAATATTTAAAACAATTATGTATTTATCACAAGTATTAATTTAAATGAACTTACTCGAATCAAATACCAAATTAATGCCACAGGTCACAATTAATAATTATAATTAGGTACTGCGCTTATATACAATTAATATTTAATCAGCTCTGAAATAATTTATAAGTATTGAATCAGCGTGACATTTCGTTTTTTATCTTTTGACAGTTTGCACGAAAAAGCTGTAAAGAGCCATCTATGTGTCATATGCTTGAACTGACGAAAGTTTGTGTAAAGCAATACCAATAGATGGACAAATTGCAACAAAATTGTTAAGTTGGTTGAACTGTTAAAACTTAAAACAGTTTTTCAAATAGTGAATAACGTTCAATTTATTTCTATAGTAATCAATTAATAATTAATTAATAACTAAAGTAAAATCCCGAATTTTGGTAACATAGTATGATCTCCCAAGTCTCCCAAACAGATGAATAATCTATATAAATCATTAAAACAAACTAGTGGTGCATGGCATCGTGCCTTAAGGCAAATAGCTGAAACTTTCCGTAGTAGAATTAAATATTCGAGGGAAAAAATCAGTAATCATATTAATCAATACTGATTAATAACAACTGTTTTAAACATTTTCAAATAGATAATTATAATCAGTATATATTTTATCGTTCATAAAATATACAGTGACTATCTTATCGCTCAAAACACTTGAGAAAGTTTACATTAGCAAGAGATGCCGAATGAATCAACCTGAGGATATATTATTCACGATTAGAATATCGCATTTGAAATATATACATACTTTTTCAAACTGACTCTTAAGTTTAAAATTTATATTTGAAGTATAACCCTTTGTATATTTTTGAAAAAATTGAAAAAAAAATCTGAAAATTTTTGCTCAAACCGTGTAAGTAAAATTTAAAAATTAACAATCATGGTACGTAACCCACCAAAATTGTAACAAAACTAGTACACATGTTGAAAATCTCTGAAATAGCTGATAATTTAATGTGCATATGTCTAATGATCATTTTAGACCGTAAATATCATTTTTGAAATTTGATCAATTCAAGTAAAATGTTTTTTGAATCATTCAAATTGGTTACTCCGCTCCCTCAAAAATTTAATTACCGTTTCGGGATCAGCACGTCTTCTCATCAATAGGAATCGAATGTTTTTTGAATTCAAATCGGTTAGCGCCCGAAATCGTAGACGCAAAAATTCACACACACACACACTATTAATTTTTTCTTCGTATTAAACCTTCGCATCAAACCTTCAAAACGTGAAGATATGCAAAAATTTTTAATTTGGATTTTTTTGCGATTACTATAACTTACCCTATGGGAAAAGTTAATAACTTTAGCATATTACAAGGAAAAAAATAATCAATATAATATCTCTCCTGATTGCAATAGTAAAAATGGAAGTGCAATAATAAAAGTCGAAAATGTATGCATATTATTAGATACATTATATAACTCTTTAGATAAAAATCAGTACATATATATGTGTGTATAAAAACATTTCAGACGGTGCCAAAAATATAATTAAACTATTTGTAAGTGGTATTTTGCCTCAAGGCAAGTTATTTGAACTTCCCGAAATGTGTGAATAATCAATAATAAATTAATTATTAAAACCCGAACACGTGTCTAATACAATTATACAATTTCTAAAAGCAAATGTTCAAAATTCAATAAATTTAGAAAGAAACGGCTTGACCGATCCTCGCGTAAAACTGATAAGCGCTAGTCCTCAATCTAGATAAATCAAATAGCTTTTAAATTTTTTAAATCTGTTTAGCAGTTTTTGAGAAAACGTCGATAAAGGTAGAGAATCAGGCACACACATATACACATACTTTTTCCAAAATTGGTCTAATTCGATTCAGAGTAGCTTGAAAAGTCGAGAAAACGTAAAATTAGCAAATCGGATTTTGTCGCGAAAACAATAACTTCTGCTTCGGGAAGTTAAAAAACTAAAATGTTTAGCAGACATCCATCCAGTTATTAAAATAAAACAAAGTTAGTTTTAAAAAACCTTCCATATGTTTTAAGTCTCAGATTGACTCTTCTTCGGTAGATGTAATGCAAAGTTATTTTAATTAAAAGACACAAAAATTAATAAAAGATAACAATCACATTTATATAAAAGAATTACTTATTTAATTCATAAAACTAAAAAAAATATAAACAACTGTAATTTTGATTGATCCAACTACAATTATTTTGAACAAACTGATGTACTGACAAGTGAGTTTTTTCAAATAATTTGTTTCTTATATTCACTAAAGAATAGTCATAAATAGCACGAAGCGTGTGATAGATTTATCAAAAATATATAAATTTTGCTTTTCTTTCTTTTTTAATAACTGGATGTATGCTCCTTAAAAAACATTTTTTTCTAGCCAAAATAAGTAATAGTAAAATTATTTCTAGTCAAAAATAATGAAATTGAAAAGTGCATATCCCAAAACTACCAAAAGAAAAGAAATCTCAGGGGTAGTAATAATATTCTCACTAAAAAGAACTATCAGAAAATAGAATAAAATTTAATCAATTAAGTTGAAATTGAAATTAATAATGTTCCAAAAATCTAAGTAGCAATATGAACAAAGAAGAGTTTATAAAAATAATATGTTAGCAAAACCACAAAACCGAGTCTAAATTAGAGCATTTAAATCTGCAGCCAAAAATATTACATTAACGGAAATAATAAAGCAAGAAAAATAAAATAAATTTAAAGGAAAAGCTTGCTAATGTAGATATATTCACATGTATGGTTTATATGAACATTATCATAATATTAAATGATTCAACTTTATGTTTTAGTACTAATAAAAAAGAACTATCGCAAAAATTAAATTTTGGATACTTACAATGTTTATAATACTAGCACACAATAGACTTTAATAAAAATTGTCTTACAATGTACGAGTTCCTACAAGTTACCAAAATTGACTGAATTCTCCCAAATGGTCCATCTACTCTAAACTAGGGAAAATGTCGCCAATCAAGATGAAAATTATTGGCGTCGCCCCAAAATCAATAGAATTGTAGCGAGATATTTATTCAAACACGGAAGAAAATGGAAATGTATACAAAAGTTTACGTCAGAAAAGTTAGAGTAAACAAAAGAATGATTTTACAAGAAAAAAGATATTTGGAAAAAAAGGAATTTTGTGTTCAAGGTTGCTATTCGAAAAAAAGCATTCTTGATACTTGTCATAAAAATATGTGAAAATTAAAGCAAATTTTTACCATTTATTAACTTCCCGTAGGGTAAATTATTGTAATCGTCCAAAAATCGAAATTGAAAATTTTTACATTTTTGGCTGAATATTTTGGCATACCTCAGAAAAAATGGATGTGTGTGTGTATGTATGGATACAATTTTTCGCACGGATCAACCGATTTGAATGGTTCAAAAAACATTCGATTCCTATTGATAGGGAGATATGCTGATTAGTTTTTGACCAAGGCAGGTCGAGCCGTTTCGGAGATACGGAGCAAAGAGCAAAGAAAATAGAAATCGAGTTTTTAAGAGATCGGAGCATCCGATTAGAATGATCTAAAGAACATTCAATCCGTGATGACGGGGAGAAGTGGTGATTAGAATTTGACAAAGGCAGGCCCAATCGTTTCGAAGAAACCGAGCTAAATGTGCAAAAAATTACAGTTTTTGAGAGAGATTTGAATGATTCAAAAAACTTTTTGCTTTTGTTGACAAAATAATTGCTTTTGGATGTTCCACTGTGATTATAAACCTGCATTTCGTACAGCTTGATATCAAGCAGTAGTAATATCAAATTCACATAAAAGTATTTGTGAAAATAGGCCATCCCCGGCAGTACAGCATCAATTTAAAAATATGATCATTATGATAATTCTAAAGAAAAATATATCAAATACAGAAAAGGCACAACAGCTCGTATGATTCTGAAGCTCTGATTGTGGTGTGATTCAAAAACAAAAAAATTACATAATTACATTATAATTTTATCATTCGTATTTTTTGCATCAAAATGATGAACAGTTTTCTTCAAATTAAATACAAAATTTGTATAGTTTTAGGGCGAGCAGTTCATTATTTTAGTTTATTAAGTCTCAGCATTTATACTTGTTTATTTATGGTCTCAGCTGAATTGGCTCTGTAATACAAACGTGGTTTTTAACCAGAACTATTTCCATATTTAATACCCACTTCGACCAGCTTGATATCAATCAGTAGTGATATCATATTTTCTATTGAGATAATAATATAAATGACAAATATGATTGCAATCGAAAATAGTCGTACGAGACATTACTGCAATATATATTAACATCAGTATTATAAATAAAATTATCAACCACTGGGTTGCCTTCAGAAACACTAATAATAAGTTAAAGTATTCTGTACATCAAGCATATTATTCTTATTTCTGTACAAATATGAAAGAAGTTTCAATCAGGCAATTAAAAAAAAACAATTAGTTAATCTTGGCATATAAAAATAATTAAAAAACAGTTTTTTTTTTCTTTTTTTCTAAATATACCAAAACAAATATTTCCAATAAATGTTTCACGTATTATATAAGTATTTTTTCATCAATAATCATTAACCTAATACAATGCCCAAAATATTATTTTCAAATTCACATTTCTGTCGGCTTCAGTGATGAAATCGAAGTCATGTGGAATATGATTCTTTCACACATAATCAAGTTAATGATCCGAAGCGAACAAGTATAATAAAAATTCTACAAAAAATGTGTAAAGTGTGAAATTAATTACAAATATAAAATTAATTTTAAATTTTAAATTAAAAATTTGATACACAAGTTATTTCGTAGGCATTGTGATACACATGCTTATAGAATTCAATTCTAATTTCTGGTATTATTTAAGGAAGAAAATAGGGTCTTCAACCCGGAGATACTTTCATTTCTACGTGGATTAAAATTACGAATTTTATTTGAATAATAATATTTATAATAATAGCTCTCAACTAATCAAAAACTGAACAAATGCACACTTAGGACACACGATTTATGTTAAGATCCAATTATGGCTCAGATACATCATACACAAAAACATATATACTTTTTCCTAAAGTGCTTAACGATTTAGAATGACTTAAAACGTCGAAAAAACATAAAATTAGCAATACAGATTTTTGGCACAAACAAACTTCTCCTTTGGAAAATTCAAAATAACTTATTTCTGAAAAAAATGGATTCTTTAATAGATACAATCATAAAATTTTTAAAGAATTACAAAAAATATAAGGCAATTTAATGTCATTAATGGCAGTGTTAAATTTTAATGTATGTATACATTTAATAAATATGTTATAGTAATGTATAAATAGTTTCATCAAGTTTTAAAAATGGTTCTTTAGCAACTATGGGCAGAATTTCCAGTACAAGTTAGATGTAGACTATTAGACACAAGTTAGATACAAGTTAGACTATTGAAATATATTTTCATAGGATTTTTTTCAAATGATGAACTTACTAATTAATGCTTATTGATAGTGGATTGAAAACCGTGACCGTCCAAACAAAATTTTAATTTAATTACTTACTTACTTAAAAACTTACAAAACTCAAATTATGCCCAAATAGTCTTCCTAAAACTAAATTTCCATATAACAGTTGTCGGTTATCAGAATCAGAAGAAGAAACAGACAGTATTTTTTAAGTGTACAGATTTGCTTCTACCGTTTTTTCCGAAATTCGAGACTTTATTGTAGAAAACTCTCTTTGAAAAATACCAGTTTTCCCAAACATGTACACTTATTAATTTTGAAGTTAAATTGCAAATATAGGAAATTTGCGAAATCTAATGAGTAAATATTTCATAACGTACCTATAATAATTATTCATATTGTGAACTATTTAATAATTTAATTATAGTTATATTGCACAAACAGAATTTGGAACAAAATTATCAATTATCAATTCCCTTATTTTTCGGAAATTGCACGCATAGTAATAAGAATTTCCCATGTGGCCAGAGCATCAACATGTTCTCATCGCCTGATACCAAAATTAGAGTGTTATATTTAGAAAACGTGGTTTCGAGACATTTCATGTTTCATTCAGAACAGTTGATGCTGCTAAATGCTGAACAAAACTGTGTTATTGTTGTCACTCGTGCTCCTTATATTGGGGCCATGTCTTGTCAAATGCAAAAAACGAATACCCATTGGTAAGAATTTGGAAATAATTGGTGAAAAAGTGAGCAAATTATGGTGTTGATATTTGTGATGTCATTCAAGGATAAAAGTTAATTTTGATTGAAGGACTTCGTTGACAGCAAAGTAACGTGCGATTATTACATTCGGTCTAAATGATGACTGATAAATTTTTTAAGAAAAGTATTAATCGGCCTATCCTCGGATAACATAGCTATATTGTGTTATCACTACCCTATAATGTGTATTATTGTGGTAACATAATACGTTTCAAATAAAAGTTTGTTGAAGATTTGTTATTCTCGGTGCACCTATTTTATTTTTCTAAATCTTGTTTTCTTGACGTTGGCTCCGAATGTGTTGGCAGTTTCAAAACTGTCTATACCTTTTGTGTTTTATATTTATTTATACGAGCGTCCATTTAAATTTTTGATACTATCAACAGCTAAAAATTAACCCCCAAATGGAACAAACGTCAACATAACATTAGTTAGGCATATTATATTCATAAATGCATAGCTTCAGTGCCAGCCTATTATTTTGAACCAGTTAATTTTATCTCCTTAGTACCATATAGGATGAAAAAGGTCACCCAAAATAGCTTTTACACTTTTTATAACATTTTGAACGAATTAAGAGTGATCTTGCCGTGAGATGTAAGATTCGGAAATTGGCTCATAAATGATTAAATTCTTAATAAAAATTTTATATTCAGTATTAATTGTAATGTACTTTCATTTAAATAACATTATCCAATATGATTTGTCATTATCTGAATTTAATGTGGTTTTAGCACTTAAGTATGATATATCCGTAAAATGTTAAAAAAATAATAATGATAAAATTTATTAATTAGGTTTTCATTAAAATATAAGCTTAGAATAACAAGACTGAATATAAATTTTGAAAATGATAGTGATAAAGGGTCTGATCGTGTTTCCATACAGAATTGGCTCTACCCTAGCATTTGAATGATTTTGATGCCATGTTATAGGTATTTCCGACAAAATTTGAGATACCAAACTTCAAATTTTTAGCTCATCATTTGGCCTTTGCAATTGAGAGACGACTCACGCGGCTGTTGTATGAGCGCGAGCGTGTACTTGCTCAGGTTTTTTCAACTTTTGAATGTGTTCTATCACATGGACTAAAACTAAATTTTAGATAGCGTAAGGAAAATTGTTAGCCTTTCTAACGATGCTTATTAAAAATTGGTCCAAACTACAACGAAAATTCGAAACAAAAAATTGTTTTCGCTTTTTCATAGACTAACAAATAATTTTTTAACAATATTTGTTGTTGATAATATGGTCCACACCGATGTGAATAGAATCGCGTTATTTGTTTATCGATATCTTTTACAGTTGCATCAAAAAACGACTTTGAAAAAAGGGGCCACTTTCACATATTTTCAATGATATCTCAGCCAAATGATGAACTACGGATTTGAAATTTGATATTTCAAATTTCCTTAAAAATACCTATAAAATGGCATCAAAATTATTTAAATACCAGGATGGGGCCAATTCTGTATGGAAACACGATCAGACCCTTCATGCAACTTATGGAATTCAAGTCATGTCAAAATAGACTTTCGAAAATTATATTTTCAACTAACATTTGTGATCCAACATGCCGATAAAGTAAAGGATCAAAACGATAGACCATATTTTTTGTGAACAAATAATAATCTTTGAGAAACAAAATCAAATATTGTATAAAGAACTATAAAAAAGTCATCGTTTATACACTGATACAATTATTCATCTATAATTTTATTGTTAATAAGAATATTAATTTATAAATGCATAAAATGTTGACAAATGTAAGTATCTATGTAACTGGCTGTTCTAAGGAATATTTGTCCCCAAATTTGATAATATAAAAATATTCAAATCATAAATAAGTATTTGTCTGAAAATGCAGGAGGTGTCTTTATCGAAAGAGATACTCCAGCCGAATTGGCGTTCAGAAATGCTGTGGATAGATCAAATATGTATAGCCGAAATATCGAACTCATTCCTCAATCTTACTATGTCGGAGCAGAAGATAGTTTTAAAATGATGAAGACAGGTAACAGTAAAAATAAATAATAAAATGTCTATTAAAATATTATGTCACTTAAATTTAGTCATAATATGTCGCAACTAGGATAGGACAACTAGTGAGTTGCCTTCCAAACAAACCATACAATAAAATGTCAAAACAATTACTAAATGTCTTTATAAAATATACTATATTTTGAGATTTTGGTGCATGCACGATAAACTATATCTATCCAAATTTAAATTGTAAAACTTACAGTGGTCGGTTCAAAGACTAAAAAAATTCATTATGCTTTCAAGGCTCACCTATTAAGTCCAAACAATTAATTTTTCAGTATGCAACATGACCCAAAGTGGCGTGGCAGCGATATTTGGGCCAATGACCAATGAAACGGCTGGAATAGTTGGTTCCATATCCGAAAATGTGGAAATGCCAAATTTACAAGTACATTGGTCACCCAGGCCGACTGACAGACGCATGGTTCTGAATTTGTATCCAGACGCTGGATCTTTGGCCAATGCCTTGGCTGATCTGGTTGTGGACTACGATTGGAAGAGTTTTACCATCGTTTATGAAAGAGATGATGGTAAAAGGACAGAATAGAATTAGAATTATATTATTTTAAATATAATAAATTATTTTTCTGAACGATGCCCAATGAACCAGAAATATATAGATAATGCTTATTGCTCTTTTTAGGTTTAGTTCGTCTAAAAGAAATGTTAAAAATCCACGGTCCTCAAGATCCACCCATCACAGTGCGCCAATTGAGTCCTGGTGGAGATTACAGACCACTTTTCAAAGAAATTAGGGACACCTTGGAAACAAGAATTATTTTGGATTGCTCACCGGATAGAGTAGTCGAGATATTAAGGCAAGCAAATGATGTCAAAATGCTCGAAGCTTATCAGGTATAAAAAAAATTATTAGTAAAATTAGATGAGCAAATTTTGATTCTTATAATCTTTTCGCATAATTATTAGGAATAATTGGTTGATTACGTTAAATTGGGAAAACAATTTTGTATAGCACTTTCTGATTTCTAATCACTCTAATTATATTTTATCAAATTCCAGAGTTACATTATAACATCATTAGATACCCACACAATAGATTTTGAAGAATTGAAATTTGGAAGAGCAAATATAACTGCAATGAGAATGCTGGATCCAACAAGTTTCGAAATAAGAAATGCTGTTTTAGATTGGGAAGAAGGCGAAAGAAGATTTGGGAGGAAACTGGATATAACGCCCAATACTGTTACGGTTAGAATTTTTATGGTTGATTAGAAGCTTTCTTTAGAACTGAAAAATATGACTGTAATTAATTATTTGGTTTAAGTGAGCAATAAATTAATTTTGAAAGCCCTAGTCAATGTTCGTACTATTATCTGCAAATGTTATAGTGGCGAAATTTCCAGTCATTTTCTATGCTTTCTCATTATATATCTCAACCCTCTTCGTTTCTCATCAAGGAATTGTGTCTGAGATTCATTTCACTCTCAGGGACTTCATTCCTCATTTAAATGTCTTTACAGTTACTGTAAAGAATTAAATTGTATTTGCATTTACGGTTTTTTTTTTTCATTCTATTCTAGGTAGAAGCTGCGCTAATGTACGATGCCGTGAATTTATTTGCTACAGCATTTGGGGAACTAAATGAACAAAATCCAATAACGACGGAATCGTTGGATTGTTCCCAAAAACAGAAGTGGATACATGGATTAGGGCTATTGGAATATATAAAACTGGTAAATTTCAATCTACTTAAAAATTACGAGACGACTATATTTGTTTGTATTCACTTTTCCATGAATACGACTAGTCAGGATTTAACCAGGTCTTTTTCCTTTTAACCCGGGACCCGTCGGTATAGGGGTGAAAATATATGCGTATAAATATCTGTATTTTATAATAACCGAGAGACTAGCAAAAATAATGAGAGAGGAAGTTTTTGATTGAAGATCAGTATATGTTTTAAAGTGGTCTTCACCAACGACAAGAATTACGTGTAAATCTTTTATCTAGAATAGAGGGTTCTTAATTCAGCAAATACATAATAGATAGTCAATAATTGATACGGCAATTTCTAAAATTAATAGAATTAATTCAGAAAAAAACTGAATCAAATAGATAACAATTTTCCACTAATTCCAACTAATAATTCCAATTTCCCACAATATTCCCTAATAATTTCAGAATTAAATGTCCACCAAATATATTTACTGGAAGTCAAAAAGTTCAATTGCTGTAATTTTTGGTCAAATAATAATATCGTTATATATAATTATTCGACCAGAAATTATTAAGGTAGAGAAAATTCAATCAATTTATTTTGCATGAATATTTAAATCAATTTATTTTGCATGCAGTCATTTGGATTTAACTTCCCGAAGTAGAAGAATAAGAATTGCGGGCTAAAACGTGGACGAAAATTTTTCACTTTTCTGCTATTTACAAAGAAACGGCTTGGCTGATCGTTGCTCAAAATTGATAAACGCTAGTCCTCATCGAGATACATCAAATGGCTTTTAAATTTTTGAAATCGGTCCAGTCGTTTTTGAGAAAACGACGATTTACGGCAAAAAATCTGTTCACATACACGCACACACACACATGCACATACACACACATACTTTTTCTAAATTTGGTCTCATTCGATTCAGAATGGCTTGAAACGTCGAGAAAACATAAAATTAGCTATTCGGATTTTTTGATGAAAACATAAACTTCTCCTTTCGGAAGTTAAAAAAATTTAAGACTTCAGAACTTGTAGAAAAAAGCCGAAAGTAGATTAAAAATATAAATAATGCTTTTTAATAATAATAAAAATCCTGCTGCAAAATACATCAATTTATACGATATTTAATATTTATTTCGGTACAAAGCGCCCATTAGCTTTATAAATTAAAATATTTTGTCTTATCCGTAGTAAAAGTCATTATGTTCTACAAAATGACAATAACCTATCACAATGATGGGTGAATATTTTTCACACACATTACGAACCCTCAAAATGGGGATGAACATAATTTCAAACCCATAGAACATAATAATGAACACTTACCAGAGCAGATATTTGCAGCAAGGCGCTTTTAGCATGCTTCATGATTCTGATGATTGATGATACTGTAACCCTCAAAAATTACATGAGCCAATGGACCTGTGAAAATTTCAATACATAAAATTAATCGCCATTTAGCTTTTTGCCGAGCACTTTATTATATTAAATGAAATTTAGAAATGTAAAACGACACATAGATATATAATAAGCAATATATATTTGATATATAAAATATTAGAAAAAAATAATTAAAATAGATTATTAATAATTAATAATTAAGGTATTCAAAAGAAAATTTTGTAAAGTGTAACATATTGAATAAAAAGTATTTCTTCTCAGAAAACTTTAACTGGCCTCACCGGTCCAATAGAAATCGATGAGAATGGTCGAAGAACAAGTTTCAATTTAGAAGTCATCGAGCTGTCCGAACATGGATTCAAGAAAATAGCAACTTGGGATCCTGTTAACAGAATAAACAATACACGTAGTATGGGCGAAGTTTATTCCAAAATAGTTCAAAGTTTGCAAAACAGGACCATGATAGTATCATCAAGAATTGGAGCACCATTTCTGATGAAGCGAATACCCAAGGATGGTGAAATATTAGAAGGCAATGCCAGATACGAAGGTAAAGATTTAATTATATTATATAATAAATTAATTGAAAACCAAATCTATATTTTATTGGGTTATCTTAGAAATTATCAATAATAGATAAATAAAATAAACTTTTTTTGCAATGTTCCTTTAGAGGACGTTGTGAAATATATTTTGAATTATATATATAATTTTGACTAAATAAATTTGTGCACTTTTCAAAACAAGAAAACAATATAGATAATTTAAAAAAAAATGAGACAAACAAGTATATATTAGACAAAAATATATCCAAAATGTACTTGCACTTTGGTATGCACTTATAAATGTATCAATATTTTGATATTTATACATCCATAAATTTACTAAATCCATAGATAAACAAGTATAATGACTAAATCTTTTTTACAAAATTAAAATTAAAAAAAAAATCCAAAAGCGATTGTTTTTGCAACACAAGCAAAAAGTTTTTTGAGTCATTCAAATCGGATGCTTAGTCCTCTCAAAATCTGCTATGTTTTGTACATTTAGCTCCGTATCTTCAAAACTGCTGGACCTGCCTTCGCAAAAAACTAATCACCACTCCTCCCCATGATTACGAATTGAATGATATTTGGATCATTCAAATCAGATGCTTCGTTCTTTTTACGAATCTCTGAAACGGCTGGACCTGCTTTTGCCAAAAAATAATCAGCACATCTCCCTATAATCGCAACCGAATGTTTTTTGAACTATTCAAATCGGTTGATCCGTGCGCCCGAAAACGTGAACAAAAAATTGTATCCACATACAAACACCCACGCACATCCATTTTTTCTGAGGTATGCCAAAATGTTCAGAAACCTTCAAAACGTGAAGATATGCAAAAATTTTCAATATCAATTTTTTGACAATTGACAATTTTTTGACATTTTTTGATAACTTACCCTACGAGAAGTTAATGATTGTTGCATTCTTTCAACTTAAAAGCCTTAAATTTATAGGATATTCTTTGGATCTAATAGACGGAATATCAAAACTGTTAGGATTCAAATATGTTTTCGAACTAACTCCAGATAATGCTTATGGATCATATGATAAAGAAAAGAAAAGTTGGAATGGTTTGGTAAAACAGTTGCTTGACAGAGTAAGTAATCTTACATTTGCTGAATTTCAGTGTGAAGATCATATTTTATCATTTCTTATTACTTCTAGAAAGCAGACTTGGCAATTTGTGATTTAACCATCACATACGACAGGAGAAGCGTCGTTGATTTTACTATGCCATTTATGACTTTAGGTAACTTTTAGCTTCAAATTATTCAAAAGCAAACTCGAAATATCAACTTCTGTGGGTCTTACAAAAAAAATTACAAACTATTGCTCTTCAAATAATAAAATGTCCACAGCCTTATCTGTAGTCTTTTTAGATCTTAAATTATATCTAAACTAGTTTTCATTGAGTTTCCTAAACTCTTTTCGGGTATCTTCCTACAAAAAACATATTGAAAATATGCATTTCAGAAAGTGTGAAATTATTTTAATTAATTCTAGGTATCAGTATTTTATACGCAAAACCAATTAAGCAACCACCAGATCTTTTCTCATTTCTTTCACCACTCTCTTTGGAAGTGTGGTTACTAATGGCAATCGCCTATATCGGTGTATCAGTTTTATTGTTCGTCTTAGCCAGGTAAATAAGGAAATATACAATATAGAATAATGCTACTTTTTCACTCAATATAATTTATTTCGCCCAATAGGATGGCTCCAGAAGATTGGGAAAATCCCCATCCTTGCAATCAAGAACCAGAAGAACTTGAAAACATTTGGCATATGTTGAACTGCGTTTGGTTGACTATGGGATCTATTATGGGTCAAGGTTGTGATATTCTACCAAAGTAAATATTCCCAAAGAAATATATGAAAACATGATTTGTTGCAATTGGGTAAAAAAAAAATTTTTTTTCGTTAGGGCGATATCAACGCGTATGGTAACTGGTGCTTGGTGGTTCTTTGCACTGATCATGTTGGCTTCGTATACCGCCAACTTGGCTGCCTTTTTGACTATGGACCGTATGGAAGTGTCCATTGAAAGTGCAGAAGATTTAGCAAAACAGACAAAAATCAAATATGGTGCAGTGATAGGAGGATCGACACTTTCTTTTTTTAAGGTACCAATCTATTTTTTTCTTAAAAAATTAAATTTTTGATATCACTTAATGAGTTTTTAATAAATATTTACCAATAGCAAGCGTTAGTTTGTATTAAATGTTTGTAAATACATACAGAATGGTAATATTAAATTCTTTTCAACATTATGACAAAGTCTAAGAAAGGCCTGATGACTTGTATGCCCACTCAAAAATTTAAAACAGCTTTTAAATACAACAATGTTTAAATTTAAACGTTTATTAATATTAAATAATTCAAAAGGAATCATTCATCTTATTATAATAGATGACATATTTACAAAAAAGAAAACATACTTAACACACAGTATTTCAATAGAACCAGCAGTGCCCGAAGCATTGTTTTCTTCGTCTCGAAGTCATTTAAATTAATTTACATGCATTTGAATTATGCATGTTACATGCATCATAAACATTAGTAACATAAACCTCGTACGTGTTTTGAAATATCTTTTATTATTTTTTGTTGTACGATTATTGTATTTAGAAACATCGAGTTATTTTCTAATTTGGAAAAAAAAGAACGGGATCAACAATAAATAAAGGTGAAAGTATTCAAATGATTGGCGGATTGTTTTTCGCGCTCTGAATACTAAAGTATAAATTTTGAAAAATGATATTTTTAAAATATGAAAACCTAATCAATTACTATAAATTTTGCCTAGAGACTTTGATTATCAAAATATGCAGAACTGACATTTTACTTTAAGGGAGTATTCTAATGTAGAAATTCCAAAAAATCGTTTTATTGTTTTTTAACTTCCCGTAGGGTAAGTTCCTGTAATGGGCCTAAAATCGGAATTGAAAATTTTTACATTTCTCGACGTTTTGAAGGTTTCTGAACATTTTGGTATACCTCAGAAAAAATGGATGTGTGTGTGTGTGTGTGTGTGTGTGTGTGTATGTATGTATAGATACAAATTTTCAGTCACGTTTTCGGGCGAAAGGATCAACCGATTTGAATGGTTCAAAAAACATTCGATTCCTATCGATAGGGAAAAAAACTGATTAGTTTTTGGCAAAGGCAGGCCCAGCCATTTCGAAGATACGGAGCTAAATATGTAAAAAATGGCAGTTTTTGAGAGAACTAAGCGTCCGATTTGAATGATTCAAAAAACTTTCTACTTGTCTTAACAAAATATTTGATTTTGGAAAAAAAAAATTGTTTCAATTTTTTTTTTTTTTTTTTAATTTTTGTATATCGAAAATAATTCAGATTTTATTTTTAATTCTGACTATAGTTCTAATATACTTTAATTAAGTAATTTCAACTTTGCAATTAAGTTTATATAATTCTTATAAATATTAGACAATGTTACAATATTTATAATAATCTATTTGAAAACATTCAGTATTCTTCGAACATTTCGTTACGGTACGGGAAGTTCGAGCAATTTGCCTTAAGGCACGATGCCACCCACCCCACTAGTTTTTTCATATTTTCAAAAGTGAACTATTTAACTAGAATATGTGCACGAGAAGATTTTTAAAAATCCTAATGCATTTCGAAGATACAGCTGTTTGACCACGATAATCCGCATTTTTCTCAAAACTGTCTCTTTCAGTACAATGTCCAAGATTTCGCGAATTCTACTGGGCTTGAAATTTTTCATCCACAAATATAAATTCTTTCTTTTTTTTAAAAAATAGAGAAACTCAAAAAAAGTTGTAAGAAAATGGTCTTTCCCACAACGTTTTATTAAATATCACACAATTTTGAAAAATCTACTCTGTCGATTTCTTTCCCACAACGTTTTATTAAATATCACACAATTTTGAAAAATCTACTCTGTCGATGTTTACTAAAAACTATAATTACCATAACACCTAATTAATATCTTTCAAACAGTTTTGAATTTTTGGTACAATTTCCAACTAATATCTTTTCAAACAGTTTTGAATTTTATTAAATCGATTCAAGATTTTTTAATTAAACGTGGATTAAAATCAGTATTAAATGGCTTTTATCTGCTAAAAGAAATGACTCTCGGGGGTCTCATGAAATAATGGCTTTTAAATTTTAAATTGAAGCAGCGATTTTTGAAAAACGTCGACAATAATGGTCAAATTTTAACTCATATACAAGCAGGCACAATTTTTTTCAAACATAAAATCGGATTTTTCGGCCGAAAAATGAACTTCTTTTTCGGGAAGTTGAAAATTTGTTTTGTTTATAGGAATCGAATTTTTCAACTTATCAACGTATGTGGGCTAATATGGAGTCAGCTAGGCCAAGTGTTTTTACTACAAGCAATGACGAGGGAGTCGAACGTGTCCTAAAAGGCAAAAGATTATATGCTTTTCTCATGGAATCTACAAGTTTGCAATACGTGATAGAACGAAATTGCGAACTTACACAGATTGGCGGAAGATTAGATTCAAAAGGCTACGGAATTGCTATGCCAGTCAGTAAGTATTTTGAATAAACTATAATTACATATTTAAAAAAATCACTGAAATTCAAGTCCATAGGCATTTAGCTCCTTGATAATTTTTACCAATATATTTCGCTATATTTGATATAATATTTGATGAAAAAAAAGATATATTTTAAATATATTTTTTTCAATATTGAAGAAATCTATCTACTTAATCGTAATAACTTGACACATATTTAATCATTAAATATTTTGTGATATATAAAAAATACAAACACATCCTCGATCTTCATCGGGGTGAGAAGGTGCTCTATCCAATAAGAGTGATTTAACACCTAGATTTACGGACCCGAGCCAATTTGACTCAATAAAAATTTGATGACTATACACAATATATATATATATATATATATATATATATATATATTGTATATAGCCATCAAATTTATAATAATATGCATACAAAACTATATACATTGATATATAGAATTATGGCGATTCCACTAGATCAAGTGGTGGAAAATGTCTATTTTGAATTTCTTGATAATAAACATTTCATTCAAATTGCCTTTGGCCTATTTTTTTTTTAAAAAAATACATTTTTTGCATGAGCCAAATTGCATCATTTTAGTAAAAATAGGTATAGTATAAACAGCATCCATAAATCTAGTGTTAAGCAGTAGTTTTTTTTTTCAGGAAGTATATTTTCACAGCTGAGGCAAAGATACATAGATCACTTTGAATGTAAAATATTAACTTGAGCCACTCAGGTCTACTGACCACGGTGCAGTTAACGATCAGATCTTCAATAATAACGAAGCGAAATATTTCATAACGAAGAAGTCCTTTAGTCCGGAACACTACAATCCGGTTTTTCCGATAGTCCGGCGTTTTTCCAAAAAATTTGTTTTTTCTCAATCGAAAGCTATTAGAACGTTTTCGGGATGGTTCGGAATGGTACGGAACACTAACTCTCGATTAGAAAATAGAAATTATCAAACGGCTAAAAATCATGAAATTTTTGTTTTTTTGTAAAAATTAAAAATGTTTTTTGTTATTGTTTTCAATAGCAATCAAAATACAGTACAATCCTATTGGGCTATTTGGCTTATATCATTCACTCACACACATACACACACACTTTCAAACACACATATAAATTATTGTGATAAATATTATCTAAATATCGATAGTTAAAAAATCACTCCAATGAGTTACTCACAAATTCTGATTCATTTCTACAACGATGTGGTAGTGCTAAAGGAAAGGTCTTCAATATTATCATTGGGCAGCTTTTTCTTCAGTCTTCTTGAAACTGTTGTCTCAAGAAGCTGAGTGGTTATTGAATTTGAATGATTGTCCAGTTTATAAAAATGTTTAATACTGTTTATTTTTATAACTCTGTTCATAAATTCTACGTTAAAATCGTCTTGTAAGGTTTTATTTCTTATGAACCATAGAGCATTACTAATTTGTCTCAAAATTTTATACTGGGCACGTTACATTAGCACAATGTTTGATTTGTTCGCAAAGCCTCACAATTGTATTCCATAAGTCCATATCGATTTTATCGCCACCTTGTAAATTATTAGTTTATTATTAATAGATAGAATTGACTTGCGTGCCAGAAGACAATATAGTTCAGCAGTCGAATTTTTATAGTTTTTAATTTTGCGCAAATATAATAATATGATCTTTCCATGTCAGTTTACGATCTAGATGCATACCTAGGTATTTGACACAATTAATACTTGAAATTGCTTGGTCATAAAAAATTAAAAATATTTTAAATATATATTCTATTAAATGTAAAATAAGCTTTGTTGCCTGATTTGTTGCCTTGTTTTCATAATTACCACTCGATAGTCCGGAATTTTCTATAGTCCGACACGTAGATCAGGCCCGAGCGAGTCGGACTAAAGGACTTCTACGTATATAGTTACCAATCCCATCAATTATTTCTAGTAATAACATCAATCACAATTCGTCATTTTAGATTCCCCTTACCGTACAGCAATAAGCGGAGCAGTGCTCAAAATGCAGGAGGAAGGAAAACTTCACCAGCTCAAGACCAAGTGGTGGAAGGAAATGCACGGAGGCGGAAAATGTACGGCAGACGCTCAAGTTTCAGACGATTCGGCAGCAGAATTGGGCATCGACAACGTGGGTGGTGTTTTCGTCGTCTTGGGTTGCGGTTGCGGAGTTGCAGTTGTGATAGCAATGTTGGAATTCTTGTGGAACGTGCGAAAAGTCGCGGTGGAAGAAAAGGTAAAAAAATTGAATAGATGGTGTTTTGTTAAATTAAATTCTCGAAGGAAAAGTTTATGTTTTCATCAAAAAATCCGATTCGCTAATTATATGTTTGCCCTACCTTTCAAGCCATTCTGAATCGAATGAGGCCAGGAAAAAGTGTATGTATGTGTGTGTGTGTGTATGTGCGTATGTGTATAGATTTTTTGCCTTAAATCGGCGTTTTCTGAAAAAGGGCAGGACCGATTTCAAAAATTTAGAAACCATTCGATGTACCTATGAAGACTATCGTTTGCCAGTTTTCCGTGACGATCGACCAAGCCGTTTCTTAGTCTGCAATTCTGGTTCAATTTTCAAAAATTCAAAAATCATTCAAAAGATATTTGTTGGGAATCAATCTGATAAGTTTTTGGTAAAGATTCGCTGGCATAAGTTCTTGTAATTAACAGTTGATTTATTTTGTATATTTATTTTATCAAACCGTAACGACCACAACATTTTAACAAGAAATCGATTATATTGTATGAAACAACTGCTTCAAGAAAGTGTAATATTTTTTTTAAATCTTTACAAATAGCAACCAAGATACTGTAATATCTTATAAACTATTGTAAAATGCACAAAAACATAGAATAGAAGAAATATATTAAATTTAACTACTGTGATACAAATCTCGGTAAGGGAAGTCTCTATGAGAGAAGAGAGATTTCAATTATTTTTTTTAAAATCAACTATGATTTTTGGCCAAGACGTATGACCAAAATATATTTATTTAAAAGTACACCATAAAATAACATTCAAATGGTAGAAGTTATAATTAATTGATATGCGTGTCATAATTATTAATGGTTCTAAAGTTTTTTAATAGATAAACATTTGTTTTCAACATTTTGGATAAAAATCGTTAGGCATGCATATCACGTGTGGATACCTGGCCAATTAAACAAGAAATATTCAAAATTCATATTTCAAATTGCATTTACATATATATATATATATATATATATATATATATATATATATATATATATATAAATTGTTTAATATGAACAAAACAGCACTCAGATTTTTTTATCACAACTTTATTTTATTATTACAAACGTTTCGAGACTAAGGTGTGCCTCATCATCAGTGTAATTTCAATAACAGTTATTTATTACCAAACATTCTTTTCAATATTTTATTTAAAACTAAATTCGGACTTTTTAATATAAAACATCAACTATACCTTGCATTGGCAAGTGACTTCATAAAATTCTATATATATATATATATATATATATATATATATATATATATATACCTTAATGTTATTATTAATGAAGATACAATTCAAAAAACACTCAAATAATGCATTTTAAAAAATGATAAGGCCTAAATTGCATGCGAAAATTATAATTTAATTATATAATACATAATTGTATTAAAAAATATAGTGGATAAAGATACTAAGTATTTTACGTTTTCTGATTTCAGATAACGCCATGGGAAGCATTTTGCACTGAATTGAAATTTGCGCTTAACTTTTGGATAGTAACAAAACCTGTACATAATAAACCGAGTGAGTCAGGATCCCAAAAATCTTCGAAATCTCGAGAATTGTCAGAATCTAGATCAACTGCAGTTAATGCATTAAATACAGCATCAAGTTTCTTAAATCTCGATAAAGCTGGAAACTTATTTCACTAAAGCCGATTGTTTTTTTTTTGTGAACTCTCCATACTAATTCCGCAGAAATACATGAGTACATATGCATTTTTTCCATGAATAGTTATAATCAAATCAAATAAATAACTATAAATGCATTAAATCAAATGTATATACAATTGTATCAATATCTTTACGCACTAATTTGTAGATATAATTCTAGGTGAAAAAAAGCAAAGACATAAAGCATCCTAAATAACTTGAATGTATTATTGTAGGATAATTTACAATGTATCCAGAAATAAGGACTCTGTCCTTTCTGAATCATTACTGTAAAAATTAATATCAGAATAAGAGGAAATAAAATGATTAAAATTTATTTATAAATTTATTTAACACAGTGTAATAAATAGGTTTTAATATACAATACTAAATAAATAATTTATAAGTACTAAATTTGGCACAAAGGTAATAATAATAATTCTCCTATAATTTACAATATATGTAATTTAAATAACGTGTTATCTAAAGTCAGAAAAAGAAAACTGCAAAAATTAGATTGAAGTATGGAATTTTAATTTTATCATATTTTGTTGATAGAATTTTGATTTATTTAAAGTAGCCCAGTTTCTTACCCTAAATAGACTTACTTTTTTATCGTTAGGTATTTGAATTTAAGGGGGGCGATACATGTAACAAGAAAAAAAAAATCGATTTTTTTTTCATAAATCGTTACAATAACATCTCAAAAATATGCCTGTAAATATTCAAAACAAATTATCATTATTTATACAATAAAAACTCATTTAAGTGCCACGCCTCAACTCGACGCTTGAGTGCTATTGTACTCTATCTGTTTCTGTGTCAAAAATTTAAACGCGTTTTTCTCAAAACGACATTTTTAAAATTTGCGGGCGGGATAACTCAAAAAGTTCTCAACCGATTCCAATGAAATTTTGCACACATCTACTTTACAGTAATAGCTTCTAGTTAAACCTCATACATTCCAAAAAAATTTTCAAAAATTAACCCTTTTACCAAAAAAAAACATTGAAAAAAAGGTGAAAAATCGAACTTTTTTTTCTAAGGTGTGCCAATTTACGATTTTGTGACTTTTTTAATTTTTTTTTGGTTTAACTAGAAGATATGTTCAATGAACACATACAAACTAATTTTTTTGATTTCAAATCACCGTACGAAAAGTGAGAACGCCCGCAAATTGATGGCGTTTTCCGAGAGGGTCTTGGCAGATTTATTTTTACGGCAGCCATTTAAAAAAAAAAATTAAAAAAAAAATTTTTTGTGTATTTTAATATATAATAAATAACCCTAAAAAAGTTCAAAAAGATTCAGTCATTCCTTCCCAGTTTAAAAAGTCCTCAAAAAAGTGTAAAAATTAAGGCGATTACATGTATCGTCCCCCTTAATAGATATTGGAATAATCATATAGAGAAAAATATTTTAAAAGAACAACATATTTTAAAATTATTATTAGAATAAAAAATTTAAAATTTACCAAATGTTCGATTTGGTAATCAAAACTTTGAACAAAAGTGGTAAGTAAAATTTCTCCCTCTTGAAAATATGAATGCTATGCAATTGTTCGTAATAAAAATTATAAATTTTAGTATTCTATTAATTATTTTACCTTTCCTATCAGTTACTCTTCAGTTCCTCTTCAGTGCACATATGTATTCTGATTTGTATCAGACTACATCTCTCTTGTACATACTTCTAATCAAAATTAATACCATTGGGTAAATCTCCATTCAATTTAGCTCTCTTCACTAGTTCATAATATTCAGTAAAATCAACATAAGATGGTATTTTCTGATCACTATCTGTCATTTCTGATTGTGTCGTATCAGAATTTGTAGAACTATTTGTCATGCTTGCATTTGTGCCGTTAACAAAATCATTTGTACCAGTTTCATATGAATCACTGTTGGAGTAATAAGCATTATTTAAATTCGAAAAGCTCTCTACAACAGGATTGAATTTTACTGTATTTGTGCCTGGCTTTGCGATCAAGCTACTGCAATCTTCAACTTTCTTCGTATTTGTTTCAGATTTTAGTTCAGATTTGCAAATACTTTTTGGTTTTCCTATTTCTTTAGATGATGTAGGTAGCTCTGTTTTCAGAGGATAATTAAAATTTCTCACAAGCAGCGTGATATCTTTGTGACCACTCGATGCAGCTTTGCCCAATTTATATAACTCTTTGTGCATTTGAACTGTTTTATCTACGATTCCTTGAGAAACCGCATTTAAAGATGTATGAACTCGAAACTAAAAATTATATGATCTTCAACAAAATTTATTTGACTTTTAGGATTGTTAGATGATAATTTGAAATATAATTATCAGTTTATAATTATTGATTACACTGCGCGACAAAAATGACACTTTAATATTTTTCCTCAAACTTTTTTTTTATTTATCAGTGTTATTATTAATTGAAATTTTATTATATATAATGCTGATTAGATACTTAATTACTATTTTGAATAATCTAAGCTTTATTTAGTATTTAACAACTCTCCCAATCACAAGGTGATAAATATCATAATATTGCAATGTAAGGGTTAAAACTAATGAAAGTCTCCAAAAATTTAAAATTTCAAGATATATTATAATTACTTTGTTATAAAAAAAATAATATAAATGCATTCTCAAAGCATTTTGTATGTTAAAGTAAAACTTTTCAACAATTGATATAAAATACTAATTAGTGCATTTAAATATTTTAATTTTTATATTGCATTATTTTTGCAAGTTTGTGTTATTATATTTGCTTATTGTATAATTGAATTAATATAAAACTCTGAACTACATGACGAACTAAAAATCATATAGTATTAAAAAATCCATAAAGTTTTAATACCGCAGCTGCTTTATCAATATCAATTTTATATGAAATCAATCAATCAATTTATATCGATATCAATTTTATATCAAAAATATTTTCATAATATTGATAAAAATTTATTAAGCAGTAGCATTTAATTTTAATATTAAAAAATTTGGAAACATTCAGATCTACGAAATTGATATAGCATAAAATATATTTTAGCAAGATTGCAAAATTAGCAAATTGAGTCCAATTATTAAGACACACACAGAATCAAGAACTTAACATTAAAATATAATTCAATAATTAGTAATAATTAGTAATTATCAAATACTTTAAATAATGAAACATAAAAATATCTAACCTGTTCTACAGCCATTTGTGCCAAATGCCGGTTTACTTGATCGTATTCAATACACTTTGCTTCCTGCAAACTTTTATATAAACCAGAGCTCATCAATAGCAAAAACCTGAAAAATAAAAAAAAAACTTTATAATATTTTTGGAAAAATATAATATATAATTCAAGTTATAAATAAATATAAATAAGAATACAGGAAAAATGTCTGTACATTTGATCTCGTCAATAAACTCATTCACCTGCAAGAATCGTCAATTTCTATTCCTCCATGAATTTCTGGTTCTGCTATAACAGGTTCTGAAATTGCTGATGCCAAGTGCTGATTTTCTTTATAACCACCTTTTAATAAATAAGAACCAATGCATCTTGTGCATTCTAATACTCTATCTGCAAATGATAAAGCATTTGAATTTAATAATAATTAATAGCGATTAAAAATACAGGAAAAAACATTAATTTAAATGCGGAACCAATAGTCCAGTCATTTGGTCGTTTTGCCGGTACAGTACTCCGGGAATTCTGAAAATTGGTGATCTTATAGATTTCGAGGTGCTCTTTACGAAAATCAACTTTGCCACCTCAAATTTGAACGGCAAGTTGCCGCCATATTGAAAAAATGGCGTCAAAAAACAGCTTTTTTAAAATATCTCCTTTCTGGCTCATTCTACGATACAAGTATATATGTACGAATTAAACTACAGAAAATTTCCTACAATTCTTTAGAAACCCGTTTTTTTGTAAAATTGATAGTTTGAGAGTACGGCCGCCTCAAAATCTTTGCTGCTCTCGCCGTTGTATCAAATCTGTCCATATATGACAGCGCTTCGAACTTGACCACATTCTCTCTAATAATTAATATTTTCAATGTTAAATTAAGCGAATTAGATCTAGAAATAAAATAATTCAAATATTTTTCTGTTTTTTTGCTGATTTTTTAACGCTTCAAGCTACTTGAAGCCATGAGGTGCTACTCAAGCTATAAGTATACTTATAGCTACTTTGCCATTGAAGTGTTGAAAAATATTTGAATTATTTTGTTTCTAGATCTTATTCGCTTAATTTAACATTGAAAATATTAATTATTAGAGAGAATGTGGTCAAGTTCGAAGTGCTGTCATATATGGACAGATTTGATACTACGGCGAGAGCAGCAAAAACTTTGACGCGGCCGTACTCTCAAACTATCAATTTTACAGAAAAACGGTTTTCTAAGGAATTGTAGGAAATTTTCTCTAGTTTAATTCGTACATAGATACTTTTATCTTAGAATCAGCCAGAAAGGAGATATTTTAAAAAAACTGTTTTTTGACGCCATTTTTCCAATATGGCGGCAACTTGCCGTTCAAATTTGAGGTGGCAAAGTTGATTTTCGTAAAGAGCACCTCGAAATCTATAAAATTTCCAATTTTCAAAATTCCCGGAGTACTGTACCGGCAACAGCCTTTTTTTGCACCAAATGACTGGACTACAAATCAAACCAAAAGATAGCATAGCAAATTTTGAGATAATACTAGGACTAATAGATTAATAATATATTACACTATTATCTTTAATATATTGCCTTGTTTGATTTTATCCATATTCAGTCCCAATTGTTTCAATCTAAGTTCTTCATCCTCGTTATAAATATCATGATCAACTGTTAGTTGTAACACCCTTAAAACGGAATTGCTATCTGTTCTACAAAGCAAAGCTCGACAAGTTCCTATATTAGCTATATATAACTTATTATTATAAAGTAAGGCAACCACGGCACTTGTCCCAACTTTTAATTCTTTGTTAATTGCTTCTAATGTATCTTTATCTTTCTTGTACTGTGTCGACAACTGCAAGAAATAATAAATATGAAATTGAAAGTTATGGAGATGTTTATAATAATTTTGAAATACATTTGATTTTTTAAGTACGGTGGTACCTTGACAAACTAGCGCCCCAACATACGAGTTTTTAGAGATACGAGCCGCCAAAAGAGCAATTCGTTGCTTCGACATACGAGTAGAATTCGAGATACGAGCTTCGTGCGAGTAATTGTCGAAAAATATTAATAGCAAAATGAAAACATGAAAAACTTTGTCAGTAGTAACAAGGATTTTCCTACCATAAAAATGATTTGGCTGTTTTATTATAGTAAATTCAATTATAAATCAATATTAAATGTGTGGTAACAATTTACCCACGCAAATATATCAAGGATTATTTTAGCATTTGAAATTTTAACTATACATTAATAGTGATTGTACAGTTTTGTATATGTTGAGTTAGCATTTTTTGCTTTTTGAACATTTACAAAATATCATTTACTTTTATAACCACAGATCTAAAGAAAAGAGCAATGTCTCTTAAATTAAAGTGAAAAATTTATAAAAAATATGAGGATGACGAGGATGTATCGTCATAAGTATGTACTGTGTTTTAACAGAAGGATTTGATAAAGGGTATAAGTCCAGCTTAGGGCCTTACAATAATTTATAAGCAGCTTTCAGAGCTCCAAAAGTTTGTGGATAAAAATCCACTAAAGTTGCAATAGTTCGAACATGAGAGTTGTTCAACACAACATGTCTAATTCATTTCCACAATATCATGAATGGACAGGGAAAAACAATAATTAAATTAATAGATAGTAAATTTATTTTTAATATCCAATAATCCTAAAAACCACTGTGCTGAAACAAATTAACGGCATTTCAATGTTTTTATATTGAAAAAAGTGCTTCGAAATGCGAGCGATTCGACATAGAAGTGTTATGGAACGAATTAAACTCGTATGTCAAAGTACCACTGTATTTTAATAACAAAGAAAAATATTGCACATGATCATGTGCAGAATAAATAAATTTGTTGTCTAAGATAATAATATACCAAATTGAAATTCAATCGATTGAATTTCAATTTGGTATATTATTATCTTAGACAACAAATTTATTTATTTTATTCAAAGCATTACTCAAATATTTTTGAAAAAATAAAATAAAAAAATACATTTTAACATACTTCATCTTGATTCAAGTTTGGAGGTAGTTCATATTGCAATCGCTTCGCTAATAGTTCATCTATCGAGTCCAAATATCCCTTTTCAACAGATATGAAAGCTTGCCTGAAAAAATCATACATAAACTTATAAGTTAATTGGTAAAATGAATTATTTGGAATAATTTTAATTTTACATAAAGAATTATTTATTGGAACAACCACATTCACAAGATGCTAAAAACTGAAATTTTGTGACCTCAATAAATTGAAATTGATTGTATATTTATATATTTTTTTTAATTATTTTTTTATGCAAATGAATAAATATCAATCCATTTGTGGAGCATAATAAAACACTTATTTACAACAAGATACAAGATTCTTGTATTGAAGTTTGTGTTGATTGTATAATTGTAATTGAAAAATTAAATTATTACCTTAATACTTCCTTCACTTCTTCATCAGATTGTTTTCCAGTTAGTTGACCCAGTACGATTTCTGCTGTTATCCTTTGTAAAGCAAAATCCGCATATTCTGGTCCATAATGACCATCGAATACACCGTACAAACAACTAATAATAATAAAAATCTATTATATTCAAATATCTTATCTTTTAAAGTAATACTCTAATATTCTAAGTCTTATACTTTGGTTCAACTTTCAAATTAATGTTTTTTATATCACTCTAATCATTATTCAATTCTGAAAGTTTTTGATTGGTACAAAGAGTTTTACGAAGAAAATGAAAAGACCTTACTTGTTAACATGTGGGTATTAAGAAAACGAATATTTTGTGTTTGCAATTATAGAAACTGTTATAAACGGAACCACAAATGGAGGAATAGAAATTGCTGTTGGTTCTTTCATCATTTTGAATTATGTAATTGCAAAAAGTTTTATTTATTTCAACCAATTTGCCTCGACCTTAAATCAATTTAACCTATTTAATATTTTGCAACCTATTTGAATTGATTTTAGTCGATTTGAAAGGTGATTATTTTGACAATATTAAATATACAGGTTTTTCTTTTGTTATCATTGAATATTCATAGCTTGGTATTTCTTTAAAAATCATATAAAAAAAATATTCATCATTCTTTGTTGTAAACTATCCTTATTGTTAAATTTAATAAATGACATTAGTAATTTAATAATTTAACATTATGGTTAATAAATTGAGTATGTAATATTTGTAATTCTATGTGTCAACAATTAGGAGACAACTACAACAATAACAAACAAAAATAACAATAATGTATAGGACTATAAACATAAAATTAAAACACAATAAATTAATTCTAGTGCATATGAAATAATTAATAGAAATGTATCCACTGTCAATGACTGTATAATATTACAAAAATATATTATTTTTTACTTACATATTTTCATCAAGTCTGCAATAAAAATTGCGACAATTGAGTGAATGTTCATTTTCATGTTCATTAATTTCACAAAAAGATTCATTTTTGGAAAATGCTGAACCACAATCCCAACACACTGGTAAATCGTCTGTCCAAGATAAAAATGTTTGTCCAATGTCATTACTCATTTAAATATATTAATTAAAATTATTGCTAAGGCGACTATTTTTGACAATTGTGTTTGACAATGATTTATTTTTAGGTTAATATGGCAGCGCCATCTGTTGGACGTTTTCTTGAACTTGGTAAAACCGTTATTTCAAAATGTTGACAATGTTGCCAATTTTATCCTTTTACATTTTGAAAATTGGTTCTTTATTTGGAATAAACAAGGGTTTTAAAATATATATTTAAATAAAATAAAATAAAATTTAAATATAATAAAGTGAAATATAAATTGAAAATATAAAATTTTAAGTATAATAAAACAATATATAATAAACATGATAAAATAAAATATAAATTTAAAACAATAATTAAAATAAAATATATATTTAAAATATAAAATTTAAAATATAATTAAAATTAAAAATATAATAAAATAAAATATAAATTTAAAATATAATGAAACTATGTTAATTAATTTTAAAATATAAAAATATATTCAAAAAGAATTATGCAACATAAAGTTATCAAGAAAGTTGTATAAACCTGTGGAAATATAAAAGTATGTACCTCTTTACTGATATCATAGAAGATTCACAATTAACAAACTGGTCTTAAAGTAAAAAGACCATACGTCCCGGTTTGGACAGAATAGCCCCAGATAGCCCCGGATTTCCATCTTGTGTCTCGGGTTTTTCTAAAAGCGCAATATTTGTTTGTACCGGATTTTGATCTTATGTCCCAAATTATACCGGGTTTACAAAAATTACAGGTTAATTTGTATCTTTGCAATTACTTGATAAAATTAATAATGCCAATCCGGGAGCGGAGGGAGGGGGAGTATTCTTAAATACTATTGAGGGTCACAAAAAACTGTTTTTTTTTTATTGAATCAAATTTGTAAAAAGAAGTGTGGACTTTTAGTAAGAACTGTATTATTCGATTATATGTAATATTATTTCTATACCTGTGATGTTATATCTTATATTATTCGATCTATTTCTTCTTTTTCGCTTTTGAATCTTGAATTTTTTTTTCAACAATTGTTCTTTTTTTTTTCAAAAATTTTGTGAGATTAAAAATAAAAGTTCAAATTAATTAATGTAAGAGGCTTTTCAACACACCTTTGAAATTTTGTATTAAACAATTTTCTCAATCATAACGCATGCTCGTTGCCTTGTAATATAATATATATCATTTCCAGATATTTGTCAGTTGTAATTTTATTATCAACTAACTTTTGTAAACCCGAGACAATCCGGGACAAAAGATCCAAATCCGGGACAAATATTGTTTTCAGAAAAACCCGGGACAAATATTGCTTTCAGAAAAGCCCGGGACTGTCCTGGCCAAACCGGGACGTATGGTTACCTTTGTTAAAATTGTCTCTCAATAATTTAGAACTTCTATTTTCAATTCTATGAAAATTAGCAAGAATTTTAAAAGCGAAGAAATTAATGAAACGAAAACTAAACAAAATTTTAAACAAGGTCTAAAAGGAAAAAAACACAGTTAAAAAAATATAGATATAAACTCTTCTTTTATCTATGTATATGAAATTTAATCAAATATTGATGTTCTTACTAAAAAAACAGTAACTCTGATTCAAAAAAAAAAGAATATTTAAAAAAATATATTGTATCCTTATGTAGTATTTATTATTTTAAATGACATATAAGTTATGTTACATATATAACTTTCCCTTGGAGAGTTAGGAAAATCAATTTAGAATTCTAGTCTTTCTATAATTCGAAATATAGAAAAAACTTATAAATGAAAAATTAAATAAAAAAATAATTGAGAAGGAAAAGGCAAAAAGGGATGCTTGTTGTTCAGCAAAATAAAATCAGAAATAATATTAGCTATCTAAAAAGTAATAAAAATTTTGTATTAAAAACAATACTTAAGTAAATTCGTATTATCGTGAATTGTAACACACTATTTTATAACTGGACATTAATTGCATTCCTGTACAAGTTACTAATTTATTTATATATATATATATATATATATATATATATATACAGAAAAATAAATCATATTATATAAATATATGTATATAAGTATTTGTATAATTTATGTGTGGAGTGTGGTGGAAAACCGTTATGTCATAAATCAACTTTGAGAACTAATTTTATTGCATTCGTTTAATTATAACATTGAATATTGAACTTTTTTTGAAAAATCTTATTACAAAAGCAGTATTTCAATTTCAAATAAAATACGCTATGAATATAATTTAATATCAGCTTTTTAAAGGTAAGTAATCATCAAAATTAACACACTCTGTAATTATGTTTTTGCGAATAAGATTTATTACTGAAAGAAAGATATATAAGTAAGCATGTAATGGCACGGATAGCTTTGAAATTGTATGGCCAATTTATTTAATAATTTATAAGGATAAATTATTTACAAATTTATGCAGAGGCAGTTCAAACATTGACCTTTAAAGTAGGCAGCATTATGCATAATTGAATCCAACGATTGTAAAGTGAAATATTTAATTAATATTTTATTACAAATAATAGTCATCTCTTTAATTTAACTTTTGGCATATTAATTACCAAAATATTAGGTTGGCAACTAAGTAAATGCGGATTTTTAGAAAATCAAATATATATGATTTAGAAAGAATAGGATAGAATTTTTTATGCAACTAAATAACTTTATTCTGAAATACTTTTTCCATTTCGATCACTGACTTTTTGTCATCTTGCAAGCATCATGATTATCCCACTTTCATAAAACTTCTGACTTTTATTAGCAAAAAATTGAATCAGGTACAATTTAATACCATCATTATTATTGTTTTTTTTTTTAATTTAAGGAGTTTTGTTAAAATCGAAACTAAAAGTACCAGATGCTGTAAAGTTTTTTGTATGCTTGTATATAAATGATAAAATAAATATAATTAATAAAAAAAGATCCTGTAAGATTAGGACCACGATGGACTTGGCAAAACATCCCAACCAATAACTTTTGCCGAGTGGCTAAAGATATGTGATGTCAATAATGGAATAAATTACCGTTTTTACCAATTCAATTACTTTCCACTTGAAAATTCCAAGATTTATATGAATTTTGCCGACAGAGCGGCGGAATCCGAGTGGAAAGGGTTAAACTGCTTTGTTTAATTTCGTTAGTTGTTTAATGTAGACATCAAAGTTGATCATTCAGTTGGTGATAACAGTTCAAAGTAGACAATTCCTTTTTAATCAACTTCAACTGGACAACCAGTTTATCTTTAAGTAAAAAATCACCAAAACGAAATTTGGCGAACCAATTTTGACACTGCCATTTTCCAAGTCTTCATAACCATAAAAAGTGCATAACTGTTTATGAGCTTCAGATGCCTTTTCACTATTGCATTGCAAATTGAAAAGCAAAATATGACAAAAATTTCGATTTGTTTTTCCATCTTTCGAAAACTTAACAATCGATCAAAAAACTATTTTTATAGATTGACAGCTGAATTGCAGACTGTCAAATAAAAAGATATTTTAGATTGAGAGAGAAGCCTGCTTTAGAGGCTTCAGAAAATTGCTTTTTTGAGGAATTTTTAAGGAAGGAAATAAAAATTTATTTGAAACAAAATTTTCAGGTTTTAATATTATATATTTCAACATTCTTCTCATTTTTTTTCAATAAAATATATGTCATAATATGCCGGGTACAAGCATTTTGCCGATGCGCCACGAGCGTGCATTTGTTATTTGGCAGGAAAGATGCAGGTCACAATTTCCATCCGAAACAAAGAAACCAAAACAAAATTATATTTTCACTAGTATATTTTCTAGTTAAACTTTAAAAAATCCAGAAAAAAGAGAAAAATTTACCAATTTTTCGCAACTTAATAAAAACATGTTTTTTGATATAAAGAATCATTAGAGATTGTTTAAAAAGTGGGTTAACTGTAATTTTTCGACGCTTGCTCACTATTTCTTCTGTAACTCCGAAAATAATTTGAATTTGTTTCTGAAATTTCAGGGCTATATTGTTCGCTAGTTTTGGAAGACATTTTTGCAAAGAAATGATTAATTGTAATTAATTGTAATTAAGCCTCTAAAGCAGGCTTTCCCCCATAAGACTATGCCAACAAACCTAAAAATTCAGTTGAAACAATGTAAGAATGAACGCCTTGCGTTATTCTTACGTTTACCTTTTAGTTCTGTCATAAATAAACGATAGTGTTCGATTTACAGTATTTCGTTAGTACTAAAACATTTTTTGTCATAAATAAATATCATTAACATTAAAATATAATTCCATAATGTGAATCATATATAAAAACCATCGCCTCATTATTCAATCAATACAACATTTATATAAGATTTTTTTATTCAGCGCAATGGATACATTTCATTTTTTATAATTTTGACACAAAATACATACATGAAATATATACAGATTTAGTAAATATTTACTTGAAACACATAAACATGCATTCATAAGATATATTTACTACAAAATCGAAAGCATAAATGAAAAAAATGAACTCAATAGGAACAGCTTCTTAGCAACGACGTTATAGATTTTTTATTATAAAAAACTATAATATGGAAAATGAACAGACACGTGTATGTCCTTTTGCTCATGTAGATTATGATAAATATTGTTTTTGCATCGTTGTGTATAAAGTGTGTATCAAACTGCATTACATTTTTGCTTCGAGATCATATTGCAAATGTACTTTAGTATTTTGTGAACATTTTTTCGGTTATTAGAACAATAGGATTATATTATTATTAAAATATAGAAAAATATATACACTTACAAAAATTGTTGCATAGTTCTATGCGTGTTTAGTCCTCCGATTCAAATTTGTTTTAAATGAACAACCATTAGTATGTGATTATAAGTACTTATATACATTATTCTGGAATTCTCAGATTTCGAGTATTTTCATCGATAAGTCTATGGCAGTATCAATTATATAACAAATAATATCAAGCTCTATTAATGAATATGATCACAATCAACATATATCATTAGTTAATAGTCAAGTTTACTTTAGTTCATTATTCACATACTTGAACTTATTTCACTGGAAGTACAATAAATATATATTATATATAGAGAGATAATTTACCTATATGTCATTATGATACAAAGGATTGATAAAAATTTCATATAAATTATAGTTATATCTATGTTATAATATATTCGTCCTTCTTATTATTAATTATTCTAGAATTTAGATTATCTTACGCAAATGATAGCTAATAGGCATTCAGGTTATCATTTTCTATTCAAATTATTGATAGATATGATACGTTCAAGTAAATTGTATAGCTCGTTATTTTTCAACAAAATTGCGTTGACTAAACACAAATATAAAATAAATTCTCTCTTCCGATACTCAAAGATATTTAATATAATACCTATAAATGCTTAAATAAAAATATTGATAAAAATATTGTGTCTGTTATAATTGTGATGAAAATTAAGTAACATTAACATAATAAATTCTAAAAAAAACATTATGTTAGAATACTCCCACATAATTTTTTTTTTTTTACTAAAAATACCTTTAAGAAATTATGTTTATATCTTATTCAGTCTTACAATAAAATTTAAGTAAAACAACTTGTAATAAAACCAACAAACTTTTTTCAAAAATAACAAATAAAATTCTCAATATAAATTAGGCCTTTGAGTTCAATTCACCGACTCTTTGTAACTTTTAAAAAAAATACGTTTTTTTCTGAAACAAAATGTTAGCATTATAAAAAAAACTTAAAAGCAACCAGATTCTAAAATATGCAATATACATTATTTACTTATACCTTTATGATATAACTGTTTCACTAACATTTAAGATCAAAATTATTTTACCATTATTTAGTACAAGGTTGCTAGGTTTTTGGTTAAATATGATATTTCACGAATATATACATTATTATAGTCAGTTGTATAAAAAAGCTTCAGAATATCAAATTAATCACCAAAAATTCATGCAACCCTTACATTCAGCCTGTGTAGGAAAGCCATTAATACTGAATTGGTAGGCGCAGTTGAATAAATTATTATTTAGCAAAGCCTAAACAAACTATAGGTTTATACAATACCCTTAAAGTCTCTATTACAATATCGATAAACTTTTACAAAAAATAACCGCAGGTAGCGCAAGTGATTTGAACATTCTATTTTATTTAAGTTAGAAAATATCGCACAAAACAACTTACAGACAAGCACAATTAATTTTTAAGAACGGAATAATATTATTGCCTTCGCTTCCACTTAATTTAGAAAGTTTTTGTAACTATGCTTTACACAATACTAAGATAAATATTTTTAGTTATAGCACTTTTATTTTGGTGTGACTAGTTATACTGAGATCGGATTGAATGCTAATATTTGTACAAGACGTTTTATACTTTTTACGTCGAAAGCGAATCAGCCTATCCTAGATCTGATTTTCTAATTGTCTAGCTTTGTGCAGAATCTTTTTCTGGTGACCTACTAATGTAATACCCATATTACTAAGTTGGGTGGCTGTCAGTCTTGAAATTTGACTGGCAGTTGTTAAATCTGCCGCTGTGAAATTCGCTATATAACGTCCCATCTTGATGCCATTCAACCACTGATCAACAGTTTTGAACTCGTTGACATTGTCAACAGATTGAGTATCATCCTCCGGAGAAGATGTAGCCCTTGTTCCTATCGCCATTTTCTTTAGTACTTCTGGACAACGAACAAGATTGTCTAATGTAATTGTAATATTGCTGAAAACTGGCCTGTGTGTTCTTTGCTTTTGCCAGCAGTCCAACATTAATTGATATAAAGCTTCGGGGCATTCCATTGGAGCCGGAAGCCTGTAGCCTTTATCTATAGATTTTATCACATCTTGATTAGACCAATTCCAATAAGGTCTTTCTCCATAGCTCATCACCTCCCACAAAACAATTCCGAAGCTCCAGACATCTGAAGCAGACGTGAATTTCCGGAACGCTATTGCTTCAGGCGCCGTCCACCTAACTGGTATTTTACCGCCTCGTGTGGTATATGCAGATTCATTACATTCCATCTCACGCGACAGTCCGAAATCTGCAATTTTGCAGACTAATTGCGAATTAACTAAGACATTGCGAGCTGCAAGATCTCTATGTACATAGCTCATTTCTGACAAATATGCCATTCCGCACGAAATACCTCGTAACATACCTACTAGCTGCAAAATTTGAAATTTACCATCGTTGGCTCGAAGGAAGGTGTCCAAAGAACCATTCTCCATAAATTCTGTGATTATCATAACAGGATATGTTCTAGTTACTACTCCTTGTAAATAAATAACATTAGGGTGCTCGAACTGGCCCATAATACTGGCTTCTGTCAAGAAATCGAATCTGCTTTTGTCAGTCGAGCCAGGTTTCAAAGTTTTAATTGCCACATCTAATTCGGCAAAGTTATGTATTTTCAATTTACCCCTGCACACGTCACCAAATTCGCCTCCTCCGATAATTGCCTCTATCGAGATGCAACTTGCATCTATCTCTCTTGCGAATTCTCTTATTGCTTGATTCGGATCCTCGTATGTGTGCGGATCTATATATATTCTACTCGATGCGTACAAACCGGTCGTCATGTTGTTTTGTATTGTTTTCACAATAGGGGCAGTCTCCATATCTGTAGTAACGTAATCAATTTTCAAAGGATTATCTTTTCCTAAATCATCTGATCCTTTAGTTCGGAGGTAGAATACCGTGCCCACTATACAAACAACTAAAGAAAACACTACGGCTACTACAATCCCTGCAACGATTCGTACTTGAACGTTATCCTCATATGTGGGACTCAAACTTTCGGCAGTGTGTCCGTAAATCGGTGTCGTAAATGAAGACCAAATATTTTGCAAGGACTTTGATCTTATTTGGAAAGCATATTCTGTAGCGGGAGTTAAATTTACGATTTCAACGTTATTTTCTTTCGTAATGACTGATGTTAAATTGTATGCTGTTTCGATTTTGTCTTTCGGGAACCAACGTACTTCGTAATGCTCAATTGTAACCGGGTTTGTATTCCATGTTAGCATAGCACTTGTGCTTGTAACAGACTTAATTCTAAGATTTATCACGTCAGTTTTAATATTAGGCTCACTTGTCGTTATATTAATTTCAGCGTAATCTACAACATCACTTTCTATACGCTCGGCAGTATGATTCCATAATCCTATTTCATTTTTAATTCTATAGCTATTTAAAATAGTTTTAGGAATAGATTTAGAAAAAATACGAATTCTGTAAGTCTTCAAAGGGTGTAAATTCGATAAAGATATTTTAGTATCAGTAAAATATTCATCCCTTGGTTTATATACAGTATTGCGGTCGCAATCGAAACATTTTATGCTATAAACAATAATTTCATCATTCGGTTTTCTTGAATCTTTTGTAGCATTAGCATCTTTTGGTTTGTTCCATGTGAGTACTACACTAGAACTATCTACATAAAATTTGGTCAAGTTGGCAGGAGGAGACGGTGTGCGTGTGCACGATATGGTACGACCGATAATAGTTTTAGAATACCCTTCAATGCAGGTGCAAGAGCTTGAACCAGCCTTGTCAGTATTAGAATTTAATGGACAAGGCAAACATGTCTCCATGGACTCGGTTCTATAAGTACCATGTGGGCATTCATTGCACGTTTGTTTCTCAAAATCGGGTTCATATCCTACTTTGCACCTGCAACCTCCAGTAGGCAAAGTCCATTTTCCATCACCTTTGCATAAATATGCTGGTGGTTCTACTATTTCTGAATTTTCTACACAGATACCGCTAACGTGTTCTATCACTGTAACTTCCTTGCCTGTGGGGGTCTCATTGAAATGTGCAAAATTTATTGTCACAGCGGGACAGGCTACATAGTAAACTTTTATAGCGAGCACACTGATGCAAGCTCCTTGATCGCGGAATGCAAAATACACACCTTTCTTTGTAACGGCGATTGATTTAATTTCAGTATTGATAATAACTTCGGTGTTTGTATTGAAACGACCTTCTCCGGCAGCAATACGGCCTATAAGCTTGTAGCTCTCCGGTTCCCAAGGTGGTGGTTCTCTTGTCACCGCATCGAACTCGTAATAAAGCAAGCTAAATGTCTCTTTGCATGACAAAGCGTTGCCGGGGAACAATGAGCAATCGCGTATCGTAAATTTCACTTCAATGTAAAGTCTGTTGGCGACTCCGCGTTCTACGAAAGGCGTCCACAGCCAATTATTCACATTGTGGTACGCAACATCACAAACTACATAAGAACGCCAATTTATCCCTTTTTCAAAATTCGTAAAGGATTCTTCAACCCAGCCGGGAGTAGTAGCAAGTGATCCATGAGGATAACGAGTCCATTCCAATTTCGGTTCCTTTGTCGTGTCCAGAAGCACAACTTGCTCCAGGATCACGTTATGGAAGAACGTAATTATTAAACATAGTTGTAATACTAAATGCATTTTCAAATTTTACTAAGTAGGTACACTATTATCATTATCACAATTAAACTCGTTAATATGTTTTTTCCTCGAAGATCTTGGAATGATATGTTAAAGAAAACTATTTAGATTAAATTATTTTCACATATATTTTATCTCTTAGGATTAATTTAATTTATATTTATTGATGCGCTTGTATTTCTTTTTCTCAAATTTCAATTGATTCAACTTGCTGTATTCTTCATTCCATCTTCAAATATGCAGCAACCTGAAAATAAAATAAAAATCATTATAAATTTTTTAATGTAATGGGTTTAATTAATTTTCGTAATACAAATGATTCGCAAAATAAACCGTAATTACGTAAAAACAATCGAAACGAACAAATATAATTATCTCGGTGAGCGTTGTTACCGTAAAACAAAACAAAAACATTGTACAGATAATTATAAAATAAAGTTTCATTGAACTCATTTTGTCTCATTAACTACTATGTAAATATCATTAGCATTTTATAATCAAGGTAAGCAACTATTACTTGCGCAAAAAAGTCATAAGCATTGAAAGGGCATTGCATTTGAAAGAAGATATTCAAGTATGATAAAACTTATAAATGAACCGTCTTTACTAGTTAATGAAAATACTAATATAAAATAGTATGTTATATTAAATGTTTAATTAAACATTTTTTGCAACCACTGGTAATTAATTGTTAATAGAAAAGTGTAATGGCATTGCATGTATTTTAAGTTAATTTTCTGCGCTACTTTTTTAAATTGATATTGTGTTGTTTTCACACTTCTAAAGAAGAACTTTTTGGGTTATCTCTGAATTCTATTATAAGAAAACAATCATGACATACTTTACACATAGCCAGCAGAAATAAATAGTTTATACAAAATTCTAGTACAATTACTCTTTCGTTGAATACTTATTTTTACACTTTTATAATTATTTTTAGAAAAGTATCTTTACAACTCTAAATGATATAAATTTCACAGGTATCTTATATAGCTATGGTATTTGGTTCGGTTCAATTATGTACACCTAAGTCTGTTTTTACACGGTAGATTGGTTCCAGAAGAAGCCGTGTAAAAAAAGACATTGATCTTATACAAAAATAGGTGATTTGTTCCTAATCTCTTAGACCTAATAAAATTAGTGAAAAATAAGAATTTTTAGGATATTCCCCTAAATTAGTGCTATTCACATTTGCTTTGACCAGTAAAAATTGTTTAAAGATTAATTGCGCTAAAGGGGAATTCACTTAAATCTTTAAGCTAGTGTTCGCAAACTATCGATACTATATCGATGGTTTCAGACTTTTTTCTTTCATAAATATTTTTTTGTGATATGAACATACTTCGCAAAAATTAAATTTGACAAAAAAAATTTAAGTACATAAAATTTCAAATCGTGCTAAATGAAATAAAATCGTGTAAAAAAATTAAAAATATTCAATTTTCAAACCGTGTACAAAAGGACCGTGTAAAAACAGACTTAGGTGTATTGTCATGTAAGTAATTTAATAATTTCCCCTATGTTAAATACTCAGTTTTACTAGTATTAAAATGATTTTAAGTATATAAGTGTTTTATGGTTAAACAACCTAATATATTTTTTGCAGATACAGATCTGCATATGTGATATGATATTTGGGTAGACCACTATGAATAATCATAAAAAGTAATAAGATATTTTTTATAAAATGCTAGTCATGAAGTTAATGCAAATAAAAACATTGTATAACTATAAACTTTTTACTCCTTCATTTGTAGTTATACGTTTGTATAAATTAATCTTATGAAAAATACGAATTGATAACTCGAAAAAGTTAAAAAAAAACATTTTCCAACTACTATTAGAAAATTATATGAACGCACAAATCGAATTATTCATAATTTTATTCTGCATCTTCTGTTCTAACAAAGCTTTTACATATCTTTTACCATTCAGTTTAGAATATGTGTAATTATATAGATATTTTTAAATGCAAAATACGGATAGGTTTGAGCAACTATTCAAACTATTTCACACTTTCATAAAGAAACCATACAAAATATTATGCATCGTTAGAATCATCTCTAAATTCTTAGCTTTTCTTTCATATATAGCAACTTCATATTTCAAACGGTTTAACCTATAGGCGAGATGCAGTACTAAAATTCAAGAAAAATTAGAAAATCTCAAGAAAATTCTTTGAACACACACATCTAATTAACTTCCCGTGGGGTAAGTTATAGTAATCGCAAAAAAATCGAAAATGAAAATTTTTGTATATCTTTACGTTTCAATACCTTAGAAAAAATGGTTGTATTTGTGTGTGTATGTGTTTATGTACGTGTGTGTGCGGATACAAATTTTCGTCGACGATTTCGGGAACACCGATCAACCGATTTGAATAATTCAAAAAACATTCGATTCGTCTTGATAAGGAGACGTGCTAATTAGTTTTTGGAGGAGGCAGATCTTGCCGTTCCGAAGATACGGGGCAAAAAGTGCCAAAAACGGTAGCTTAGTTTTTAAGAGAACGGGGCGTCCGATTTTAATCATTCAAAAAAGATTTTACTTTTATGGATGAAGAACTGACTAAATTTTTGGGAAGGCAGGCCCAGCACATCAAATTATCAAATATTTTGTAGAGATTTTAGTAATGTGTACACATTTTGTGTAATTTTTTTTGGGTTCCGTACCTAGATTTTTAATTACGGTACGGGAAGTTCCAGCAATTTGCCTCAAGGCACGATTTCATGCACCCCGCTAGTTATATCCCGTTTTATTTGTAATTTTATTAAAGCGCTTATTTCTTTATATTTATGTTTATCTTTTAACCATTTTCAATATTTCGACTTGAAATCTCCAAAGTGTTAAAAAAAGTTTAGATACTACCTATTTACGTAAATGTAATTATGGTAATATTAAAAGTTTTATTTAACCTTAGTATCAAATTGAGTACAAACTATGTAAGTACGAATAAAAATCTGGTGTAAAATTACAGTTTTATGACTGATTGGCCGATTCTACCGTAAAATAGACCAAAGCTATGATACGTTCCAGTTTTCATACAAAATTCTACTAAATACTGTCAAGATGCCGTGTCTTTGCTGTACAATCAGGCGTTTTACACATAAAATCAAACCATATCTCAAAGAGAAAGATGACATTGATAACATTATATGTTATCAAACCATATCTCAAAGATCCAGTTGTGCTAACATCATTTTTTTGACTTTTGTGCGTTTTCTAAATTAGGCTTCCTATCTAAAACGCCTGATTGAACAGCAACCACATAGGAATTTGACAGTTTTTAGTACCACTTTATATGAAAACTGCTATATAACAAAGCCTTGCCATAACACTGGTATATTTTACGGCAAAACCGGTTCCTGATTTTAGTAACTTACCTAACAAAAGCGTTTAAAAATATACATCACCCATC
Source organism: Ctenocephalides felis (assembly GCF_003426905.1). NCBI lineage: Eukaryota > Metazoa > Arthropoda > Insecta > Siphonaptera > Pulicidae > Ctenocephalides > Ctenocephalides felis. Next base: position 16,934,861 of record NW_020539726.1, read on the forward strand.
CATGTACTTTATAATGTGAGCTAATATTATAAAACAAATTGCGGACGCAAGCTCTACAGCATTCAACGAACCCGATTGCCTACAAGTTTTTACTTATTTTAGAATTTAATACAAAAAGTATGGTATAATCAAAAATGTGTAATATATAATTTTATTTCATATTTATGTACTGGAGTACTGGCACACGTTTGTATTACTTCAGCCGAGTAATTCGAGAAAACAAACAGAACCATCGCGATGCACAAGGTTCATTGACAAATGCCGTTCCATGGGACGCGGCGGTGAGACGAAAGAGTAGTTGTCAGTCAACAAAATGGTACAGGTCTTGCCTTGCATGGTTATTGGATCACATGGGACTTCGAATTAAACAGGGTCCGCATTGCTGGGGGTCTGCATGCATTAATATACAGTATACACACAACATTCATGCATATACATATGTAAAATATGCATAAATTAAACCATATAAATTTGTATAATAAACAATAAAAGAATAAAATGTTCATTGGCTTTTAGCTTTCGGATCTGTTGTCTTTTTTCTGTTCAACGCGATAATGATTAATATTGTGTATTTAAAGCAGATATAAATGTGCACGCAGGTGACTCGTTTGAGGTTATTTCAAATTGTGGCGATTATAATTCTGACAAGGAAAATATGAACGCGCATTTCGACTTAATCTCTTTGCGATGTGTTTTAGCACAGCGTGGAGGTTATCAGATACAATTCTGAACTAAATAGATTTATAGATCATTGGCATATTATATTAATTATATTTGATTTAATTTCCAATACATTCGTCAAATTAAAAAAAAGGTTTCGTAAATAAAGTCACTCCAGATCGTCATTTCAGATATCAGAAAATGAATCACTTCATTTTCGATTGTTAACAAATAAGCATCTTTTTGCCTATGAGGCTTTATGTTCCCTGTTTTAGTTTTTATTTAAATTGCTGGTACTACCCGTACCAAAAATTAATACATTTTAAAAATATTCACTTACACTGGAAATTTATTCAAAGTAGGCGCGATATGTTAGCTGCTTAAAAACGCATTATCAAAGCGCGTGAGCGCCGCGTCACAGAGTTACGGATATACATTCGTACGGAACCCATGAAAATGTAAATAAAATTTGTTCTTATTATTAAAATATCTATAAAATATCTGATAATTTGATGTGCATATGTCTAATGATCATTTTTGTCGGCTAAATGACTTTTTTTTCCTTTTTTATTGGATCCACGAAGCCGCCAGACCTGCCTCCCCAAAAATTCAGTTCTTCATTTTGATAATGCAAATAAAATAATTTTGAATCATTCAATTCGAGAGCTCCCTTCTCTCAAAAATTAAATTGCCTTTTTTGGCACTAATTTTTGCCCCGTATCTTCGGAACGGCTGGACCTGCCTTTGCTAAAAACTAATGAGCACGTCTACTTATTAATACGAATTGATTGTTTTTTAATTATTCAAATTGGTTAATCCGTGTTCTCGAAATAGTCGACTAAAAATTGTATCCGCACATACATACACACGCACGTACACACACGCACGTACATACACGCACGTACACACACGCACGTACACACACACATTCATCCATTTTTTATAAGGTATGCCAAAATGTTCAGAAAGCTTTAAAACGTGAAGATATATAAAAATTTTCATTTTCAATTTTTTGTGATTACTATAACTATCCTACGGAAAGTTAATAATTAGCTATGGGTTGTTTTTCTTATAAAGTTTATTTGTATAAACTATTATTACTTTTTTATGTTTTTATTTACTTTATATTATTTATATTATAAATATATTAAACATTATTTGAAGTTTGTGACATAACTTGAATAATCAATCATAAATTTTCAAATTATCAAATCGATTGTTTAAAAACATTTAGAGAAGTACAGCTTATATACTTAAAACGAATATTTTATCAACTGGATTATTGAACTTTTTAATAACCTTTGACCATTAAAAGATTAAAGAATAACCAATTATGTATATAAATTATTTATTAATATTTCATGATACTTGTTGTTTACGATAATGACAAATATAAATATTATGATATGATGATATCTTTCAATCATATACTTTCAGAACAAAATCGGTCAAATCTCAATTTGTTAAATTCTTTAAAATTCAAATAAAATAAAAATATTTATATATTAGATAGTTGAGTCTTGCATTTGTATATGTTGTTTTAAGCTTCGAACAAGAAATCCAGTAATAAAAACAAAAAAAAACTAAAAATTATTATTCTTCGTTTCGGAATTGTGCATCTTGATTAGAGGATAAACAACCAAAACTAATAAAGTAAAAAATATATAAATGAAAAGAAGAAATATATAAACTAACCTAGTAAATAATATACAAAGAAAATTATAAATGAATTGATTATAAGAAGAAATATCGAAATAAAATAAAAATAAAGTATTTTTAAATAAAAATGTTAAAAAGAGAGGTAAAAAAGTAATGTTTTCAAACTTTGTTTTTTGACTTAGGCTTCCGCAGAAATGAATGAATTAGTGATTCGAAATAAATAAGTAATTAATTACTATTAATTCGATTTGATAACTAACATAATTTTTAAGGATTTTTAGGAAAGAATAAAAAAAAATGAAACACTTCTTATAATTGATACATAATAAAAATTATAAATGAATGAATTATATGAAGAAATGTGAGAGAAAAATAAAAACAATGTTTAAATAAAAATGTTAAAAAGAGTGAGAGATTTGAGAAAACAAAATTATTTACATACAGGTAAAATAGATTTTTTTTAATAGGTAAAGACATATATTTCAATAATTATGAACGTGTACATAACACTTCCGATTTTATTCGGATTTCTACCCACACAATGATTTAAAAAAAGAAGGAAAGGAACATTTTCCTCAAAAAAGATCACATAATATTTATAATAATAAATGATTATACAAAAAGAAACACAAAACACAGGTAAAAAAATAATGTGATCAAAATAGTTCTTTTACTTGCGCCTTCGTAGCAATGTAGTGCTTGGAATAAATAAATACAATTAATTTTCTTTAGGTTTTTAAGAAAGAATAAAAAAGTAACTTACAGAACAGCATTCTTGAGAAATTAATTCTAATTTTGCTTCAACGCGTAGAATAAATCTCTACCTCACTAATATATCCCAAATAAAATATGATGCATCTGAGATGCCTATTACTAATTTTAAATTACAAAAGGGTCAGATCTCTATAGATCTTTACCTCTATCATAAAACTTAATCGTTGCGAAAATATAAATTCATGTGCAATAAAACAACTCAAAACCAGTTTAGACAGGCAAAAATTGGTAAATTTTTCATATAGCACGCAACTAGAATGCATTCACGAACGGCGCGTCTATAACGATACCTTATTTTTGTAAAATAAAACCTAAAGTTTTTATCCGAAGATATCTGAGAGATAGTAGCAAAAAATTACAACCTTTAGCAGTTTATATAACAGTCTATAAATGCTGCATAAACATGAACTTATTCAATACCGACACTATATGACAAAAGAGAAAACAGCAAAATCGTTCAGTATCCAGTTTCGCGACAAAATGTTTTTTGCCATTATTGAGAAACGTGATTTTTTGAATTGATACAGTTTTGATCTAGGTGTGCGATATATATGCGAAGTCTCACAATCTCCCAGGTACGCAGGTGCATTCTTTAAGGTGCACACAGGTAAAGGTCTGTAGACACAAGCGTGAAATTGTATGCGTTCGTGAGGCACGCTCTCCAGGTAGAAATACACGTATAATAAATATTAATGTACGCATACACGGTAAATATATATATATATATATATATATATAATATATATATACCCAATTTTTCATTTTCTAAAATAATATTTTGATGCCTTATGTCGCTCGTAAATTCTTACGTCCATTGTATTTTGGTCAGCACCAGCTTGAAAATTGTAAGATATGTAATCGTATAATAAATTAATGCAAATGATAAGTTATATCTATTAGTATTAGATCATTAAAACCATATTAAAACAAATAATGAACTAATATATATTTATACAAACATATAATATCCAATTTTTCATTGTCTAGAATATTTTGATGCGTTTAAATAAAGCGTTAAAATATTCTAGACAATGAAAAATTCGTTCGTAAATTCTTATGTTCGGTCCATTATATTTTGGTCTTCATCTGCCTAAATAAGCAATTTAATATAAAATATTTAATCGTATGAAAATTAATACAAAACGTATGAAAATTAATAAACGGTTAGAAACATTGTTTTATGTAATATTGATAAAGACTCAAATGACTCAACTGTTGAAGCAGAAATTTAAAAAAAAAATTCAAAATTATTAATAAAAAATATTATTTCAACCAAATAAATTACCTGCATCTTATAACATTTATAGCAATAGCTTGATATAACTCAATGTTTAATTTAACTATTATTATTTTTGTTTTTCTATTATTTTTTTTAACTTCCTGTAGGGTAATTTATAGTAATGGGCCAAAAATCGAAAATGAAAATTTTTATATATCTTTACGTTTCAGAGGTTTCCGCAATTCATATTTTCGCATACCTTAGAAAAAATTGTTGTATGTGTGTGTGCGGATACAACTTTTTGTCGACGATTTCGGGAACCCCGATCAACCAATTCGAATAATTCAAAATCAAAATCACGATTCGTATTGATAAGGAGACGTGCAGATCAGCCGTTCCGAAGATACGGGGCAGAAAGGGCCAAAAACGGTAACTCAGTTTTTAAGAGCGTCCGATTTTAATTATTCAAAAACATTTTACTTGTATTGGCAAGATGAAGAACTGATTGAATTTTTGAGAAGGCAGGTCCAGCGTTTGTGGAATCTCAATAAAAATAAGTTAAAAAAATGTCATTTGTCTCAAAGAAGTTTGTTATAATTTCACTGACATAAGGTCTTCTATGCGGGGTAGATTTAAATAAAAAAATGTACTTTATCACCTCATTTATAATTGTAAAAATAAATGAAGTATACTTAATGTCTTTATAAGACATGTGAATGTGCCTGTAATTTATATTATAATAAAAAAGTAATATGTAACTAATCCGGTAAAATGCAAACTAAACTCATTCACTTACAATTTTTTACGTATTTTAGCAGCAAATCTTTATTATGTAAATCATCATAATCAATAGACATAGCATTTTATGTTATAAATTATAATAAAAAATGAATTAATGATTAGTGTTTTCTGAGTACTGTATTCTATAAAGATATAGAAACAATACATATTTAAAAATGTTGTAGTAACAGTTTTTACTTCAATTTTGGCATTAAAATCAAAATGTTTGTATCTCTATTAATATTTTCCAAAAAAAACTATAGCAAACACGAAATAAGAAAAAGAAATTCAGAAAATCAGAATTTCTAGAAATCAGAATTTATAGCAGGCACCAAATAGCAAAAAAGCTACAAGAAACTGACCAAAATTACTTTTTTTTAATAAATAATAGTTCGAAATGTATGGTCGGGTTACATTATGTTATGTTAATCTTTTACTAATACATGTATTTATTTGCGAACATTTCATATAAAAAATATTGCAAAATATTAAATAAGCTGTAAGAAATTATTTCCAAGCAGTATGATAATCTACGGATATCAGTAAGTTTATTTGTATATGACACTAAACATTGTAATATTTCGAACATTTATTTATTTAGCTTTTTGCATGAGAAAAAACGCATAGCAAAGTATTGAATTATATATTCAATGAATTTTTTTTTGAGAAAATTTTATCTCCAAGAAATGATAGTGTAAATTTATCGTTGATATATTATTTCTTAAAACAATCACGTCAAGCATTAAAAAAAAACAATAAAAAAATGTTTTAAGATTCGGCTAAATATTCACATTGAATATGTTTATTAAATCGATTTTTCTTCAAGAAAACTACGTTTATGAAAATATACCATCAATACCATCGTTGATTTTGTTGATATATTTTCTTAAAAAAGCACAACAAGCATTGTTATTTAAAAAGAATGAAAAATAACTTTAAGCTGTAATATATAAGGCATAATTACACAAAATTAAAAATAATACATATCAGTAAAAAAATTGATGTTCAAAACTTTAGAACAAACCGTAGGATCCATAAAAAACGTATGTATACTTTAGTAAAAAAATTGATCTTCAAAACTCTAGGTCTAGGCCTACTCCAGGATTCATAAAAAACGTTTGTATACTTAAATTTGAGTGTGTATTATTTATATGATAGCTCTATAAATTTGTCAACTTGAAATGTGTGGATGTAATATGAAACACACACATTTTTTTGGATTTTGATGATATATCGCTGGGAAGAAACAAGAGGACATTTTAACATCGATTGTGTATATATTATATATATATATATATATATATATATATATATATATATATATATATATATATGCCTATATATATATATAAACAAAAATGTTGTACGTAAGTGTGTTGGCAGTAACTAGTTGAAGACGTAATAAAAAAACGATTTTTTTTTTAAATATTTTTACCAAGATTCTAACATGTGTGAAGTACTATCTAAATATATTTTATATTTATCCTTTATAAAGGATTCTATAGTTATATTATTATAAATGTTTATTTATGATCCTTCGCAAATTCTTCTTTTGTATAAATTTTCTTCAAAATGTAGTAGGTACAGTCGGGTTAAAAAAGTCAATTTTGTTTAAAGTGTAAATGTGTACTGTAAACATAGTTTTAAATTGACTAAGATTTTTTGAATTATTTTTGTGTTAATGTAATCGTTTCATTAAATTCTGGCTCGTTAATTTGATAAATGAGATGTTTAAGTTGATGTTAAAAAAGGTTTTTGCCTTTGTATTCCCTAGTTTACGAGCTCACAGATAAACAAGATTAAAACAAAATGTACGAGTCCTTAATATAATTTTTAAGCGTACGTTATTTAAATGTTCTATGAGATTGTTATTTTTAAGATAGATTAAAAAGTTTTTTAAATAGAAACTTTTTAAAAGCTTGCATGTGGGTGGGGTAAAAAGGACCAACTAAACCTTGAAAATGGAGTAAACGATAAAAAATAGTAAATAGAAAAGTAAATTAGCAATTTTACAAGAGGTAAGTCAAATAATAAACAATTCTTCTATTACAATTTTTCTTGGACCAGATCAAGGTTATATACAGTGTTATTACTGTGAAAAATGTACTTACAAAATTTATATTTTGCATATGTTGAATAATGAAGCTATTATTTTGTAAAATCCCTTCAAAATTCAAATAAGACCTCAGACCTGTTGCCTTCTGGCTGTCCCATTTTACCCCGCCATTGGGGTAAAAAGGACCAGGCAACAATTTTTTGAGAAATATCAAAAAACACATTTCTACAACGATCAAATAGCTGGAAGTTTTACTGAACATAGTCACAAAGTTGTTTGTTTGATATGTGTTATTTGTCGTGATATAATTGGTTTGGTTTTCACAATATAATCGCTCAACGTCAAATTGGACCTTTGTGCCCCGCCCTACCCTATATATAAAATTACTATATAATATATGAGCTTCTTTATAAATTTGTCAACCCGAAATGTATATATGCAATATGAAACATATGTAGGAACACATATTTTGTATTTTGATGTATATCGTTGGTATAAAATAAAAAGGAAACTAAAAATTGCTTCTTAAAATAAATTTAATAGATCCATACGTTTCGAGTCTCGATTTGACTCTTCCTCAAAGGAAACAAAACTACAAAAAATGACAAAAAATATATATTAAATTTATAGTAAATTTAACATTACTTGAATTTTTGAAAAACTTAAAAATCATGAAAATTAGTTGAAAATTAGAGTAACTTGACAATTCCATTTTCAGCCCTTGGATAATATGTAATGACTTAGTCTGTTAAAGTTTTTTGTTCTATCAATAAATTTATCACCATTTGAAAAATTATTACATATTATCCAAGGGCTGAAAAATGGAATAAGCACTTCAATTTATCTTAAATAAGAGAGAAATAAAATATTTTAGTTGCAAAATCAATGCCAAAACTCTAAAACTGTAATTAAAATGTAATAAAACTTATTATGATTATATTGTCATTAAATATAACATGATTAACATTTATATATAAACATGCTATATAATTATATATGAGCTTTTGTATGCTTTTATATTATTTATATATGATATCTCTATAAATTTGTCAACCCGAAATGTAATATGAAACATTCTTAGGAACACATTTTTAAATTTTAATGATATATCGCTGGGACAAAACAAGACGTTTTAACATCGTGTATTACTTATATACATAGAGACTAAACTTTATAATAGTATTCATTTTATAAAAACTGTAGATGCATACATATACATAAATTTTACGAACGCACTATGAGCATCTAGAATTACATGCAATAAATATTTATGTGTAATATGATACTTTTACCAAAACATAACTTTTCTTGGTCCATTGAGAAACACCTTAACGATTTAGAAATACAACCCTGAAAGCCACGCTAACCCCGCCCATTTAAGTATTGCAATAAAATCGTTTTCACAAATACCATAACTTTATACGAAGAATAAATGTATATCGATATTAAAATAATAATCTTGGGAGAGTATAAAATAAACAAACTACAAAATGGCTATATAAAAATCAACAGCACGGTGGTCGTTTCGGAAACAAACAGGTTTTAACGATGATCTTGGAAGAGAAATAGGGATAATTTTAATTAATACAAGATATATATGTGTGTATAATAAATGTTTGTGTATAGTAGGTATAATATAGTATATTGGTTGCGGACGTTAAAGAATTTTAAAATCGATAAATGTGAACCAACTCAGAATAAAACAATAAATACAAATATATTGTACTTTACATTGTTGTCAACTTCAGCATTGACATTAAGTAATACCAACATTAGCATATTTGTTTAAACAATATATATAAATATTTACACATTATACAAAAATATAGTATAATAAATAAATTATTATTTACCTGATAGTACAAATTTTATCACATATTATTCTGTCAATATAACTTTATATCCTTTCATCAAATTCAAAATATAATCCATTTTTCACTTATCCTACAACACAGAAACTGAAACCAGTAGCATCCCTGACAGGTTTTTAGAACAAAACAGCTTTGTACACTTATAAATCTCGAATATCCGTCACATCTGTTTATTACAAACACTTTTCTGCACTTTCACATAATTAACAACACATTTTCCTAATTTGTTTATATTATTTTATAGGGTAAATAAACATTTAAAATCACGGAACGAAAAGCGTACACCCGTTGCATGCGCCATGTTTGAACTGTCTGACACTCGGCACCCGCCGACGTAATCGTTAAACTCCGGCGAGGGCAGGGACAGACTAGAGGTGGGGAAGAGATGGAAGAATTAAGAAAATAATGGATATAGTTTTTGTGTTTGTTTTGTTGGCGTTAATGTCGATGCGGCGTATGTTTCGAAATATTCTTGTCACGTCATCTTCAGTGAATGTAATGTTAATAATAATTAAATAAACTTATAACTATTTTTTTATTTGTATTTTTGTTGTTAATAATGAATTGCAGTAACTAATAATATTTTTAATGTATTCATCTTTTACTACGTTTTACTACGTAATTTTTATTATATTTTTTTCTGTTGTTCTAGCATTTAGCCACTTGCAACAATATACATTTTTAAACTTTTTATTTTTATTTAACTTCCCGTAAGGTAAATTATAGTAATCGCAAAAATCGAAAATGAAAATTATTATATATCTTTTAGCCCTTCTCATACCTTAAGAAAAATTGATGTATGTGTGTGTATGTTTGTGTGCGTGTGTGTGCGGATACAAATTTTGTCGACGATTTTGCGAAAACGGATCAACGGATTTGAATAATTCAGAAAACATTTGATTCTAACTGATAAAGAGACGTGCTGATTAGTTTTTGGCAAAGATAGGTCTAGCTGTTTCGGAGATACGGGGCAAAATGGTATTTTAGTCCTTGAGATAAAGAAGCGTCCGATTTAAATAATTCAAAAAACATTTTACTTGTATTGACAAGATGATCAAATTTTCGTGAAGGCAGGTCTAGCGGTTTCGGAAATCTAGTAAAAAAAAGTAAAAAAAATGCAGTCAAAAATGATCATTAGACATATGCACATCAAATTATAAGATATTTTGTAGAGATTTTAACAATAAGTATAAATTTTGTTTACATTCCTATCGGTTCCGTACCAATGTTTATCCGTTAGACGGCGACGCGGCGCTTACGCGCTTCAGTACTTCATCTCTATGCAGTTAAAGCAGTACGATTGCTTTGAAAAAAAGTTCAGAATTTATTTCAAAATAAAGAAACCATTTTCAAAAAATAAATTCTTGTCAAAAATTTATAGTTTCTCAAAAATCTATTTTTTTTCAAAGTAATTTTTTTTCAAAAATGTTAATCTTTTAAAAAAAAATCATTTTTGGTACGGAAAGTTCCACCAATTTGCCTTAAGACACGATGCCATGCACCCACTAGTTTCTACTAATTCTAGGCATATTTCTTTCTTTCTTCTACTAACAGTATATTGTTTCTTTCTTTTTTGTACTCAACCTATCTTGTTTCTTTCTTCTTTCTGCTAATTCTATCTAGTTTCTCTCTTCTTTCTACTAATTCTATCTTATTTCTATTTTTTTTCTACTAATTCTATTTTTTGTTTCTCTCTTCTTTCTACTAATTCTATCATGTTCCTCTCTTCCGTTTACTAATTCTATCTTGTTTCTTTATTCTTTCTATTAATTCTATCTTGTTTCTTTTTTCTTTTTTATTTTATTCAATAATTTTTCAAAATTCTTACTTTATATACATTTATCAACATTTATCAATATCACATTCTTTTCTTTATGTATTACAAGTACAATTTTCAAGTAACCTTATAAGTATAGTAATATTAATTTATGGTTAAATATTTGCAACTAAATTTTTCAGTTGACATTTTAATACCATATCCTTAAGAATTATTAATTTTCAAATATATCAATTTCCTTTGTTTTGTCAACGATACAGGAATTCGATTCGAGTACCTTCTATATGTGATTTGAACTACGTTGTTTTTATAATTTTGATATTTTTGTACCTCTTATTATGACTAACTTAGATAGATTTGAATATTTATTATTAATATAAAATTAATCATATTTTGGGCAGACAATTGGCATATAGTACCTACTGCTCGTAATAAATTTTGTTATTAGTTCATTCGGTTTATGATATCAAAATGCATCATCAAAGTGTATATAAATGCACAATAATTTATAGTTCAGGTTTAGCATTTTTTTAAAATATTAATACAAACATTTTCAGATATTTACAGAATTGTAAATATCGTTTATGACATTATTTATCTATTGCACAATCAAATTTATTATATTTCACAATCGTTTACCTAACAAACTCCTGACATTTTTATTAATCGAGATATATCTTTCTCGCCATTAAAATTGTTACTTTTCTATGCGGTCGAATAACCTGTCATTATCTTCAAAAGCCATTTATAACATAAAAGATCTTGTATTAAACATCTGTTAGGTTAAGGCATAATTTGGGAAATAGTTTTGTAACAAGCATCAATTTATCAATTCATTATAAACGGTTTTATAATAAAATACATTTTAATATTATTGGTAAATTATTAAACCTACATTTCATTTTTATATTCTCTATGTCTATACTTTCTATACTATCTTTAGGTATATGTTCTATTCTATTGTTATATGTATATTCTTACACTATTTTAATATATATTCTATATTATCTTTTTATATATTTTCTTTTTTTCTTTGCTCTTTACAACTGATTTCTTCATTCTTCTTTTCTTTTAAATATCATCTTCTTCAATTCTTTGCTTTTGTTCTTACTTCTAATTTTGTCTGTTTTTTCTTCATTCTTTTTTTCTTCTAAATCTGTCTACTCCAATTCTACTCTTGCATTTGTTCTTACTTCTAATTTTATTCAAATTCAATATATTCTACTTCGTATTTCCATTTTTATGCAATTTCAAATCAACAAAGAATTAACTGAATACCAAATTATATATATATATATATATATATATATATATATATATATATATGTTTAATTTGAGTTTAATATTCGGGCGTAACATCAATAAAAATAATAATAATAATATTTTTATTGATGTTACGCCCGAATATTAAACTCAAATTAAACATATATATCAACATCAAATTCAAGACTATTCAAAAATATATATATATATATATATATACTTTATACTATCTTTATATACCTTCTATACTATCTTAGGTATATATTCTATACTATATTTATATATATTCTTATACTATATTTTTATATATTCTATTCTATACTATCTGTTTTTATATATATCATATTCCACATTATTTTCTTTTTTTTTGCTCTTCACAACTGATTTCTTCATTCTTCTTTTGTTTTAAATATGATCTCCAATTCTACTTTTGCTTTTATTCTTACTTCTAATTTGGTCTGTTTTTCTTCGTTCTTCTCTTCTTCTAAATCTGTCTTTTCCAATTCTACTTTTGCTTATGTTTTTACTTCTAAATTTGTCTGTTTCTTCTTCATTCTTATTTTCTTCTAAATCTGTCTTCTCTAATCATACTCTTGCTTTTGTTCTTACTTCTAATTTTATTCAAATTCAATATATTCTTCTTCGTATTTCTATTTCTATGCAATTGCAAATCAATAATGGATTAACTAAATACCAAGTTAAATTATTGAATTTATGAATTCATAAATGAGTAAATGCAATTGCAAATCAATAATGGATTAACTAAATACCAAGTTAAATTATTGAATTTATGAATTCATAAATGAGTTCTTATCAATTATATATATTTTTATTATTGCACCTAAAACTACTGCGTTTACACAAGTGCTAATTATTATAAGATGTTATAAAATGTTCAAATTGAATTTAAGAAAAAAATGTTAGGCGTAAGATGAAGAAACTGATGGACTGGAATAATGAATAGAAGTACAGATCAATGATTCCTAAACCGGAACAAACAGAAAAAATCCATCGCCAATATTGAACTACTATTATATTTTAGTTTGAAGACCCAATAAATAAATTGTAAATACAAGTACCTATATACCGGACTGTACCTCCTTTTTCTGATGGATCTAGATGCACGCACCTATCCGTGTTACAGGTATGACAATGAATCAGGGATTTTTTTGTTAGTAATATAAGTTATATTTTTGTTACTTTGCTTCCTGAACCGGAACAATGTGGCTTTGTAAAAACTACGTCTGCATCGAATCAACCCATACGCATCCGTCTATTACCTGTACATTTACGAGAATAGGTACGACCGAAATTACATAAGACGAAATAAAAATAAATTTGTCGACGCACAAGTATAAGGCTTTCACATTATGTTAAAGCAACCGGAAACTTTTTTGCTAGTATGTACGAGAGTATTTGTTCCCGATGCAGTGGTGGTATTAAATTGAGTCCTAGGGCCATTTCAAAGAGAAGATCATGAAAACAAATGACATAAATCAAAATGACGGACCTTTTCGTATGGTGTACTCCGCCCGCATTTAATATCGCTCGTCCCCATACAATCCGACTTGATATTCGCAACAAGTTCACGGCGGGACGTGATGCTCCTTTGTTAGTGGGCAACCGCTTTATTATTCAAATTTTCGATTCGAACTGAATATCAAAACAGCTTCTGGATGTGCAATACTTTCGATTGTTTGCATTGTTGAAAAAAAATCTGGTTTTGTTTTTTTGAAACGGAAGAGTGGCAGGTTATAGCCGAAGTCCAATCTAATTTACAATTATGTATTCATGAGAACTTATATTTACTTTATTACCATCAACGATATCAATAATAAACTTATTTTATTAAAATTGCTATAAGAATTCATATTGAGCTGAAATAGTCCGAAGCAGTATAAGTTTTTTTCTCTATTACAGCGAAAAATAGCTTTTTGGCATACATTAGAAAAAATGGATGTGTGTGTGTATGTATGTATGGATACAATTGTTTGATACATATATCTCAACAACATATTTGGGAAGAATCTTTTCCTTTTTTATTTTTCATCATTACACATATATGTTTCAAGCACCTTATTCTTTAGTCTAAAGCTCTTTTAAATTCACATATAGAACCTACTATAATGTTTTCTAATTTTAACGCGAATAATAAAAAAGCAATATTTATAATACATCACTAAAATAAACACAAGTTACTAACAGTACAAGGTAGTTATTAACAGTACATGTTAATTATTGTCTGATCTTCATTTATGCATTTTTTGTGTTATATTTAGATTACAATTAGGGAGAAGAATTTAGAAATTCAGTACGTTTTTGTATTTTGAAGTCCTTTTGGAGATATTCTGTAAGCTATGTAATAAATAAAATATACTATTTAATAAAAAAATAAATAAGTATTAGAACTGTTAAACATGAAAAGCGCATGTTGCTAGAAATGAATGTTCAGCTCAAAGAATCTTTTTAAATATATAGCTGAACTAGTGGTGCATGGTATCGTGCCTTAAGACAAATTGCTGGAACTTCCCGCGAAGACTAAATTATTAAAAAAAAACTTTGAAATTTGACTTTTTTGAAAAATATGATTTTTTAATGTTATGATTTTTGTTAACTTCCCGTAGTGTAAGTTATAGTAATGGCAAAAAAATCGAAAACGAAAAGTGTGTGTGTGCTCGTCGACGAATAGAAAAATTTTCATATTCGATTTTTTTGTGATTACTGTAACTCAACTGGAAGTTAAATATAACTAAATAATATAAGTAAAGTGTAATATTGTAAATACATAAGTTTGTCTCAACATAAATCTCAATAGAATAGATACGTTATTTTTTACTCAGAGAGGAAAAAACTTAGATTTCATCAGATGGACATCATAGTAATATGATAGTATGTTTTTTAAATGTAAGCTGTTTTTGTTGTCCATTCCTTAATCTAGGGTTTCGAGAGGTCAACTCAGTGTTGTCCTCCTTGAAATCAATATATATATCTTCATTTTTGCAACATTACTGTACGTTATATTTGTTTTCACTATTTATTCATATTAACTGATGCTGATATAAAATTTTATGTCGAAACGTCTAGAAAAGTACAAATGTTCAAAAATTTGTATTTTCTCTTTTATACTTGAAGGTATGTTCTTCAGTTGTTAACTATCCTCTTTGTATTGAAATTATATTAAATTTACTTCTATTATTAATGTGAATATATTTATTTTGCCTCCTAAAGGATATTTTCCCTTGAAATCATACTTGAGAGTAAAAAACTGATATCATTAGTGCTTGATATCAAGCTGGCCAACAAATAATATAACTAAAGATAAAAATTTGTTTGTACAATAATTCAATTTAGTGCACTTTATGATGACTGAATTGTTTGTTGTTTTACAGACCCCATGGTATCAGAGAACTAAAATGTTTGTTAATATCAAGTTACCATTCGTTATATACATTGTACATTTACTCAAAACATATTAGTTGATATATTAGTCAAATATTGGGGGAATCATTTTGTAAAATGTTGAGCCTACAAAAACTAGTTTTCTTGGAAATCAATTCCACAGCTTTGCAAAATAAATGCTTGCCCACATATGCCTGTGTTTCTTATTATCTTTTTTTATTTAAAAAATATTTATGCATATTTTATGCACAGATTGAAATACGAATGATATATTTAATATATGACACTTATTACTTGAAATGTTATAATCTTGAGTGGCAGAAACTAGTCTTTATGCAATCGTTGCCACAAAGTTAATATATTTGTTCATGCAAATATATCGAGAACTGAACATGAATAAAAACTTATAATACCACATATCTTAATTTCATTTTGTATTACGTGCAATTGATAATATAAACCTTACATACTGTATTTTACAGAAAAAACTTGCATTCAATAAAGAAAACTGTACAGAAAATAATTACAACTTGCTTGTCCGTTACATACATTTCTGTAAATGTTTTTATTCGATTAACCATTTTCCACTTTCATTTTATTTGAATATTTAGCACCTGTTTTTAATTAAGAATAAACCTGCTGTGAAAAACCAAAAAGACACCGAAATGACAAGAGTTTTGTATTCCCAAAAGATTAAAAAAACTTTTCACGAATATTTTTCTGTTCCAAAAACACGAGCATCAGAGAATATCATCTTATAAACTTGTATAATTATATATATAGGATAGAACGGTGCTCTAAGGTCCGCGGGTAAAAAGGTCCACCATTATCATCTCAAAAACAAGGAAAGTAATAATTTTTTTAGTGATACTATTTTAAAGTAAAAGGCAAAATATTTGCAACCATCTTCACCTTAATTCCTGCAACGTCGCTATCAGGAAATAAACGTAAATGTATCAATATTTATACCAAAAGTATTTTTTTGGTTTTGAGCTCTTGTATTTAGTTTATGATACCTGAATATAATTATATTTTGTTGAATTTTTAAGATTATAATTTTTAAATGTTTATTATTTAATTGTATTATAAGAGATATTGTTATGTTTAAGTTATATTCTCTATAGCTATATAAAAGCTTACATATGGGTGGGGTAAAAAAGACCATCTAAACCTTCGCATTGGCAAAGATGAAAACAATAAAAAAGTAAATATTGTTGAAAAAACAACTTTACAAGAATTAAATTAAATTAATAGTTATTCAAACCCTGTCTTTGAATATTACTGACAAAACATCAGATCAAGGTTATATACAGTATTATTTCTGAGAAAAACGTACGTATAAAATTAATATTTTGCATTGGTTGAATAATGTAGCTTTTATGTTGTAAAATTCCTTCAAAATTAAAAATAAGACATTGAACCTGTTAGTCTCCTGGCAGTCCCATTTTACCCCGCCTATGGGATAAAGAGGACCAGGCAACAAATTTTGGAAAATCAGTAAAAAATACATTTTTACAATGATGAATTAGTTGGGAGTCTTACTGAACATAGTCAGATAGTTGTTTGTTTGATATGTATTATTTGTTGTGGTATAATTGGTTTGGTTTTCACAATATAATTGCTCAAAGTCAAATTGGTCCTTTGTGCCCCGCCCTATCCTATATTATAATATATATTCCCGTTTGTGCACATATTGTTATATATTGAACTTGATTATAATTATGATTGATTAGTTTCGGCTGCCGCATCTGCTTAATGAAGCTGGATGATACAAGCAGCAACATTCGCAATAAAGACTCTCGAATCTCGAATACATTCTGAATCTAATTACTGTAAATTTATTTACCTTTCAAATAACTAACAAATTGATTTCCATCTTAAATTTTACGTATCACCTAATGATGCACACATAATAAAAATAAACAACGTGAATACTAATATTTTAAACCAACATATTTCCAATGTCGCGTCACCGACTACAATTTATGTTTTTATAACGAGCATTCCAACTTTCTTGTTTTAAATTAGAATTAGATGCAATCACGATAACCGGAAATCTTATTATATTTTGATGAGTTGATTATTTTCTCTTCTTGACGTATCTAAGACATCTTAGACAACATGCATAAACAGCGTTAGTTTATTACCAAGAGTTAAATTAAAACTAGATCTTATCATAATTCAAAATTATTGATCGTAATCTTGTAACATCTTTATTCGGAAATCGACAATCATTTAAAATGACTTGTTTAAGGCGATTCTGAGAGCACTCTAGAAAATTGCGTGGAAACTAGACCAATAATTTTCAATGTGTTTAGCGAAGAATAATGTTCTAAAGCTATAACAAACTTTCTGTATTAAGTTAATCCAATGTGCTTCACAAGGTTATTGTTAACACTTAGTTTTAACAAATTGAAGAATAGGCATTTTGCCAAACATGGACTAGAATTCTGATTTGAAATGAAAGATTTTCTGTTTCTGGTGTCTTTTTGTACATAATATTATAATATTTTACAACCGAGCGGAAGCTTTCTTTGTGAACATTGTCATGTTGTATTTTATAGTCACTGCTTAAGTGTATGCATGAACGTGTAGATATATTTCTATATTTTTCTTAATCTTTCTTCTTAATTTTTTTTAAAATTATGTTCTAAAATTCTTGCTCTTTCATATCAAATTTCTAATTTTAATCTACTTCATTTCATTTTCTTCATTCTTATGATTTTTGTCGACGATTTCTAGACCAGGGATCAACCGATTTGAATGATTGAAAAAGCTTTGTATAAATTTTTGTATATGCTGTTTTTTCACAACCAAGAAGATGCTTTATTAGTGAACACTGTCGTGTTGTATTTTATAGTTATTTCTTATGTATGTGTAGTTACAATTTTTTGTCGACGATTTCGAGAGCATGGATCAACCGATTTGAATGATTCAAAGAACTTTTTATCAATTTTTTTATAAATGCTGTTATTTTACGACCAAGAGGATGCATTATTAGTGAACACTGTTGTGTTGTATTTTTTAGTTACTGCTAATGTGTGTGTATCACGTGTAAATACAATTTTTTGTCGACGATTTCGAGAGCACGAATCAACCGATTTGAATGATTCAAAAGCTTTATATATTTTTTTTGTATATACTGTTATTTTACAACCAAGAGGATGCTTTATTAGTGAACACGGTCGTGTTGTATTTTATAATTACTACTAATGTGTGTATGTAGGTGTAGAACCAATTTTTGTCGTCGATTTCGAGAGCACGGATTAACCGATTTGAGTGATTCAAAAAACTTTGTATAAAAGTTTTTTCTCCTAAACGCAATAATATCAAATTATTGTGATTTTGATTGAATTTATTTTTTTATTAGACTAATAATTTAATTACTTCATGATTATTAATAATTACAATTTGCAAAGATAGAAAAGAGTTCTGATTTTAAATGGAAGTTTTTGCTCCTACACCCAAAAATATATGGTTATTATAAAAATATACAAATCTTTATTTGATAACCAGATCGTGCTGTATTTCATAAATAGCTTTTTCCTAATTATCAAAATTTTAGAAAATAATTTCAAATAATTAAATTTGTATTAAATTGTCGAAAAAATTAAAGCAATTTGGTTGTTAATATCTTCTTGTAATACGATTGCAATTTCAATTATTTTTTTAGAGTAATACTTGTCTAAAATTATTTCACAAGAATTCAAAACTGCGATCAGATGAAAAGTTTTGTTTTTAGTTTTGTTTCAGAAGCACTATATATAATTTAATGATCCAATATTTAAGACTCTCAAATATCTAATAAGCAACTAGCATATCATCTGATAAATAATTATTAAAGAATAATAATCAATGCTTTAGGAATAAATAAATGAGCAAAAAACGAAGAAAATGTTAAATAATAGCAAAAACTTGGACATTTAATCTATAGTTTTGAAATGTAATGTAATAATAATTTATTAAATATGCAGAATTTATATCGCTTTTTTGCTATTTTGTTTCATAACTACTATCATCAAATATCAAACTTAAATAACAGATGGTCCAAAAAATTATTTCACTGTTTAATTTTTAATGCAAACATAATGCGGACGACTCGAGCATTACAATTACAACTCTTGTTCTCAGAAACAGTTAAAAATATAAATTACTTTAATGTACAAGCGAGATACCTATGTAATTAAGCTTGAGATATGAACAATTACTTTGAAGATACAAAAGATTTGAATATTTAAGAAATGCTGTACAAGGCGTTCGCTTGTTTGTGTTCCTAATAAAAACAGTAATTTTAACCTAAAACGTTGTTCAATGGACTCATTCATACATATCTTTGCATCAATTCGACCGTGACACAGCTCAAAAACACGTTTTCGACTTAAAGAAAAAAACTTCAAACATTTTATTGTGCTTAATACCGTGTCACGAAGGAAATTCTGCGAATAGAAAGATAATCTTTGACAAAGTGATGCGGGCACATATTTTTAATTTTACTCCAAAAATAGTTAATCCTAAATGCCTTGTTAAAGGGTCTCAAGGACATAAAGAAGCGGTTTTGGTAATAAATAAATATTAAATATTCTATAGTTCCAAAGTTTTTTCATCCAGTTGCTCGAACTAGAATATATTTCTTCCAACAAAACAGCTCCTATTTTTTCGCACGATTCATTTTATATCCGTACACCTTTTGTGAATGCTAAGACAAATAAAAATATATCACACAAAGAATTTTATATGCAATATTTGTTCATGAAAATCTCAATGCAAAGGTATTACTGCTCCTTTGCGCCCTTTGTTTAGCCTTTGTATGAATTATGTATAATTTGCATAAGAGTCTCTTGCAGCATATATGAATTTTTCACAGAAAAATCAATAAATATTTTTGTCGTCTAATATCTTTTTTGTATCTGAATTAAGTATGTTATTGTATTAATAATTTTCGAAGACTAAATCTGATTGAAAAAATCTACATTTTTTGAAAAAGGCTTTCCTATTTCATAACTCTACAAATACTTTTCAAAAAAAATGTATAGATTCAAGTGCAAATATCTTCAAGATATTATGAAATTTGACCATTTGCCGTTCTGCTTGACAGTTGGAAGATATGTATCAACATAATTAATATTTTGAAGCATTTATCAAATAATAGCCAGCTATCTACTTGATTCTTACAAAGTTGCTTTCGGGATGAATATTTCTGATAAAATACCAGATCACGGTTTTATACAATATTAATTCTGTAAAAAATGTGCCAATAAAATTTATATTTTGCATTGGTTGAATAGTGCAGCTATTATTTCGTTTTTTTAAATTAAAAATAAGACTTAGCACCTATTATCCGTTATGGGACCAAAAGGACCAGGTGACAAATTTTTGAAAACAGCAAAAAATTCACATTTATATAATGATGAATTAATTGGGAGTTTTATTGAACATAGTAAGATAGTTGTTTGTTTAATATGTGTTATTTGTTGTAATATTGGTCTAGTTTTCCCAACATAGTTGCTCAAAGGTAAATTGGACCTTTGTGCCTCGTCCTAATCTATCAATTTTTTTTTAAATCACACTCAAAGGAAAACAAAGCTGTTGTACCTTCAAATCTGTAACAGTTATTTATGACGTACAGAATTTAATATTTAATATTGCTCTGTTAATATTTAAAATGTATGCAGATTCATATGTTCCCCTTAATGTACCGCAGAACCCCATTGAATAAGGTCCATTTGTGATATACATACATTGTAAAGCAGGAAAATAAATAAATACCTACTACTAGTAAAGCAAAGTTTTTGCAATAGTAATGCGATACTCTTTATAGTTTGCCCAAATATAAAAATATAGAAAATAACTTTTTTTGAGAATTTAGCAGTTTAAAAAAATATATATGACCTTACCAAGAAATATCAATGTCATTTCTAACAGCATATTTGTGTCTAAAAACAAACTTGTAAAAAAATACTACAAGAAAATAATGAAATATTTACTGCAGTGCAGAAGGAGCCTAAAAATGCCTTTCCTTAAAACGCTTCTTCCCAATCAAAATATTTTTGGAATCATTCGAATCGGATGCTTTGTTCTCTCAAAAACAGCTATTTTTTACACTTTTAGCTCCTTATCTCTGAAACACCTGAGCTTGTCTTTGTCAAAAACTAATCACCACGTCTTCTCATCATTACGAAAAGATTGTTTTTTGAATCATTCAAATCGTATGCTGTGTTAACTCAAAGACTTAATTTCTATTTTCTGCACTCTTTGTTTCGTATCTCCGAAACAGCTGGACCGACCTTTCCCAAAAACTAATCAGTTTTAATCACGATAAGTAGAAATTGAATGATTTTTAAATCATTCAAATCTTTTGATGGTTGTGCGGTACTCCCAAAAACGTCGACGAAAAATTGTTTCCACACATACATACACACACATACACACATCTTTTTAATCTGAAGTATGCTAAAAAGTATGCTCAAAAACCTTTGAAACGTGATTATATGCAAAAAAGAGTGCGCGTAAGGTTCACACGTGATTGAACTGTATTTGCTACTATACAAAATGACATTTAAGTAAAAATAAATACATCATATAACAATTTTGAATAATGTTTATAAGTAATATGGTAACACTCGTGACGCACACATTTATTAGTGCCAACCATTATATACATTTATAAAATGATAAATTATAAATTATATATTTATAATAGCATTAAAAATATGTATAATATTTAAAAACAATAATGTAATTAATGTCATACTTCAAATATGACATGATCGGTTTGTCATTGTAACTAGCATTTAGAAATAAAACTTCATTGGAGAAATGAAGCAATTCTATAATATTCGTTCACACAGTGGATTATGTTAAACAACGCTTAAAGAAATATTGTTTTCGCAGCTTCACTCATCATGGAATTGTGTTTAAAAATCTTAATGTAATTAAAATTAACATACATTCATTGACTGCTTGTATTTTTTTTTACTTTTTTCGCCGGCGATATAATCTCATTCTTTGAACAGTTGTAATATCTGTCTTGTCTAAAAAATATTTTATTTACAGCGTAAAATATTCTTCTGATTCAGGCATTTTTCATTAAATCGAGATTTGTATTACGATGTATTTATCTACGCCGATTTCTTTGTTGATATCCGTGCGCATACAATGACAGATCTCTATGCACATATACGACGACTAATCACAATCGACTCGTATAGATATGATATCATCGAGAGCGAATGACGAATCATTGGCATTCCGTTGCCGTAACGCACTTCCGTTGCATTTGTACGGATTTACACCCTAGTCGCACCTAAAGAAGTTTTATGTCAAAAATAATTTCGATTTTTGGGCGATTAGAAAAACTTGAAAAATGGGAATTCAGAAAAAGCTTTGCGTCATTCTTTAATAATTAACAGATTATGACTAATTTCATTACATTATTCTAAAATATTTTAAATCGGTCTGAATTGTGTCTGACACTATATATGTCTTGTTTAGCTGAAGAAATATCTTCGTACTTCATCTTTCGTATAAAAATAGTCCGCTACTTGACTATTATAAATTGTTGGAAAAATTGCAATTCCTAGTTCGTTCAGCACTAACGGGCGCACGTAGTTTTCGACTTTAGTGCGCGTGGGACGGCAGTCGCAACGTGCGTACACACGACACCTTCCCCACACCCGCGTCGCAAACCCGGCGAGCCGTGGGGTGCTCGGCGCACCGCCGACCCTCGAGGCGCCGAGCTGGATGGGGGCGCTCTCTGTGGATCGAGCAGAACTCTCCCTTCGCAAAAGAGAGGGATCGTGTACGGCAGGGCTTCTTAAACTTTTTTATATAGCGACCCCCTTCAAGATTAGGAAATTTTAAACGTCCCCCTCCTCCAAATAATAAAATATATATTAACCGTTATCGCACTATTTTACAATGTAAACTAGCTGTAAGTGAAATTCTGTCTTAAGGCAATTAAGGCATCGTGCCTTAAGGCAAATTGCTGAAACTTCCCGTACCAAATATTATTATTTTTTTAAAAACGATAAACATTTTTGAAAAAATTTTACTTCGAAAAAATAAGATTTTTGAGAAACTATAAATTGGACAAAAAATTACTTTTTTTAAAAAAAAAATTTAGAAAAAAAATGTTTTCTTTATTTTGACATATTTTGGAAGATCTGAACTTTTTTTCAAAGCAATCGTACTGCTTTAACTGCATAGAGACAAAATATAAAGCGCGTAAGCGCCGCGACGCTGTCTAACGGATAAACATTGGTACGGAACCCATAGGAATGTAAACAATATTTATACTTATTGTTAAAATCTCTATAAAATATCTGATAATTTGATGTGCATATGTTTAATGGTCATTTTTGACCGCCAAATTGCATTTTTTTTTACTTTTTTCGTTAGATCTCCGAAACCGCTAGACCTGACCTTATGAAAATTTGATCAATTCTTCATCTTGTCAATACAAGTAAAATGTTTTTTAAATTATTAAAATCGGACGCTCCGTCCTCTTAAAAACGGAGGTACCGTTTTTGGCACTTTTTGCCCCGTATCTTCGGAACGGCTAGACCTGCCTTCGCCAAAAACTAATCAGCACGTCTCCTTATCAATACGAATAGAATGTTTTTCGAATTATTCAAATCGGTTGATCCGTGTTCCGTAATCGTCGACGAAAATTTGTATCCGCACATACCATACACACACGTACATACATACGTACATACACACACACACACACATACATCCATTTTTTCTAAGGTATTCCAAAATGTTCAGAAACCTCTGAAACGTAAAGATATATAAAAATTTTCATTTTCGATTTTTTTGCGATTACTATAACTTGCCCTACGGGAAGTTAATAAAATAAGGATTGAAAAATATGTACCCATTTATGTTATATATAATTGGAAACGTTGACATAAAACTCTATATAAATACATATATATATATAATATATATATATATATATATTTATTTATTTATTCAATAGAAAAAATAAACTTTTGTAACAAATCTTTATAAGAAAACATAAAACTATATCTACATATTCAATAGAAAAAATAAAATTTTGTAACATTTTTTAATGAA
The DNA here is from genome assembly GCF_003426905.1 of Ctenocephalides felis. NCBI lineage: Eukaryota > Metazoa > Arthropoda > Insecta > Siphonaptera > Pulicidae > Ctenocephalides > Ctenocephalides felis. The sequence goes on from NW_020539726.1 coordinate 16,959,400, forward strand.
AACCTATTATTAACATCCAGCAATATTAATGTGATGAATGTGATTATTTATTTTTACACAAATAATTAAATCTAGGCTCAATTTAAGTTAGTGCAGATCGTAATAAATTTTCAACGTATATTAAAGTTGAACGGTATTTTGATTTTCTGTAAGTTAATGTAGAAGAGTCTGATTCACATAAATATGTTGCACAAAATGGCAGTAATTTGTTTATTGCCATTTCCGATAGTAGGGAATATTCTGATTTGATTTCAATCCAAAATTCATGCACAGACACTTGAAAAAATCTGAGTCGCAAGGTAGTATCACTTGTTAATTCGGTAAATTCTTCTTTTCCTTTTAAGTTTGAAAAATTAATTTCTTCCATTTCAATTGAAAATGGATTGCAAATCCATTGTTGTGTATCGATATCATTAAGAAAATACCTATGCATGTAAACTTCCATATTCTTCAAATGATTAACTGTAAATTTTGTTATAGGGGTATCTTTTTTGAAATATTGTTACTAATTATATACTCGTCAGTAAATGGAAACATTTCGAGCGATCCACTTTCTACTCTGTTTTTCCATATAGAATTATTTTAACAAAGGCCTCAAGTTTATTTTTTAACATAAACATATTAACGCAGACTCCCTGCATTGATAAATTCATATCATTGATTTTGTCAAAAATATTGGCCAAATAGCATAGCTTGAGAAGCCATAAATTAGCGTGAAAATAGTCGGGACCCCCACTTTAAGAAGCCCTGGTGTACGGTACGGTGTACGCCAGCGATTTCCAACCTGTGGGGCGCGCCCCTCTGGTGGGGCGCGGTGCCGTCCCAGGGGGGGCGCAAAGCTCTTTCAAAAATATGGTTGTTAAATGCTGAGTAAGTGTCAAAAACAAATCAGCAAAATGTATGCAAGTAATCTACAATTTTCACTGCAATTTTGTCAGGACAAATGTAAAAGCATGAATATACTATACTTTTGGTGCATTCAAAATATTTCGTTTTTGCGTTTGTAGTTGAGTGAGCTGTAGGCCTATAAACAAAAGATAAACACTCGGATCATATCGAATATTCACGTGCTTACTCGAGACTAACTTAAGTAAATAAACAAAAGCATCCTTTTTATTCTATTATCTATAAATCGTTAGTTGTGCTGGAGATACACGCTTTGATATATAGAAAAAATCATTTCTAAATTATTATTGATTTAAAATTTATAGCTTTAGTTTTAGCACATTATTAGCCAGGAATTATTGTGGAAAAGTAGTGAAAAAGTGATTTTCTTTGATTTGTTATAAAAACCGTTTGTAATGGATAAATACGTGACTGGGTTGAAAAGAAAATTTAATGAAGCAGAAGAAGAGGGTGGTGAAAATAATGAAATGTTTCTTCACAAAATAGTAAAACTAAACATAGAAAATATGATCCAATGTACTTATCATTGGGATTTACGTGTAAGATCATTAATGGTCAAGAACGACCAATGTGTTTGCTGTGTATGAATACTTTGGCCTCAGATAGCATGAAACCAAGTAAATTAAAACGACATCTGTTGGCAAAACAAAAGAATTTTTCCAAAGAAAATTAGATAACTTAAATAAACAGAAAGAATCGTTTTCAAAAGCTTTGTCTGTATCACAAAAAGCGTTACTTGCGTCATACAAAGTTTCGTATAGAATTGCTAAATGCAAAAAACCCCATTCAATAGGAGAAACTTTAGTACTACCAGCAGCTATTGACATAATAGCTACGATGTTTGGTGAATCATATGCTGATCAAATTAAAAGCATTCCGCTGGCAGATAATACGGTGGGAAGACGAATATCAGATATATCTGATGATCTTTGCGATCAGTTGATAGAAAAAATTAAATTATCTTCTTTCGCGTTGCAAGTAGATGAGGCTACCGATGTTGCTAAGGATGCACACTTAATAACATATATAAGATATGTTATGGAAAATGATATTAGAGAAGAGTTGTTATTCTGTAAGGCAATTGAAGGCAAAGCTACGGCGAGTGAAATTTTAATATGATTGATAACTTTTTATTGAAAATGGTATTTTATGGGAGAACTGTGTTGGACTGTGCACTGATGGAGCTCCATCTATGGCAGGAAAAAATGCTGGTCTGCAGGCCCTAGTTCGAAAAGTGGCTCCTCGTGCAGTTTGGACGCATTGTATGATTCATAGGCAATCTCTTGTTGCAAGAAATATGGGTGAAGAATTACTTGAAGTATTTGAAATATAATAAAAGTTGTTAATTTTATCAAAAATAGTCCATTAAGAGAAAGGCTTTTGGAAAATTGTGTGATGACATGGGCTCAGAATACAAAGCACTACTTTTATATTGTGAAGCACGTTGGCTTTCTCGTGCTAAAGTACTTCAAAGGGTGTTTGAGCTCAAAAAAGAAATTGCCATTTTTCTTGCTGATAACTAAAGAGATGAAGCAGACATATTTTATGACACAAAGTTTCTCGCAAAATTTGCGTATCTAGTTGACATTTTTGAAAGACTAAGTTATTTAAATAAATCAATGCAAAGAACTCAAATTCATGCTTTTGTTCAAAAGGACAAGATTACGGCGTTTATGAAAAAAATAGAGCTGTGGATAGCTAGTATGAAAAGTAATAACTTTGATATGTTTCCTTCTTTTAAAACTACATGTGTTACTGATGATGAAATAGAAGCAAGTAAAGATCTTATTATCAATCATATGACTAGTAAGGAACCAATTTGCGCATTACTTCAAAGATCTAGATAGGTCCAAATACGAATGGATTAGAAATCCATTTGTTATTGATAAATATGATAATTTTGGACTTCCAACGGCAGAGCAGGAAATGATAATTGATTTATCTAGTGATAGCACATTGAAGCAGATGTTTCAGGACGAAAAGAATATTGTTAAGTTTTGGTTACAAGTAAAGGACGATTTTCCAACTTTGACAAATAAAGCCTTAGAAATTTTTACCATTTGTGACATCCTACTTATGTGAAATGGTTTTTTCTGCAGTAGCAGTATTAAAAACAAAGTACCGATCTCGTTTAGTGATAGAAAAGGAACTGAGAACAGCGATTTCTACAATGGAGCCGCGGTTTGAGAAAATTTGTGCTGAAAAACAAGCTCAACCGTCACATTAATTTTTTAATATTGTGTGAAATATTATATCATTTGTTTTTATTAAATTTAAAATTATTTTTTTCCTATAATCCATAGTTATGTTTGTATGTATATTTTTGAATGTTTATTTTTGTATGTATGTATATTGTGCATTATTTGGTACGAGATTGAATAAATCATAATTTCAATTAAGTATATTTAAATTAAATTGTTAAAAAAATTAGTGGGGGGCGCAATATTTTTTTCTTTCAAAAGGGGGGCGCAAGAAAAAAAAGGTTGGAAACCGCTGGTGTACGCCGTTCTGTGTTCTGACTGTTCTGTGTCTGCCACATCGCACTACATACAAAATACAGGCGTTAGGGATGGAACAATTTGATCGCTGAATCGGTTCGGATTTAACCAAAGAATAGATTCACAGAAAGCTTTTTGAAGCGGTTTGTTTGAATTGAGTGACGACGATATTAAAAGTAGCTCGATTCAGATGCTCTGACCGAATTTGTCGAGATTATTGAATAACGGATCTCATATGGCCAATGATCACTGAATGGATTTGATTTTGACAGGTTTATTGAGATACCGACGAGAAAGACATTTCTGAACTGATATCATTAAAATTTTAAGTGTTATGATGTCAGGAATAAGAAGCAAATTATTGATAAACACTCAGTTAAGAACTTCCTAAAAAGCAAACTGAAATTAATACACACACTCATACATACACACCACACACATATATATATAAATATATATATATATATATATATATATATATATATATATTGAACTTGTACAGCTTCGAACAAAGAATCCAAAAAATAATTAAAAACAAAAAAGTTTTGAAAAAAAGACATTTTTTCATTTATTTACTATCGACGTTTCGGAACTAGGTACATTCCATCTTCAGGATATATGTCAAGAAACATGATCTTGATAAGATTTAGGCAAACAATATAGGAAAAGCAGAAGATGGTGGATTTTTTTATATAAAATGAATTGAATATGAAATCCATTTTATATAAAAAAAATTCACCATTTTCTGCTTATCTAGAATTCTAATATTTCAATTTCCAATTTGACCTTTCTTCAAAATATAAAATATACAAAACAACAAAAAAATTAATTAGAAAACAGAAAAATCAATAGATTCCTTCACGAACTTTTGGTTACTTGCATATAAAATTTAATTTAATTGTTTCAAATTTAATATTCTTTTCCAATAATGTGACCGTTATTAACTTCCAGTAGGGTAAGTTGCTTTTATAGGAATCACAAAAAATCGAAAATGGAACGACATTGGCCTTTAGATTTAGTCTAAGCTTAGCTTCATTATAAAATTATTATATCATTTAAAAAACAAAGAAGATCTCAATGGAGTTCTTCTTATTGTTAGACAAAGCTCTTAAATATAGTCAATTATGCTCATATTTATATATTCATATATTATTATTTATGCTAAAATAAAAGAGTTATAAAAAACGAATATGAACATGTTTGCACATCTTAACACATCTTTGCACATACCCAAGAAAAAAACTATGTATGTGTGTGCGCGTGTGTGTAGTATGTATTTATGTATATTCGCATACAATTCTTAGTAAACGTTTTCGAAAGCATGGTTGATTTAAAAAAACATTTCATTCCTATTGATGGTGAGACGTGCCGATTAGTTTTGAGCAGAGGCAAGTCCAGCTCTTTCGAAAATACGGGGCAAAAGTGCAAAAATGGCAATTCAGTTTTTAAGATTTGTTGAAATTTGTGATTTTCAATTCAAACTAATTTAATAACTTGAAATGCGGGACTTTAAAAGCTTATTTGGTTGTTCATGATCATATGCTTGAGCATTTTCTTTCTATATTAATGCGAAATAACTAGGCAACAGCTAATCTGACAATGAGATTTACTCCTCATTTAATTTATACAGGGTTCATAAATTTAATACAAAAAAGTTAAGTAATACATAAATTTATTACAAGAAAGTTATTCTATATAAAGGTTATTGAAAGGAGATGGCAAAGAATATTTTATTTTGATAACACAAACCCACAAAATAAAAAAAATGTCTGTATTAGGTGTGCGACATATGTTTTCAAATTCCTGTTATAAGCTACAAAAAGATGAAAACTCTACTCAACAGAGATGAAAAAAAAGTTGCAGAAATTTGTTGCACAGGCCACTTATGGAGAAAAGAGCAAAGGAATGACAGAAACTATTAATAAAACTTAGACTGATGCACATCAAATTATGAGATACTTGATAAAATTTTTAAAAATGTTACAATTTTGTTTGATTCCATGCGAAGATTGCTAATTTTAAAAGTTTACTTATACGGTTCAAGCAAATTTCAAAATTTTCAGATTTTTTTTTCAAAATGTTCAAAGATATACAAAGTTTTATACTTCAAATATAAATTTTAAATTTACAATTCAGTTTCAAAATGATATATTTCAAATGCGTTATTCTAATCGTAAGAAATATATCCTCAGATGGATTCATCCAAGCACCTGCTGCTAATATAAACTATCTCAAGTGCTTTTAGCGATGACATCCTCACTGTATATTTTATGAACGATAAAATATATAGTGATTATAATTATATATTTGAAAATGTTTAAAACGATTGTTATTAATTATTGATCAATACAGATTGATTACAGATTTTTTCCCTCAGATATTTAATTCTGGTGCGGGATATTCCAGCAATTTGCACGATGCCATGCACCACTGGTTTAAATTTTTCTGCGTTTTTTTTTTGCAATTTGACCCCCCAATTTTGACTCCAGCAATTTTTGTTCAGAGATGGAAAATTATATTAATTTACATTAGAAAACCTATGTCGCACATCTAATATAGACAATTTTTTAAATTAGTGGACATGTGTAATTGATGATAAATAAATAATATAATCTTTATCATGCTAAATGCAGTGGCAACATAATTTTTAACGAACTCGATAACACCATGATATTTAAATTCAGTCCCAAGTGTTCGTAACATTGTAGTTGGTAACTTTGCATAAGTGAAGCAAAACTGTAACGTGTAACTGAATAGTAAAGTAATGAAACTACTTTGTCTGTTTCATTCATAAACATGCCGCCTCGAACAATAGACTCATTTCTTAATCAAATCTGTACTCCAGCCCTAACTCGCACACAATATGTTACAGCCGGCATGTGCGCGGTGTACAATGTTCAAACGCAGTTTCTCTTCACACTGTCATATAACGAAATTCTGTCTATATAGGTATTTGTATATTATATGCTGCAGATGGTTTTCAATCTGGGGATGAATGACCAAAAGAAAATAAATAGTATAGGTATTTAGGATAAACGACGGTTTGCGTAACAAAAGGTATACAATCACAATGGCTTTGTGATATGACAAATTTTTGATCTTTTATAAAGACGTGCTGCTAGAAGTTATTTATGCTCGATATGGTATTTAGCCACGGCAAAGGTATGCTGTTATGATTTCTGGAGCGGTTTGTGAACATAATTTGTCGAATTAGGATGATATGCATTCAATCAAAATAGGAGCATTAGGTTGAAAGTAATTTCATTATTGCGATACGTGCCACATCGAATTTTACACGCTTTATGTTAGATTTGAAACGAAACAAGCCGTCAATTTTTCTGGTTATTATGAAAAAATAATGTATCTTTCTTTGTTGGTTTGACTGCTTATTCAGAATATTTTAACATCATTGATACTTGTACATTAAGTATTCTTATTTTCATATGCACAATTTTATGTATTGTATGTATTGTAGGATGACACCTCGAATGTGTAGAAGGTCCACTGATGATGCCAACAATATTTAGGTTCTTTTTGCTGTTAGACAAAGCTGTTACCAATCTATGGATGCTGAACAGTATAAACTGACGAAGATGTATAATGTATTTGTATAATTCATAATTTCTTGTACACTTTACATATGACTTAATCAACTGAACTTGAATACGACTGAATGTGATTAACTTAAATACGACTCAATTGATAACTAAAGTACGACTGTCCCAGGACTACGTCATCGCAAGCCTTTTTATCAACACGCATTCAATATGACTTTGTAATCCTAGATAACAATATTTTACGACTTGTTCAATGCCATTGCATAGTGCAATTCAATGCTTTACTTAGTTGTTACTGCGTATTTTGTGTTTTGAAAAGAAATTTTCAAAACAGCAACTGCTTGGCTTGTCAAGTATATCTGGAGCATACAATGTAGTACGTATGATTCATTAAACATACTGCGTTGTTTGTATTCTGACCGTTGCAATGGTTTTATATATTATTTATAATTATTACGAATGGGTGCGTAACCACTACAGTATGTATAAAGTTGATTTGAATGAATAGTTTTGAAAAAAAGAATGTACTACTGAGTTGTTTTTTCCAACATGCCCTTGTAGTATACAATGTCCCTTTTCGGGCCAAATTCATCAAATTTATTGAATGTCCTTTACTGGACAGTTGTAAATAAAAGAGATAATAAATAAAAAATGTTATTTCAAAATTGATGCATATAAATATTAACTTTCCGTGGGGTAAATTATAGTAATCGCAAAAGAATCGAAAATAAAAATGCATATCTATATATTTCAAAGGTTTGATGACAATTTAGAGTGCACGAGTCAACCGATAAGAATGATTAAAAAAACATTCCATTTTTATTGAATCATCCTAACTGGTTTTTGGCAAAGATTGGTCAAACCGTTTTGAAGATATGGGGTAAAAAATGATCAGTTTTTGAGAGAAAGGAGTTCCGATTTGAATGATTCAAAAAACATTTACTTGTATTGATGAAATGAAGAATTGATTAAATTTTCGGGAAAGCAGAACCGGCCGTTCAGAACAACCAAGAAAAAGTTAAAAATTGTTATTTGGTGGTCAAAAATAATCTTTAGATATATGCACATTGAATTATTAGATAATTTATAGATATTTTAACAGTAAGTACAATATTTGTTTTCGAATCTATGGGTATTGTACTAAGATTCATAACGCTTGAAGTTTACTATATAAAATAAAGCGTCTCACCGACTTGAATGTGTTTAAAAATTTCCAACATATTTCTACAATTCAAAAAGTCAAGTAATCAAAATCACAAATCTAATGTACTATTTGATGAAATTTGAAACTCAGTACTGTGTAGAAAAACTAATTGTTTATAATTATTGTTTCATCTTACTAAAAATGTGGATTCTATTGCCTGATAATATAATACTCAACAAATCATAAAACTGCAAATTTAGATCATCCAGTATACTGTGTCACTATTATATATGACAGCGCAATGTTAAGTAATTTAAAAACAATATAAGCCTTTATATTTGGCTTTCCAATGTTATCTTTATATATTATTTATCCCAACATATGCACAGTTCTTAAGGCAAAGATCACGCAACTTGCTATACATACAGGTTTTTAATTGCTTCAATTTTAAGAATTTTTACGTCATAAAAATTTACATTGTCGACCTTCAATCGTCCGTGCCGAACTGCCGAACTCGGCAAATCAATTATATCGGTATCTTTATTAGCCTAATGTAAACTAATTCTCGAGCTTCTTGCCATCAACTTTAATGTGTATGCTTTAACATAACTCGATTATTTATCAATGTCCACTCTCCGAAGACCGTTAAATCAATGATCCGAGCGACGAACTACCGTACCTCCCAGAGTTCGTGTGACAAGTTCTATATTAGTTTATCAGTTTACGGTTCATGAATGCGCGAGTTCAATGCTCCACATACTAAATATAAATTTTTAAATCGCAGCAGAAATCAAATCTGTTATTACTTACATATTCCGTACTCCACGAAACTATGAGTTTGCGTGCGGGCAAAGTACGTCTTATTATTTTCCTACATTAATCTTAGAAAATCCTCTTTTATTAAAATGCAAACATGCGGTAATTGATTTTTGTTTACTTACGCCAGCGGTCGCCGTTGTATCGTATCTCGAATCTTGAACCACCCTCTGAATGCGTATAAAAACAAATTTGTTCTGAACTGGGTACAAACGAGACCCGCGACCTCTGAGTTTTCCTCATATTGACTTTAAAAGATTTCAATATGCACCGCGGGTAATGGAAACTCATTCATCTGCAAAGGAATTCAGTAATCAAGTGGCTTGAGGATCGTTGATATATGGGCACATCTCCACATAGCGATTCCAAGCTTACTCTCCCTGTATGGTCTACATCAGGAGTTGGCAATCTTTTGCACTTACCACCCACATCGATGGCAGTAAAAGTTTATTATTGATTCTTCACTAATTGAATTTTGTCTGATATACTGCTAAACCTCAACTGCGAAGAGGTTGATAAATATTTATTAGTTTCGAAAACTCTATCCTGTTGAGTAAATTTCGTATGCAACAAAACTTATATGAACACATTATTAACAACAACCTTTGTTAGGCATATATTAATATTGCTGCCAATATTTTATATTTGATTTTTTTTTTATTTGATTAGATTTTATTTATTTAATTTTCTTGTAAATATATATAAATATCGACGTCTAATCTATAAACTCTTAAAATGAAAGAAGGAGTAATGGATGTTACAGTATTTATAATAACCTATTTGAAAACATATAAAACTACTAATGTTAATCAATAATTATTTTTTATTGATTATTATTATTTTTTATTCTTCGTATGTTTAATTTGGTCAATAAGTACCAGCAATAGGGTAGGACGGAGCACAAAGATCCAATTTGACTCTGGAAATCATTTGAGAAAAATCAATTATATCAACTAATTATATCACAATAAATAATACATATCAAATAACTATCTGACTATGTTCAGTAAAACTCTCAAATAATTCGATATCGTCGAAATGTGTTGTTTTTGCTATTCTTCAGAATTTGGGACCACCAGAAATCAAACAGGTTAAATGTCTCATTTAAATTTTTCAAGGGATTTTATGAAATAATAGCTAAATTATGGAACCATTGTAATTTTTTTTATAAAAATAACACTGTATATAACGTTGATCTGGATTTTTGTCAGGCATATGCATTAGCAGAGTTGGAAAAACTATTTAGTTAGTTTATCTTTTGAAAATAGCTTTTTTAACTCATTTCAGACCTTTTCCAGAGTAAAGGTTTAGTTGGTCCTATTTGCCTCACCCATGTACGAATGGGTCGAATCGAATCTAACTTGAAATTAACAAAAACGTCCTATAAAATAATTCAATAACGTACACTGGAAAATTATATTAAGGTCTCGCAAATTAAACAAAAGTGCTCACTACCAAAAAAGCAAACAACGAAATAAAATACTTTTGTTATGAATTTTCAAATTTATTTCCCGATAGCAACGTCGTAACATTTAAGGCGATGTCTAGTTATGGATCATTTTTCCTCTACTTTTAAATATTGTTATTGAAAAACTCATAACTTTACTTGTTTTTGAGATATCAGTAATGGATCTTTATATCTACTCTACTGTGCCTTAAAATCAAAAGAATATTGTACTATTGGTTAACATTTTCAATATATTAACTCAATACACCTATCCCTCATTTTACACGAAAGATACGTTCCAGGATAAAATATGTAACTCGAAAAATTCACTTTTATATGAAAAAAAACCGTTCTAAACAAAAATCCCTATAAAAAGCCCTTAATGTCAGTTTTTATTTATGTTAAATAATAAATATATTGAACGAAAAATAAATATTAATAAAATTATTATCGAACATATAAGAAAATTAATTTATTTCAATAATAAAGTGAAAGTAAAAAAACACTATCTTAAATATTGCGTTTTCCTTATAGATAAAAATTAAAATTGTTTTTTTATTTTCATCTTTTGCTATTGTCAAACTATATTTTTTCATAAATTAAAGATTTTATATACAATTATTCTGTTATTTGCCCATCTTGAATAAATTTACGCTATCAACTATATATATAAGCACTAATTAAAAACAAAGTTTAAAAACGATGATGCTTTTTGTTTTGATATTTCAAACTAACTAGCATATACACACACAAAATTTAGTTTTGATCATAAAAGGTGAAGTTTCCATCTTAATTTACAGATTTCCATCATAGACTTAGACTACTAAGAATTCGTAACTTAACATACAATTTGAAGTATTGTATTTTGACGGTAAAACAATTAAAATGTTATTGTAGATATAAGCAAATTATAGTTTAGTGTATAAAATTTTGTGTAAAATGAATTTCGCCGATTTTTTTTTTTTTAAAAAACGTGCAAGATCGAAAACGTGTATAACGGGGGTTAGGTGTACACATTTAGCTATAGAGAAAATTTTCATATGATTGAGTAATATAAAATAACTCAATAAAATCTATAACTGTCACAAGAAAATAAGTTCATGTAAACCCAGTTACGCCGCATAATGACGCTTGCAATCCGTCGCCTTCGGCAATAAAATCGCAGGTTGTTCCCGCCTGCGGCTGAACACCGCGCACCGCGCGCAGTGGTACCGCCATATGGCTTATCTGGTCGAAGAAGCAATTCCCGTTTTCCCCAGCGTGTGACTCAGAAATAGAGAAAGTAGTCATAGCGCAGCAAAGGGACTCGCAACTCGCAACTCGCTAGTCGAAGGGCGTGCAAATACGAATTACGCGGATTATCTTTCCCGCGTCGATGATATATCCGCGCCGAACAGGTTTTTCATCACGATTTTTTCGGGGAAAACTTCATCGACCGTCCCGCGTGTTTTGGGTTACGGTTCGTTTGTTTCCATTCGTCCAAATGGCTTTCGTGATTTCGCCTCTTTTATATTGAGGGTTTGCGTAGCACTTAATATTCGCACTATTTTTTATACACTACTTATTATAGTCGTCGTTTGTAGGGGATTTGGCAGGGTAAATCTAAAGGTGTTGATATAAAGGAATACGTGTTTTGTTTGTCCTTCACATCGGCATTCATTTAAAGCTGTAATAATATGCCATATTTTAACGAATAATCTAACGACATTTTACAAGTACTTTTGAAGCAAAAAATATTCTCAGTCACACGCTGGGAAGAACGGAAATTGCTTTTTTTTAAATAATATAATTGAAATTTAGGGCAAAACTATTTGCAACTAGTCAGCATGAATATAATAATTACGTTTATTTTTTTACAAAAATCGTTATGCGTTTGATCTTCATAAAGCAAACATTATTTGGTGTAATATTTCAACTATTATGGTACAAATAAGCTAAACTTTATTAATTTCAGAACATACTTTTTTAAGCACGATCCGAATATAATATGAAGACATTTATATTTACAAAGGCAATTACGAAGTAATTGTTTTGATATCTTATTGTCTGATTTGTTTGAATGACAAAATTTTTGCATATCTTCACAAATTTGAAGGTTTCTGAACACTTTGGCATAACTCACAATCAGAAAAAATGGATATGTTTGTGTGTGTGTTTTGTATGTCCGCATTTATTCGTCTACGTTTTCAGACGCACGAATCAACCGATTTGAATGGCTCAAAAAACATTCGATTTCTATTCATAGGGAGATGTGCCGATTAGTTTTTGGCAAAGGCAGGTCCAGCCGTTACGGAGATACAGAGCAAAGAGTGCAGAAATTAGAAATTGAGTTTTTGAGAGATCGGAGCATCCGATTTTAATGATCCAAAAAACGTTCAATTCGTATCTCCGTTCAAGTGGTAATTAATTTTAGAAAAGGCAGGTCCAGTCATTTTGGATATACAGAGCAAAATGTGCAAAAATTGCACTTTTTGAGAGAACTGAGTATCCGATTTGAATGTTTCAAATAACTTTTTGCTTGTGTTGGCAAAACAAATGCTTTTGAAAAAAAAAAAATTTTTAAATTCTTGCTAAAGTTCTAAAGCACACTTATATACTTTAAATAAATAATTTTAACTTTGCAATTCAGTTTATATAGTGCTTATATCACTGCTTGATACCGATCTGACCAAGATTGGGATCAAACTCAGGACCAGGAATTGCTACCCTACAATTTTTACCATTTCACAACTGCTGACTGCAGAACCTAATTGATTAAAAAAACTTACTGTGTACTTAATTTACTTTTCACTAGTAGTGTTAAAAATATTAAATCATTTTTAAAAAACCATAAAATGTTTGAAAACAAACTCAAGGCAAAATTGTCATTGCTGGTCGTTTGTAGGTACATATATGATTTTTATAATAACTTGATGTTTCTTATTGTATTCATAATCTTAAGCATAGATTTGGGGTGTATAATTTTCATGTGATGATCGCATCAATTTACTTAAACAAATTTGTACATTATTGCGTAAAGATTATTAACCATGAATTTTAAACGTAATACACATAAATTTAACAAAATGCGTATATACCATATATTAACTAAGCTAAGGATGTCATTAATAAATGATTGAACGGTTAGTAATTAAAATGTTATTCCAAGATACGTCACAATAGCACATCAAGATCTAAACTTTTAAAATTCAAACTATGTGTTCAGTAATGCTTTACACTAACTGAAATTAAATTAGAAGCTGCATCTAATGCTGGTACGAAAATCATTATTTTGTTAAATCATTACCCGCATAAAAATTCATAATCCGATTACGATAAAATCTTAATTTGCTACAATTGACACACTTCAAATACTAGTAAATAATCACATCAGTTCTCATAACACTTTACCACATAATAAAAATTCCTCGAGTGTAAAAGTATATAACGTTTCGTTATTCAATTGATATTTATATGATCCTTTTGTGTTAAACATATGATTTATAATTTTGTATATAACTATATATAATGGTAAAATCAGTGGTTTTTGGTAAACACGAATAATAATTGTCCCAGACGACAGTAAATTTTTAGTAAAGACATTGTCAGTTCTTAATCGAAATGGAAGTATTATTATATATTTAAGATAAAATAAATTTATATTACTGTAATAATTATTATCAATCAGATGCTTAAAGGTTTGCACCACTGTAGCAGTAAAAATACGTATGTTTTTGCCATTTTTTTCGGACGGAAGGAAAAGTATTAAAATCATGATTTTAAAGATAGTTATTTATTGTACTTTAAAGTAATAAAATAAAAAATAATTGTGCAAAGAATTAAAAATGGCCGTACCAAAATCATTTCGGCGAGCCGCGTCATATCCGCGGCACGCAAAATAACTATAATAATTTGAATTTTTTTTTTGAAATTAATAAAAACTTTCCAAATATTCCATAGAAGCAGAATCTTTAGAAAAACTGAAGTCCCCAGCTATAAATAATTTAATAAATCAGGTTGCCGAAAACAAGTAAAGACAGTGTATATTTAATTTGAATTGTTAGTAAAAATTTAGGACAAAGTGACGGACACATAATTATGGTGAATAAATATTATCCTTTAATTTTATGCATTTTTCAACTTCCCATAGAATAAGTTATAGTTATCGTCCAAAAATCAAAAATGAAATTTTTTATATATCTTTACGTTTCAGAGGTTTCTGAACATTTTGGCAAACCTTAGAAAAAATTGATGTATGTGTGTGTGTTCGGATTCAATTTTTTGTCAACGATTTCGGGAACACAGTTCAACCGATTTGAATGATTCAAAAACATTCGGTACCTATTGATAAGGAGGCGTGCTGATTAGTTTTTGGTTAAGGCAGGTCCAGTTCGAAGATACGGGGCAAAAAGTGCTAAAAAACGGTAATTTTAATAATTCAAAAAAGATTTGATTTATATTGACAAAATGAAAAACTGATTAAGTTTCTGAAAAGGCAGGTCTAGCGGTTTCGGAGATCGAGTAAAAAAAAAGTAAAAACTGTCATTTGGCGGTCAAAATAATCATTAGACATATGCACATCAAATTATCAGATATTTTATAGAAATTTTAATAATAAGTATAAATTTGTTGACATTTCTCTGAGTTGCGTAACATTGCTTATCCATTTGACTGCGACGCAGCGCTTACGCGCTTCGATTGCTTTGAAAAAAAGTTCAAAATTTCAAAATATTTCAAAATATTAAAAAAATCATATATTTTAAATTTAATTTTTGGCACGGGATTTCCAGCAATTTGCCTCAAGGCACGATGCCATACACCACTAGTTTTAACTTTATGCATTTTTTTAAAAAAGTGGTTACCATCTTTTGTGAACCAAGGCACACCATGCTTTTATTACCAATATAAAATTAAATTTACAAAACCCTCTTCATATACCGAAGTTATAAGACAATTATTTTCATCAAATGTACAACTAATACAATCGTCGTTTTGGGCTTTTAAAACATCAGTAGACCTTCTTGCAAGTTTGTTAATGCGTACACAATAAATCAGAATGTTTCAACCCTCTTTCAACAAGAACACTAAACGTGTCTCCTCTTTCCATGCCACAAATGCGCGTAGACATGTAGTTTTTTATGTTAACCTTCCATAGGCCCAAGGAAAATTACCATATCTGGACCCCTTTGAGAGACCCTAGCAGGGTCGTTAAATCAGGACTGATCCGAACGCACTAAAAGCTTTTTAACAAACGCATAGTTAATGTATCATTTATATCAAATCTGATCGAATAAATAATTGATTGCGATTTCTTGCTTTTATTATATATATTTAGAGAGTTTTTTGTAAGTAACTTTAATTGTGAACAGTGTTGTGCTCGTGTACTAAAAGGGTTTAAATGAAATACAATGGAACTGAATTGCTCATACTGCCGCTGACGCTTTCAATTCTTTTGTAGTTTTAGCAAATGCATTGCTAGCGATTTTAGATGGAAATGTCAGTGATTCAATTGTAAAACAACTGTAACTTTGTAAAAGTCAATTCCATATGCAAATCTATAAATTATAATCGATAGCTCTTCAATAGCTGTTACAGCCACATTTTAAATTTAAATCAAATACTCATATATGTACGTACAACTATATAATGAATAAAAGATTGGAATAGTTCGTACCAGACAGAATTCAAAGCCTATATCAAACAAAAACAACTAGGTCGAAAAAGCTTTGGAATATACATGAAAAAAATAGACAGATTTATGGTTGGACACTAAATAAATAAAAGCAAACCTCACACGTGAAATAGGGCCTATCCCGGGTATTATTATTATATTCTTGAAACCTAAACAAATCTGTGTGCATATTTAATTAATAGATAGAATCTAACAGAGTAGAATGGGTAATAAAGGTCCGCGGGTAGAAAGGTCCACCACCGATATCAGTAAAGACATCGTAAAAATCAGTGGAATTAAGAATCTTTTAACTTCCCGTAGGGTAAGTTATAGTATTCGTAAAAAATCGAAAATGAAAAATTTTGCATATCTTCAAAAGTTTTTGACGTTTCAAAAGTTTTTGACCATTTGGGTATACCTTATAAAAATTGATGTATGTGTGTATGTATGTATATATGTTTGGATACAAATTTTCATCCACGATTTCGGGCGCACGAATCAACCGATTTCAATAATTCAAAAAACATTCGATTCCTATTGATGAGAAGACGTATTGATTACTTTTCGGCAAAGAGACGTCTAACCGTTTCAAAGATACGGGGCAAAAAGTGCCAAGAATGGTAATTCAGATTTTGAGGTAACAAAGGGCTCGATTTGAATGATTCTAGGAATAATTTACTTGTATTGACAAGTAAATAAAGAATTGATTAAATTTTTAGGAAGATAGGTCCAGCGGTTTCGGAGACACAGAGAAAAAAAAATAAAAAAATAGTTATTTGGCGTTCCAAAATTATCATTATCATTAAAATTATCATTAGACACACCACAAGTTACCCAAAATATGTCAAAGTTATTAAGTTATTTAATTGTTTCATAAGACATATTGATAATTTTAAGTTAGATTCAACAGGTTCTACAAAAATTACACCTGAATGGGTAATAAGGACCAATAAAAACTTACCCTGGCAGGGGTGTAAAAAATAAAAAATAGCAAAATAAAAAAATAAATCACGTTGAAGAAAAGCAATTTACGATAAATAAAATGAATAATAGTCATTCCTATTCGGCTGATAAATATACTGACGAAATACCAGATCAAGGATATTTACAGTGTTATCTCTGTAAAAAATGCACCCATAAAATTTATTATATTAAATCCCTTTAAAATTATAATAAGACATTGAACCTGTTTGGTCCCTGGACATCCCAATTTATCCCGCCTAGAGGATAAAACAGACCAGGCTACAAATTTTTGAAAATCAGCAAAAAAAAAAACACATTTCTACAATGATGAATTTTAACTGGGAATTTTACTGGACAAAGTCAGATAGTTGTTTGTTTGATATGTGTTATTTGTTGTGATATAATTTGGTTTTCACAATATAATTGCTTAAAGTCATATTGGACCTTTGTGCCCCGCCCTGTCCTAAATGAAATGCATTGATTTTGAGAAATTTAGTCGTTCTACAAAAATATTATACAAAAAAACTCTTATGACAATAGAACAATATTTTTTCAGAGCTTTGTCAACACCCTTCGAAATCTTAAAACAGTAAACTGTGGCGTTTACATGTTATTTAAAAACTACTTAAATAAAT
Source organism: Ctenocephalides felis (assembly GCF_003426905.1). Taxonomy (NCBI): domain Eukaryota; kingdom Metazoa; phylum Arthropoda; class Insecta; order Siphonaptera; family Pulicidae; genus Ctenocephalides; species Ctenocephalides felis. The sequence goes on from NW_020539726.1 coordinate 16,977,016, forward strand.
TAAAAATAATAATCATTTAAAGTGTGTTCAGCCTCATTTGTCCCCCTTCAATAATAAATCGTTCCATAACCCAAAATTTATAGTTTACAGGCCCCAAATTAGTTATTCTCAGAAATATTTCATTTTTGAAATGACATGATAGGACAGATGGTAATAAATTGTAACACTTATATCTTCCATTAAAGAAAAATGTTACAAGGCGTATGAAAAAGTCGTTTGAATAATTAGTTAACCCATCTACAAATCTATTTTTAAAATGATGATGTAGGAATCATTGCGGAGATAAACGCATGATGCAGTAGACAGATTATTTTTACAAAATATTCTGTTAAGAAAAATACTCTTATGAAATAGATGAATGAAAACTCTAATATAGACACAAAATATCAATGTACAAATTTCTTACACTTCTTTATTTAAATTATAAATATAATTAAGAATGTTTGGTCATCAAGTTATCAAGGTTGTTTTTTTTTAAGCCATTTAATTTTAGCCAAGAACAGTCTATTATTTTTCGAAGCAGTATCTTTTATCGATTTATCACGATCTCTTGTGTTTGAAACTTTTTAATTGAAGCGTAAAAGAATACTTAGTAGGTTCGAGTGGGGTAAATACGGATTATATACTTACGATAAAAAGCCAATGAAATTTGATATGGTTGGGTGTCATAATTCTATCGTGGCTATATAAGTGTACATTTCAAGTAGTTTCAGTTTTCACACGGCAATATAGTTACACACAGAGATATTAAAATAATTAACAATAAATAAAAATTTATTATTAACGATACTTTACATTGAAAACCATAACATGTTCTATAAGCCGTTACAATTAATGGACCTATTCTGCCGCATAACAGACCAATGTTATGGCAAAGCTATGTTATGAAGAACTTTCATACTAATTCGATCTAAATATTGACAAAAGCCATGTAGTTGCTCTGCAGTCAGGCGTTTTTCTCAGGTTGATAGAAAACCTAACCTAGAATCCGCGCAAAAGTCAGAAAAACGATCTTACATAACAGGGTCTTTCTGACCCAGCTTCATAACATACAGGTGACGTTGTAGTTCATGTGTAAAACGCCTGAATGCACAGCAAATATATGATTTTTTAACAGTATTCTGTATAATTCAGTAGCATAATGTATGTAAGTTGAAGCGTAACATGGCCTTGCCATAACATTGGTCAGTTGTGCGGCAGAGTCGGCCCATAAGTTATAATTCAACAAAATTGAAGGCCCAAAGGCCTATCTAGATTTTTTTCTAATTAACTGCCATAAAATTGTTTTTATTAATAATGTAATAGTGTAATTACTATTATTATTAAGTTTTCTAATAGTGTTAGTTTGGAACCTGGAAGTCGTGGTAACCGCCGGTTATTAGATTTGGTATTGATTTGAACAAAAGCGAATCAAGTCTAAGATTTTTAGAAAACCCTGATGAAATGATACATTTGGTGGATTTGAAAAAAAATGTGAAAGAACAATTCATTCAATTCATTAGCTGTATGGTAACCTATCAAACATTTGCGACATAATAGTGTCATGTCTATAAGAACATAGGCAAGGAGCAAACTGGATCTAAGATTTGCAGAAAAAACTGATAAAATGATACATTTGGTTGATGCTGGAGTTGATATTGGTAACCTATCAAATATTTGCGACATAATACTGTCTTGTGTATAAGTACATAGAAAAGGAGCAAACTAAATCTAAGATTTGCAGAAAAAACTGATAAAATGATACATTTGGTTGACGCTGGAGTTGATTGTAGAAGACATATGAACCGACAAGATGATAAATAAGTACCGTGAGAGTAGGAGAAAAAGGTGGAACGGGCTTTCATTGGAAAAAAGATTATTGGAAAGAAAATGAGAAGAGCTACATTATGGAAAATTGAAAGTGAAAAAGTGAACAATAAATGTGAAAAAGAAAAATAACTAGCTGTAAGTGGAATTCTGTCTTAAGGCAATTAGGGCATCGTGCCTTGAGGCAAATTGCTGGAACTTCCCGTACCAAAAATTATTATTTTTTTAAAAACGATTAACATTTTTGAAAAAAATTTACTTCGGAAAAATAAGATTTTTGACAAACAATTAGACAAAAAATTACTTTTTTTTGAAAAAAAAAATTTTTTTAATTTTTTTTTTTGAAAAAAAAATGTTTTTTTTATTTTGACATATTTTGAAAGATCTAAACTTTTTTTCAAAGCAATCGTACTGCTTTAACTGCATAAAGACAAAATATCAAACCGCGTAAGCGCCGCGTCGACGTCTAACGCGTAAACATTGGTACGGAACCCATAGGAATGTAAACCAAAATTATACTTATTGTTAAAATCTCTATAAAATATCTGATAATTTGATGTGCATATGTCTAATGATCATTTTTGACCGCCAAATGGCATTTTTTTTTACTTTTTTCATTAGATCTCCGAAACCGCTAGACCTGCCTTTATGAAAATTTGATCGGTTCTTCCCCTTGTCAATACAAGTAAACTGTTTTTTGAATTATTAAAATCGGACGCTCCGTTCTCTTAAAAACTGAGTTACCGTTTTCGGCACTTTTTGCCCCGTATCTTCGGAACGGCTAGACCTGACTTCGCCAAAAACTAATCAGCACGTCTCCTTATCAATACAAATCGAATGTTTTTTGAATTATTCAAATCGGTTGATCGGTGTTCCCGAAATCGTCGACGAAAATTTGTATCCGCACATACATACACACACACGCACACACACACACACACACACACACACACACACATACATCCATTTTTTCTAAGGTATGCCAAAATATTCAGAAACCTTTGAAACGTCGAGAAAAGCAAAAATTTTCAATTTCGATTTTTTTGCGATTACTATAACTTGCCCTACGGGAAGTTAAAAATTTAAGAGAAAATGGAAAAGAGTAAACGTATGATGCTATATAGTATAATATAGCCCTAATTTATTCAGAACACATGAATCATTTAAAGTTAATATTATTAAGTGAATTGCTTTGAAACATAAATTATATCAAAATTATTTAATTATAATAATAGATATTTTTTCTTAAAATTATTATTACAATTATGTCAAAGATGATTTGACTTGGTTTATCTTTCGTATTTCAAATTAGTTTTCAATATAATTTTGATATATTCTGGAGCGGTCCAAGAGTCCTCCTCTGCGCCATGCCATTTTTTCTTTGGCGCTTTCTTTCCTCTATTTTTTAACTGTTTTTACAGTTTGTTATTGAAATTATATAAAAAACTACGTGTTTTGGCGCCCCCTAAAGCGTGCGCTCCCTTTGCATTCAGATATATTAGTATATGAAAACTAATTATCAGATGTTAAATGCGATATGATATGCTACATTTAATAATGACTCCAAGCTATTTTGATTGTTTTTTCCTTTGCACAGGGATCATAACTTGAGAGTCCTAAAAGCTGTTTTTATAAAACATCTCCGAGAGTTGGCCTATCAATTTTTGTAAACATTAATAATAAATTGTATTTACAAAACCAAAGCTATAGCCACAGAAAAAATAAGCAAATATTGACAAACAAATTAGGTTTTCGAACCTGAAACTCATGAAAAAGCCAAGCAAAATATTGTCAAAAAATTAAGTTTATATCTTGTATGCCAAAAACCTATTACTATACTGCTTGATAACAGGCTATCCGTGTTAGGTATCGAACCTGGAACCTTAGGTTGCAAAGCCAAAGTTCTCATCATGAGAAGCCAAACTTAATATCTTGTTTTCAAAACAGGCTCAATTTTTCATTGCCATCGATTTGACTCGATCGTCCTTCCAAACCAATGATAGTTGGTTAAAATCGCCAAATAAAATATTAAAAATTGCAAAATATAATAAACAGCGTTTATAAAATATATTGAAAATATAATCAAAACTCAAGTGATATCATACTTATCCTTGATGATCAAAATAAATCACCCAATTCTAATACCAACGAGAAATAAATGAATAGAGGTGTATTTATTCCAATTATTAAATTTTATTTTAATACAAAATGTTCACATTCAACCTTAAAAAATAAATATATATATAATACTTATCTCGGATTTAAAATATGTTTTGTTACGTTATAAATCCCATTCAAAAGCGTAAAGATGATAATCCTGTTATAAATACCCATGGTTCGCGCACAATATAATCACAAAACCTTTGAATATTTCCTTTTTGATGTACATTATGGCAAATTTTTCGATCTCATCCCGCTTCTATACGGTTTATTTGGCTTATAAAGGCATTTGTGCTTTCGCTATTATTGTTAAGAATTATTTATTGACAACGAATTCACCCTCTTTTATCTGTTTTGCCGTTTTATTTATTTCAGAGTTTTATTGAAGTTGCTCTATGTTCGATATATTTCATTTCATTTATATAGGGGTAGCAATCTAGTTATGTAGTTTATTGCATTTTGTTTTCCAACTTAAAAGAAATATTTTATATCGATTTTATATTCGTTCAAAAATAGATTGTCTATTAATTTGCTCGGAAAATTAGAGTTAGATATATAGATTCTCATTAATGTGGCATTACTTTTATGAGAATCTATATATCTAACTAACGAGATATAAACAAGGTAGGCATATTAATCAGAAAAATATAATTTATATATTCTAAAAAAAAAATTAACATTAATATAATAATAAATTATTAACTATAAAATATAAGCTAATATATAACTTTTACGTTTTTACTCCTAGATTATGAATATTATCTTTCAGAAAAATTTCTGAAATATATTTCTAAATAACATATTACACCAGGTAGATATTTCTTTTGCGAAAAAAACGTTTTTTTTTTAAATTTTAAGTATAAAAAATATGAAGATGAATGGTAGGTTGCTGTTAAACTTTTATTTTGCTTTTAGTCAAATTTAGAATATAGGCATATACTACACCCATATATATTGTATTAGGGTGTTCCTTAATATGGACATTTACGAATTTTTTTGCTCCCAGGGGCTGAAATGCTTCCAAATTGTTGGAAAAAAAATCTGAAAGATTTTGTTCTTAAGATAGTCCGCACTCCAACCAAAGTTTCTTATAGAAATAATATCATGAAAAAGTTTACATTTGTTTTTTAGAATTTTGTAACTCAGCGACAAATGATTAAGTAGCAAAAATTTGAGAATAACATTGTATTTGCTTGTTTTCATCATGAATAAAAATTTTATAACGAAAAATTTGATATATTTTATAAATAAAGAATTTACTTAACAATTATACTTGAAAATATTAATAATCACATAATAATTAAATTTTAAGCTCGAATAACTCTTAAGCCAATAAATTTAACGAAAAATTATAAGAAACAAATAAAACATGACAAAAATTGTAAATTTTGATTAATTTGTCGTTGAAAATAAATAAATAAAATATAATTCTAAAAAAGAAATCAAACTTTTCCAGTGTTATTTCCATAAGAAACTTCAGTTGTAGTGCGGACTACCTTAAGATTAATATTAAGAGCTAAAACTTTCAGAGATATTTTTTTATCAATTTGGAAGCATTTGAGCTCTTGGAAGCAAAGAAATTCGGAAATATCCATATTTAGGGCCACCAATATATATATATTTTATCAACTTATATATATAACAGACAACCGCCCAGAAAGTATTTGAGGAAGAACAATTATATGAAACTTCTAAAAATATTTTTAATCGATTTTCACATGTCTCAATTTGACTCTACTTCAGTGGATAAAAAAACAATAAAAAATATTGTTTTTGTAGTATGTGTTTTCTAAATAATTAGTTTTACTTTATTTCATTTCTTTCTTACATGCTTAATTTCTGTTGTTAGCTTTACATATGAAATGTTTTTTGTTGTATAATTGAAAAATTTAACATTTTGCAATATAATTAATTATATAATTTTTTGCAGTATTATTTACCGATGATGAATCAAATTCGGGCTCGAAACGTATGGAAATCGAAAAATTTTCAAAGAAACATAATTTAGTTTTATCTCTAATCTTATTTTCTGGATGGATGCATATTTTAGAAATATTCAGAAATATATATATATATATATATATATATATACATATATATTTAAATTTAATATTTTTACATATTAAATTTTACACTTATCCATTTTTATCATTATCATGATTTAATATATGATTAATCCAAGGCAATAGCCTTTGATAATGCTTACCAATTTCATCTTTACTATGAGCTGACTTATAATCATCGACACCTACCTGTTTTTCTTCACTATTCCTGTTACTATTATTATCTAGCTTAATTCCATCAAAAGATTCTAAAACATTACCAAAATCGTCCTTAAATCTGCCCTGATCCAATTTGGTATATCGATTGCCTTTGTTATCCACATACAATGACAAATCGTCATTGTTATCAATTACTAAAGGTGACGATCCGTTCTCGATCAAAGTGTCGCTGAAAAGTGAATCTTCTTCAGCCCTGACGTGACCGTGGAAATCCGGCTGACCGGTTTTCAACACGACGTATTCGTGTTTTTTAATGAAACGCCCTGACGTGTGTACGTGGGGGGAATGAAAGATTATTCTTATCGGCACCAAGTGATCTTCGCTCTTTTGACTGTGACTATGAACCCTTCTCGTAGACGGATTCAGAGGGCGCCCCCTTGGGAATCCTCTGAAGATCTCCCAGTTCGATTCGACGATGTTGTCAACTTGATTATGGTTCTGCTCTTCCGTCATATCTGTCTCGTCCATCGCTGAACTTTGTTTACGAACATTGTCGTTTTTTGGGGTTGCTGGGGTAGAAAGTTCACTTTCTGTAATTGGTTGAGTCGTTGAATATTCCTCCTTGTGGTGCGACTCCTCATCGACCACGATGTAGTCGTATTCATTGTGCAAACTAACGTCGGCTTGGGAGAATATATCTCCGACCATATCGTCACCCCCTAGAACATTGTTTGATGATGACAGATGGTTAGAACTGGTGTCTAAATACGTGCTATTGTCAAGTATTTGTGATTTGTTATTATTTCCGTCATCCGTGTCGAATGTAGTACTTTCCATACTTTTATCATTTTCGAAATGATCTATTGTTGTACTTGTACTATCAAAAATATCAGATGTGGAATCTTCTTCATATACAGTTGATCTTGATATAGGTTCTTGATCAACTTGTTGCGTCAAGTTGATTTCTGTTGTATCCACATTTTGCGGATTATTTGGTATTTGAATATTGTAACCTTTCAACAGTTCAGGATCAAAATGATCTTCTGGAGAGAAAAAATCGTTATCAACTTCACCAGAACCTTCTTCATTGAGTATAAATACTCCTGAATTTGAATTATTCATTGCATCTTGCTTCAAAGTCTCATTTAAAGTAAAATTTATTTGAGATTCTAGAAAATCGCTTGAAATTGTAGGAATTTCTTTCGTTACAGGCTCTTCAGAAGTGTTATTTTGACGCAAAGTCGTTTCATCAGGTATTTGTATCTAAAATGATTTTTACATGTATGTTTTTATTAGTACTAAAACATATACATTTTCCTTTTATGATTTTACCTTGCAGGTTCCACATGGTTCATCATGATATGTCGATAAAATGGCTGCTTTTACGTACGGAAATTGTATTAAGCTCCAAGGATTTATGATTTGATACGCGAGTCTTCCGCATCTGAAATCAATAAATTGAAATACCTCAGGGCGGTTACGATAAAAAAGAAAATATATAAGATATTGTCACATGTCTCATATTACGTACGATATGACATAAAACCAAATAAAACCTATAAAAAATTGATTTTGTGGGCATGAAAACAATATTTAATCAAAAAATATACAAATGTGTTATATATTCTTAACCCTTTCCACTCGGATGGCAAAATACATATAAATCTCGTAATTCGCGAGTGGAAAGGGTTAATACTACCGAATTCTTGCAACTATTAGATTATTATGAACAGTCAAAAATTAAGAGTGAAATTATTTTTCATTCATAGATTTCATTTAAAAATTCAATATTTTATCTGTATTGAATAATCTCAAATATATGTTGGGGTAATTTTTACACACATTTTAAATGCTCATATATTAAGTTGTTTTATTTAATCTTCAAAAATTTTTAATCTATATAAGTGGTTTAAAATTACCATCAGCGCCTATACTAAATTATTCAGAGTTATTTTATTATTTATTACATAACATAAATCACTTCGCAATCTGTAAAAGTATACTCTTTTACACATGCAATTCGAAGAAATAATAAAAGTTGTAAAATCAATTAAGTTTAAATTATTTATGTTTCCTCAATACTAGTATCATGTTATTAAATTAAATGATCGGAAAATGATAAATTTTAAATAATTTTCATGGGTAGATAAGGTATGCCATGGCTGAGACGCAATAATATTATATTTATATTGCAAAATAACTCTTTAATCTTTTAATTTCATTACATTAAAACTTTTATCGTTATTTCCGCAATATAAAAATATCTTTATCTATATAATATAATTTTATTACTGTTATTTCTACGAAGTTATTTATTTCAGTAGTAATGTTTGTAGGATTTGCAAGTTATAAAATGAGTGGCGTTTGTAAAAAAACGTCGTGTGAATAGAGAAAGGCTGCAAAACGTAACTAGGTGTAAGTGGAATTTTGTCTTGAAGCAAGTTGCATAAGCTTCCCGACATGTGCATATAAAAGCTTAATCAATAAGATTTGAGATTAGCAACTTTCAAAATTATCACGATAGAATTTTGAAATTTTGACGGCTCATTAAACTCATTAAACTCTATACAAGGATTCATCAAAATCGTTAAAAAAATTATTATCAAGAAACGGCTTGGTAAATCATTACCAAAAATTAATGCTCAACAGATATCTTTCGACAGATTTTTAAATTTTCAAAATTGGTTCAGGAGTTTTTGCTGAAACATAAATAATTTTGCACTATTTTGATAATTCTGAGGAAACAGCTAGGTCGATTGTCTCCCGATCCTAATCAACGTAGAGCTTCATCAAATAGGTTGTAAATTTTTAAAATCGGTGTTGTATTTTTGAGAAAAAATGAGACATAAGTCACTATACACTAGATTTGAGGACATTGAGTCGTATATATATATATACACTAGATTTATATGCAATCATATAAAATTTGGAAATGATATTATAATTCTATAGAGTTATTTGTGAAGCTTTATCCATAAATTAAAAGTATTAAAATAACCACTAACAGTGTGGTTCAAAAATTATATTCCTTTGTTCCTGTTACCTCAAAATAGATGATTTATTAAATTATGACTATTTAAATAATTATCATCTAGAAGTTGCAAAAAGATCAAATTGCTTCATCTTTCCAACAATTGTATCGAAAAATCGTCATCACATACATTTGCCTTCTTAATATTGGCTCACATACATACACTTGATTTGTTGTTCAATTAAGGAAAATTTGGCAATGATTTTATAATTCTATAAAATAATTTGTGAAGTTTCATTCATAAATAAGAAGTGTTAAATCAACAACTAACCGCGTGGTTCAAAAATTATGTTCAGCTTCATCTGTTATCTCAAAATAGATGATTTACCATAGTAAATTGTGACTATGAAGATAATTATCATCTATCATCTGCAAAAACATCAAATTCCTTCATCTAGCCAACAATTGTGTCAAAAAATTGTCATCACATACTTTGACCTGTTTCTTAATTTTGGCTTGCATACATACACTTGATTTGTTGGTTCATTATTGAAAATGTGACAATGATGTTACAATTCTATAGGGGGGTCCATCCAAAAGTAAAAAGTGTTAAATCAACCACTATAAGTAAAAAGAGTTAAATCAAAACTGCACCTGCTACAACAAAATAGATAATTTACTATTGTAAATTGTGACTATTTACATAATCATCTAGAAACTGTGAATAGTTCAAATTTATCGTGCTAATAATTATGTCCAAAGATCATCACACAAGCATACTTTTTCCAATTTTGGTGTCAAACAATTTGAAAACAAAATTATTAAGTCGGATGTTCTGGTGATTTTCTGATAAAAATGCAAACTTTTCCTTCGGGACGTGAATAATTGGAATCTTGTCTGAGACTCTGACCGCAAAATAATAAGATAGATAGTTTATAAAACTTTACTTGCCACATTTCTCTACTAAATAGTATACTCCACCCCCTATGGTCTTACTTCAAATTTATTCCAGAGGCGTAATACGTTTTTCAATTTTCACTAACGCATGAATGCTTGAAATTAATAACACCATTTAGTAACCTCGAAAACTAAAATAAACATAAAGGAAGTACAATAATTAGCGCATTCTACAATAAATAAAAAGGGTTGTTAAAATCAACCCTCCGGGTCGCGTGCCGGTGCCAACCTATTCCATTAAATCACGTGCCGTGGCGTTCGATCAGTCACGAGAGGGTGCTACATTAAATATTGCCCACCTCAAATAGGTACGTAAGGACGCTCGTTAAACACCAATTAAGGATATCGTTTAAAATAACAATACGGTAAAACCTTTGTTATCTTTATTATGATGGATGGGTACTCATTTCAAATCCTTAAGTAATAACTCTAAACTCCGAACGTGAACTTGGAAACTAACCACAGTTCGAGAGAATTTATTCAAATAAGGGCGGTTTTATTGATTTTTATGTATTTTGTTTCTTTTTCTGGTCATGCAACAAGTAATGTGTCTGTTAAATGATTAAACAAGTGCATTTTTCGATTAAGTTACTAGACTGAAAAATAAATCGTTTCTTTATTAACTTCTCGTAGGGTAAGTTATAGTAATGAGCCGAAAATTGAAAATGAAAAATTTTGGATATCTTCACGTTTCATAGGTTTCTGAACATTTTGGCATACCTCAGAAAATATGGATGTGTGTGTTTTTTGTGCGTCCGCAAGTTTTCGTCCACGTTTTCGGGCACTCGGATCAACCGATTCGAATGATTCAATTTGATTCTTATTGATAGGGAGATGTGCTGATTAGTTCTAGGCAAAGGCAGGTGCAGCCGTTATAGAGATACAGAGCAAAAAAGTGTAGAAAATAGAAATCAGATTTTTGAGAGAACAGAGTATCTGATTTGTATTATCCAAAAAACATTCAATTTGTAATGGTTAAGAGAAGTGGGCAGGTCCAGCCATTCCAAAGATACAGAGCTAAATGTAAAAAAATGATAGTTTTTGCAAAAAAGGCTAAAGTTCTGAAGCTCACTTATATACTTCAAATAAATAATTTTAACTTTGTAATTCATATAAGTAGTAGTAATAGTACTTTGTAGTTTATGTAATTTTCACAAATATTAGACAATGTTATAGTATTTATAATAATCGATTTGAAAACATTTAATATTTCTCGAAAATTTGGTTACGATACGAAAAGTACCAACAATTTTCCTTAAGGCACTATTCCATACACTACAAGTTACTATTAGTATTCAGACAACTGTCCTAAGTGGTTGTCAGTAAATCTAAAGAAAATATAATGTGTTAAATGCATATAATAAATAAATGATAATAGTACAAGTAGCCAGTGTTACTTCTACTTCAAAAACAATTGAACAAGGGTTTGAAACTTTTAAAAAAAGTAAAAAGAATAAGAATTGATATGAAATTAGATTTTTTCTATGTAGCAGAAGCTTTAGCCGGTGTGTTTTACAATTATCCTGATAGGATAACAAGAAAAATTTTAAAGATAGAAAATATGTTTTATGAATACAAAGTACTCTAACCAATGTCGGTAACTTTGATATTAACCGTGTAATAAATCTAAAGCAATACTTTGAGTATTTAAATATTATTCATATTAAATATATGTTTATATAAATATTATAATCAGTTCATTTTTCGATTTAGTTACAGGTTTGGACAATCAATCTGAACAAACCAATCTCTTGTTAGAGTTTTTACATTTGCTTCATCTCAATTTTTCCCACCAAAATCATCCAAGTTACTTTGTGTTGAGAATATATACGTCCGTGTATTTCCAATCGTTAAAAATTCCCAAACCCTCTGATAAAAATCAATTGGAACCTTACTGATGATCGGATTTCACACGGATTACCTGCTTTTTTATTTGTTATTAGTAATTTGGTTAATATATCATCTGAAATGACAAAAGATCAATTCAGAACGAATCTAAATTTAGCAATTATGTTATATATTATCAGTTGCATAAAAGTGATTAATTAATATTTTGTTACTTCTGAACTAAATAGTTATAAGACCTTCAGTCTAGTTCTATCATTTTACTTACAAAATCTCATGCAGATTTTATAATTAATATAAATTAATCTTTACCTACTTATAATTAGATAAATATACCTGAACTCTATAAATAACTTGAATAAATTTTTCAAATTCATTAGATATCATTAAAAACTTTCCTAATTGTCTAATAATAATAATAATTTTCTAAATATGATAATAAAAAGTGGAATAATAACTTTTCTATTTTAATTTAAAATTATTTTAAAAAAAAATTACAGATAGGCTATGTGGAAAAAACTTTAACAACCTCGGGCGGCCTTGACATCAAGTAGTAGTGATATCGGATTTCACTTGAAAATGTAGATAAAAATACGTTTCGAATTTTAAATTGTCCTTTTATGACATTGTTGCATCAAATTAAAAATCATTAGTATTAGAGATATTCTAATACTAAAAATAATAAGCTAAATGTTGAGTTGCCTTCTAAAAAGCTTCGTAGTTAAGAAGTATTATCACAACAGCTCAAAGGACTTTCAAGTTCTGATTGCTATTCATAAAAAATATTCTGCAGGTTTCATCCGTAACAAATTCCAAATAAAATTCAAAAATTAAGTTAAATGATTCAACTTTGTATTATAATGTTTTCTAATTGTCTAATGATATCTAATGAGTTTGTAAAATTTATTCAATATTTATCTAATTATAAGTAGGTAAAGATTAAGTTGTATTAATTATGAAATCTGCAATAGATTTTGTAAGAAAAAATAGAAAAAAATATTGCAATAAAAAAATTCAATTACTATTGAATCAGATATGTTCGTGGCATCGTAGTAAGTACAGTAGTCTTACAATCACAGGTATCAAATTTTATTTTCGTGATATCAAGCAGTATAATATCAGTTTCCACGTGAAAATATAGATCTCAATATCATTTCAAGTGAATATAGCCATTTACCAGCATTGCTGTATTAAATAAATATATCATCAGCATTAGAACAATAAAAGATACTTCAAATATAGATAGGTCAATAAAAAGAGGTTGCATTTTATGAAGTGAGTTTATGAGAAGTTTTTCACTCAAATATTTTATACAACTCTTAATTTATGATTGCTATTCATGAAAAATATTCTACAGGTTTCATCTGGAACAAATTTTCAATAAAATTCAAAAATTAAGTTGAATGGTCGAAAATGTCAATGAAAGTTATCACCATGGGCTAATCTCAGAATTAATTCGTTACCGTATAATTAAACTTTTAAAGGTGCGCTCTACTTTCGTGTCTTTTGAATTTTTTACGTCTTAACAAGTAGCATTTATCTTTAATTTATTACGTTCGTTAAATTGTATTTGAAATCTACCGAAATAACAGTGGACCCTTTGTTATCTTTATTATAATGGATACCGGTTCTTTGCGAGACAGAAGTATCGACATAAACGCTTGAGCCGAACACAAATTGCGACGGAGGGCAAACGCGTTACGGCGATCCGGCTATCAGTTCGGCATTTGCGGCTCCCGTTCGAATTTCAGGTTATTTTTTACCTTCGACAATAATGGAATACTTTTCTTATATAGAATGTTTGTTATTCAATTTAAAACTAGAGGTGCGAGGCATCGTGCCCTAAGGCAAATTGCTAAAACTCTCCGTACCACAAATTAAATTTTTATACAGCTTTAAAATTTTTTGAAGGCATTGAAAAAATTAGAATTATGAGGAGTTTGAAATTTTTTAAGACGCTTGATTTTTTTAAAAAAAAGTTATATATATAGTTGCAGACTAACGGCTCCCGTTCAATTTTCAGACAGTTCATTTTTTCTACCTTGAACAATAATGAAATACTTTTCTTATATAAAATATTTGTTATTTAATTTGAAACTAGTGGTTATTCTTTTACCTTGGACAATAATGAAACACTTTTCTTATATAAAATGTTTGTTATTCGACTTAAAACTAGTGGTGCATGGCATCGTGTCTTAAGGCAAATTGATAAAATTCTCCGTACCAAAAATTAATTTTTTAAAAAGCTTTAAATATTTTTGAAGGCATTAAAAAATTAGAATTATGAGGATTATGAAATTTTTTAAAATGTCTGATTTTTTTTAAAAAAAGTTATATATATAGTTGCAGACTAACGGCTCCCGTTCAATTTTCAGACAGTTCATTTTTTCTACCTTGAACAATAATGAAATACTTTTCTTATATAAAATGTTTATTATTTAATTTGAAACTAGTGATGCTATTTGCATAGCATCATTCCTTAAGGCAAATTGCTAAAACTTCCCGTACCGAAAATTAAAATTAGCATGAAGTTTTAAAATTTTTTGAAAACATTGAATAAATTAGATTTTTGAGAATTTTGTAATTTTTTTTAAATTTCGACTTGTAAAAATTGTACTATATATAGTCGCAGTCTAACGGAAAAACATACATATGTACGGAACCCTTGGAAACATAAACAAAATTTGTAATTATTATTGAAATATCTGATAATTTGATGTGCATATGTCTAATGAACATTTTTGTCCGCCAAATGGTAGTAGTATAGGTATTCTTTTTTACATTTTTCATTGGATTTCCAAAACCGCTACAAAAATTCTCAAAAATTCAATCAGTTGTTCATTTTGGTAATACAAATAACATGTTTTCTGAATCATTCAAATGGGACGATCCGTTATCTTAAAAACTAATTACAATCATTGGCACTTTTGGTATCTTCAAAACAGCTGGCCTTGCATTTGCCAAAAACTCATCAATACGTCTCCTCATTAATATGAATTGAATGTTTTTCTTGAATTATTCAAATCGGTTGATCCGTGTTCACAAAATTGTCGACGAAAATTTGTATTGTACATACTTACACACACAGACATATACATCCATCTTTCAATATTTTTTTGAAATTAAAAAAAAATGAAATAAAAAAAATCTTTCTACAAAAGCAATCATTTCGTCAATACAAGCAAAAAACTTTTAATCATTGAAATCGGATAATAACTGTCATTTTTTGCACATTTAGCTCAGTATCTCCAAAACGGCTGACCTGCCTTTGCCGAAAACTAATCACAACATCACCCCATCATTGCGAATTGAATATTATTTGGTACATCCAAATCAGATGCTCCATTCTCTCAAAAACTCGATATCTATTTTCTCACTCTTTGCTTCGTATCTCCGAAACCGCTGGACCAACTTTTTCAAAAAACTAATGACCACATCTCCCTATCAATAGAAATCAATTGTTTTCTTAATATTCAAATCAATTGTTCCGTACGCCCAAAATCGCCGACAAAAAATTGTATTCACACATACACACACATCCATTTTTTCTGAGGTATGCCAAAATGTTCAGAAACCTCTGAAACGTAAAGATTTGCTAAAATTATCAATTTCGATTTTTGAATGATTACAATAACTTACCTTACGGGAAGTTGATAAAATACTTAACTTGTTTTTACTATAAAAAATTCAATGCTTATGAGATCCAAGACCATAGATATAATTTTTACTAATTAGAAAATATAGATCTTCAAGAAAAAGTCAAAATAAGTATAAGTGATTGTTCCTACTTATTATTAGTTCCTTTCCATTATCTTTTAAATGATGTTCAGAAATAAATCGGAACACATTCAAATTATGTCTTATTTTGACTGCAGTAATATTAGGTACTGAATATGATGAAAAACGGAATACTTTATAAATACATTACAAGTATTTTGAACGTTACACAATTTAGTAATTTCACATTTACAAAAAAAAACATTAGCAGAGTACTATTGTAATAAAAATAACTAGTTAATCTTTTGAATGATCTGAAGAATTACATCAAAACATCTTGGAAAAATTTGTTCAAAAAATATGTTTTGTTATATATTGTTATATTATAATCATAATCTTTGTCTAAATGATTATGTTGTGTTGTGTTACATATAACATTGACAATTATATTTATAGATTTTCATAATCAAAGTCTTATAATTAGTTTTGCATCCGTAATATAAAGTGTTACGTATGAAGAAAAATTGAATAAACTCTTACTATACTTTACAAGTAGATTTATTTTATTTTTAACGTTAAACGAAATAATAAATCCTTATTTACCTAAAGAGAAGGGCAATTAGTGAGTAATCAAAATAAACCATAAATATATTCCAATACGTTGAAGCTCAAGTCTTCATTTATTTATTTATACTACTGAAAATTTATACATCTTGCAAGTTCCAGACCACAAAAAATTTAGCAGGTGCATTTCTTGGCAAACCGTATTCAAGTTAATATTTTTATAGGGTGAGTAAAACCAACATCATCACTTGTTTTTATATTTTTATCCATTTCAAGTCCTACCTATATCGACTGTCGCATCATTCGAATATTAGGAATTCGGTTCGATGCTTTCAGCTTGTCTCCGAAATTGGGTACAATATGCACATGTTGTGCGACCGGTCCGGAAGTCAATGACATATTTAGTGCAAAGTTCGAACTATTGATGGGTATTACAGAGCAGCATCGGAATATTGTGAATAAACAATAATATTACCGCATATTGGTTGTAATGTCACTCTTTGGAATAATCTGTCGATTGATAGATAACTAGATAAATTTTAAATGTGAAATATACATATGGGCGATGTGAGACTATCTGCGAATTCAGGTGTAACACCATTTATGTTAATATATATTAAGGCAAATTTCTGGAACGTCCCGTATCAAAAAATAAAATTCACAGAATAGAGTCATTTTTTTAGAACTCTAAGAAAAAAGATTCAAAAGATTTTCAAAATTTCTGAAAAAAATTGACCGTTTTTGAAAAATTTGTTTTTTTATACTTTGAAATATTTTGAACTTTTTTTCAAAGTAATCATTTGTTTCAAAGCAATACGTTAACTGCGTAGAAATAAAATATCGAAGCGCGTAAGCGCCGCGTTGCCGTCTAACAGATAATCAATGTTACGGAACCTATAGAGATGTAATCAAAATGTATTATTATTATTAAAATCTCTATAAAATATCTGATAATTTGATGCGTATGTCTAATGATCATTTTTGACCGTCAAATCACATTTTTATACTTTTTTTACTCGATCTCCGAAACCGCTAGACCTGCCTACCCAAGAGTTTAATTATTTCTTCTATTTGTCAATACAAGTAAAATGTTTTTTGAATTTTTGAAATCGGACGTTCCGTTCTCTTTAAAACTGAATTACCATTTTTGACACTTTGTGCCCCGTATCTTAGGAAACACTAGACCTGGCTTGTCCGAAACAGTGGTTGAACAGTGGTCTCGAAATCGTCGACAAAAATTTGTATCCGAACGCACACATACACACTCACACAAGCATACATCCATTTTTTTCAGAAACTTCTGCAACGTAAAAATATAAACAAATTTTCATTCTCGATTTTTTGCGATTACTATAACTTACCCTCCGGGAAGTTAAAGATACATATAAGCGATGTCTGCGGATTCAGGAATAACATTTATTGTTAAATATATTTACCAAATTATAGTAAGAAAATTTTCAATCCGTAATAAATATATAAAAGTAATAATCAAATAGCATTTAGTTGAATTTCCGATTTAGAAGCCAAAATTATATGATCAGAACTTATTATTGGTAGCATCTAGCTCTAGCAACTGCAAAAACTTCAATATTATGAACTCATGAAATAAATAAATTTGAACTCTTGCATTACTTTTAAAGCTTTTGAAAATAATTATCTGTGCATGTAGCAAATTTATTTTTAAAACCTGCTTTTACAAAATTAACAACTAAGAGTAGCAATTTATTTCATTATTATTGCCAATGCAGTTAAATTAATTATTTATATATTCCGAATGGTTGGATCATTGATCTGCAAGGTTCTGCTAAAACTAAAATTTAATCACAATTTACTTACGCATTTATTTTAATTTAATTATTTCAACTGTTCGTCAAAATTTTATCTCTCTGAAATAGTACACATCAGTCTCTAGCTTATAAACAATAAAATTTAATTCTCATATTAACCCATATTTCTTATAGCGTCTGATTCTCTAAGAAATAATATACTGTAAAATTAACACCAGGATAAGTTTTTAAGTTCTTTTCCGAAAGCGTGTAATTCTCTTATAACTATTATGCTGTTATAATATAATTAGGCAAAATTTTTAAAAATAGTCTAATCTTTTCATAACTATAATAAGTTATTTTTTTTAAGTTTGATTCTGAAAGCGTCTAATTCTTTTATAATTATTTTGCACGCTGTAAAATTAACATTAGACTATATGCTTAAATCATCATTGATGATGCAAGATGTGTCTATTGGTACTCTCTTAAAATATAATTATAGCTGTTATCCTTAAATAAGGATAACTTATTTTTAACTTCCCGAAGGAGAAGTTTATGTTTTCATCGAAAAATCCGATTAGCTAATTTTATGTTTTCTCGACGTTTCAAGCCATTCTGAAGCGAATGAGACCATATTTGGAAAAAGTATGTGTGTGTGTGTGTGTGCGTGTATGTGAACAGATTTTTTGCCGTAAATCGACGTTTTTTCAAAAACGGTTGGACCGAATTCAAAAATTTAAAAGCCATTCGATGTATTTCGATGAGGACTAGCGTTTCTGAGTTTTGTGCAACGATCGGCCGAGCCGTTTCTTTGTAATTTGGAAAAAAGTGTTAAATTTTTCGTCCACATTTAAGCTGATACTATCGAATTGATTTTAAAAAATCAAAAACTGTTTGAAAGATATTAGTTGGGAATGATACTGATTGGTTTTAGGTGAAAATCTACCGATCCGTTTTCTTGTAATTAACGTTGAAAAAAAAATTAAGCCGATTTTCACGGAACTTTTTTTTGCGTTATATATTATGGTCATATAGAACTTACTGAAATATTAATGCCTTACGACAAGTAGTTTAATTTAAAAAAATTATCAAAGTTTGAGAAAATGAGTAGTTTTTTGACATTTGTTAAAATTAAAATTAGACGATTTACTTGGTATAACGATAGAGTACTTGGTCTTAATGAACATGATTAACAATTAAAGTCCTACAAAAAAACTGGCTCAATTATAAAAATTATTGATTTTTGAAAACTTGCTTTTAAAAAGCACTCCGATCGGGTTGACGTGTTCGATTTTCAATAATGTGTAATAAAGCCACTTCGAATACTTTTAACTGCTCATAAATTAATTTATCTATCATGGATTAAGTCGATTATTTACACAAATCGGGAAGTTCATGTAACTTGCCTCAAGGCAAAATACCAATACCAACTAGTTCAATATCTCGTTTCTATACCTATGGATATGGAAATAATAAGTTTCCATACTAATAAATAGGCTTAAATTTCTCCTTCTCCTTCATCCATAACAATTCATTAGATTAAATCATCAACTATTTTTAGTCAATACATATCAATATCAATCAATAAGGTTTGTAATCATAAGGTTTGGTGATCAAATACTACTGGTAATAGAACCATAAAATTTATATTTTGCATTGGTTGAATAAGATTGCTATTATTTCGTGCAATCCCCTTAAAATTAAAAATAAAGTATTATACCTATTTGCCCCATGGGTGTTCATTTTACCCCGCCTATAAGGTAAGTAAATATATCAAAGTCAAATTGGACCTTTGTGCCCCGCCCTACCCTATGTAAAAATGAATTTGGTACAGGCCATGGCACAAAAATGAGATATAAGAGGTATGTAAAATATAACAAAATATTGAACCGTTTAGATACAGAATAATGTAAGAGACGGATGCTATAAACAGAGCAATAAAAATATTCATGTTATATTAATATTTTATTATATTTAACCACTCTAAGCAGTTTCAATAGTTGTCAAACAAACACATCAATTGTCCCACCTATCACTATCACCCTACCTACCTGTCAATAACCAGAACGTGGTTATCATCCGCTCCTAGTCCATGTTTGATCCTCGAATAAGCGTCGTCTTTGAGTACAGTGACTTCCTTTCCCGCGGCGTAATTAAGCATCTGGTCCGGATCGGCGTCAGCGTCACCGTCAACGTCACCATATCCTCCGCCACTCGCGACCTGGTCACCATATCCTGGTGACGACTCCTGGACGACGTTGGCGAATGATTCTGCCGAAGACTGGAACGGATACGAGCCGGAAGACTCGGCGCGACTGTTGACGATCATGAATTGGAGCGAACGGTAATCGGACGCCGAGAGGTCGTTCAACAGTTTCCGCAACCTGCAATTGCAGAGAAAATTGGATCGGATTAGAAATCACTTCCATGGCAATTGAAATAATTGAACATTATTAACTAAAGTTTGCATCGTATATATTGCTTGCAGTTGAAGACACTTTAATTAAGAAATGTAATACTACTGGATTTTAATAAAAAGCAATAGCAATAATTGTACTTTAAAACTAGTGGTGCATAGCATCGTGCCATAAGGCAAATTGCCGAAACTTTCCGTTTTGTTTTTTAAAATTTTTAAAGCTTTAACATTTTTTGAAAGCTTTGTAAAAAAATTTTTTTCTGAGAAATTAGAAATTTTTGAAAATTTTTGAATTTTGAATTCTTTATTTTTTTAACGTTTTTCAAAAATTTGTAAACATTTGAAAAATATATTAGTGATGTATGCGTGTATGGCATCGTGCCTTAAGGCAAATTGCCCGTACCAGAATTAACTATTCGAGGAATAAACATAAATGGAGGGATAAAAATTGATCGATGATTAATAACAATTGTTTTAAACATTTTCAAATATATAATTATAATCACTATATATTTTATCGTATACAATCACGATCTTATCGCTCAAAACACTTGAAAATGTTTACATTAGGAAGAGGTGCCGAATGAATCCATCTGAGGATATTTTTCTTACGATTAGAATAACGCATTTGATATACATATATACATTTTCAAACTGAATTTGAAGTATAAAACTTTGTATATTTTTGAAAATTTTGAAATTTTATTTTTTCCGAAAATTTTGAAATTAGCTTGGACTATATAAGTAAGCTTTGAAAATTAAAAATCTTGGTACTGAATCCAACAAAATTGTAACAAAATTAGTACTTATTCTTAAAAACTTTATCAAAGACTTGATAATTTGATGTGAATATGTCTAATGTTCATTTTTGACCGCCAAATATCATTCTTTTTTGTTTTTTTATGCATCTTCAAAACCACTGGACCTGCCGTACCAAAAATTTCATCAATCATTTATTTCTTCATTAGAAGTAATATGTTTTTTGAATTATTCAAGTCGAGTACTGCGTTCTCTCAAAAACGTATTGCCATTTTTGGCACTTTTTGTCCCGTATCTTCGAAATGGCTGGACTTGTCTTCACAAAAAACTAATCAATAAAATCGAATCCATTGTCGAATCACTCAAATCGGTTGACTCGTGCACCCGAAATCGTGGACGAAAAATTGCATCAAAACATACATACACACACACGCTCATATATCATTTTTTTCTGAGATATGCCAAAATGTTCGGAACCTTTAAAACGTAAAGATATGCAAAAAATTTTATTTTCGAAAAAAGTTTTTTTGAGAATTTTTAATTTTATTGTAATTTTTATTTTTTTTACAACATTCTTGAAGGTTTTATATAATTTGAAAAATATGAAATTTGTTGTGAAACTTCAGAACAAAAAGTTTTTCTCTATAATTTAGATTTTTTTGAAAATCTTTATCTTCTTTTTCAAAACAATCTCGTGCTAAAGTAACAGTTTTAGAGACGAAATATCTTAAAACAAATAGACTCGCCTTCCTATCAAGAGGAATCGAACCTATTTTGAATCGGTTGAAATCGTGGGCGAAAAATTGCTTCCGCACACACATACGCACGTGCGCTCACACACACACACACACACACACACACACAAATTCATTAATTTTTTGAATATTTTGTAATTACTATAAATTACCATATTAAATTATGTTTAAAAAAATTAAAAGAAAATAAGTTTTAGAACCCAATATTCAAATCGTAAGTTGAACACCGTTAAAAATTATTGTGAATGACAGAAATATCTCACTAGAACAGAAGTATTAAAAATAAAAACTGAGATAGGTTTAAAACATTTTTAATAGAACAATCAATAGATTATGGTTGTTTATTAACTTCCATAAGAAGTTTGTTTTGCCCAGAAAGTCCTATTTGCCAATTAGGTTTTTTTTCGATGGTAAGTCATTCTGAATCGTTAGACACAAATTTTAAGAAGTTTGTTTGTGTACGAGCTTATGTGTATATGAAAAATGGTCGATATTTTGCGATGTGAAAATTTCTGCACTGATTTCAATGGTAGATTCAAGACTTTAATACTATATACATGCATATACACATATATGTGTATGTTTGAATATATATATATATATTTATATATATATATATATATATATATATATATATATATATATATACATGATTTATTATTCCAAGATGAGATTATTATTGACTACGATTAAATTTTCCATTAGGATTATGATTACAAATAGAGGTTAACTTTATAGCGCCATAATTCATAGGTAATTTTTCCAGGTTTCTCATATGAATCACGTATACTAGCGGTTAGTTTCACGATTGTAAATATGTAATAGAAAACGTCGACATATAGCAAAAACATGAACATGTCCTAATACGTATTTCACCATAAAAAACAGAACATGTCATAAAAAATAAATTAACTTTTTTTTCAAATAACAACTCAATTTGTTTGTAGTTTCATTTCATAATGAAGTAGTGATTTTAAATTGATTTGTAACAACCTGACAATTCAGTAGTTTTCGAAATATTCAATTAAAAAAATGTCATTACAGAGAATCAGAAACCCATTACAATATAATCACAAAGAAAAACTGGTAAGTGAAGTGTACAAACAGTAATGTTTCTTTTTTAACCTGACCTAAAATTACATTAGGTTTTACGAGATAGTTTCACTCTAAATTGATGTTATTATGAGAAAAAGCTATTTATTTGTGAATTATTTGGTTATAATAAAAACTTTGTATAACATTGCAAAACAACAAAAAATTGTGGCAATAGATCTTTCATTGCAAAATACCTCATTATATTGTATATTTCATACTTTATAAACTTTAACAAAATAACAAATTGTTAGGTATATATGTAATTCACATTACATTACACAAAACTTTATAGATTTCTTTCTTACAGGAAAATCCCAATCCAATTCTTCCTAAACAAATAGGTTCATGTATTTATAAGCAATTAAGTCTTGTAACTGCAATAGAATCTCGTAAGACGTTCATGTTCAATACGATTTCTCGCATAATACGCCACTTTACGCTAGTACCGGCACTTTGGAATATATAGTCTCTATAGTTGCTTTTTTGATTCGGTCACTGGAAAATAGTCTTAACAAGAATTTACTTTATATAATTT